>NW_027210611.1:5572500-5757500 GCF_029030835.1 Brachyistius frenatus
CTGTGAGGTTTTTTTCCCTTCCACAGACCTCACCAATATGCACAGTGCTTTGCAGGTACAGTGTCTCACATGGAGGGCTTTTAGTTTGAAGTTCAGCTGCCATGTGGAAAATATTGTTACTCAGTGGCAGGAATCTCTGCAAGAGACACAACAATAGACTCTGTATTTACACCATCGTGATAACTACAAATAGAAGCTGTTACATTTTGCCAGGAGTGACTTCTGATGCATTCCAAGAGTTTGACTTTGTGAACTATGTGCCACTTCTCAGGCAGCCATGAGTCAGGGTTAGTGAACAACCTCCACAGGTACGATTGCCTCATCCTGATTAGCATAACGCTGAAGGAAGAACAAGTCCTGATTTAACTGAAGGCCAACATTTCAGCGCAATGTTTGCCTCAAATCAATGTGAAGTGAATAATTAAGAACAATACATAGTTACTTAGATGTAGCTGTCTTATTAATATACTATTAATTCAGATTCAGTAGATGTGGTCGGTCTGTTTTCACTATTTCTGCCCTGATGAGGAGTCGTGTGAGGTCGAGTATGACTCTGCCCCTCAAACAACATACCCGACTAAATAAAGGTTATGAATATAACTTCTCTCATTGTTCTCACTGCGCTGCCAAAGAGCACTTGAAGTACTTTATTTTTCTTGAATGTTTCCGGATTATGTATATAATTAATGGCTGTTTTCAAATAAACAATTCACTGTGATGCCAAAACATATAAAGACAACATGAAAATAACATACTGCACATGTATGGCAACAAGGGCATAGTGTTTAAATATTAGTTATGTGCCATTAACTAATTCAAAGTTAATCAGGAACAATTTATGTAAAAAAATAGTTTGTCTATCTAGTAATTCTTAGTATTAATAGTAAGAATAAGTAATAATTAGTTACTGGTTAATATGTAACAGTCTATTCTTGAGGAGCTTGATCTATATTATTTTGTCCCTGAGTTCCTACTTGTTGATTTCTCCTGTCATTGCTAACAGCTCAGGTTTTGGTATTAGTTTTGGTATTTTAATCTCCAAACCCGCCGCTGAGTTCACCTACAACATGTTCTATTTCTGTGTTATAACCTAAAAAAAAAAAAAAAAAGAAGGCCCTTCTGTTACTGCCGTACCTCTGAATCAAGTCCTTTCTCGTGCTTTGTAATTCTAATTGGTCTCAACTGTCCTGTTTGATCTCCGTCCTTGTCCTTTTTTTGTTTTTTTTTCCTCTTTTTTTAAGTTTGCGAGCTTACCTGATGATTTTCATGGTCAGAAAAACGCTGTCCTCTGTGTTTGTTGCTCTGGATTTTTGCATTCCGTGGTTATTCTATCCGCGTGTTCATTTGAATTCCCTCTGACAGGTGGCAATCGTCTGTATCAATCAAGAGAGAGAAGTCTAACTTTGTCCACGTATGAAACTAAAATCGAATACGCTGTGTGGCAGAGGCTCGGGGATCTCTCTCTTAAAGGGCAGTGTCTGCACAGCGGACAAGCGCATCTCAGTTGCTCCCACAAACTGCTGATAGCTGCAGAAGCTCCAGAAAGGTCATGCAGTTTGTACAAGGTGTCCATCAAGCGTTGATCAAACGACTAGAAATGACACTTCCTTACCTGTACTGCGCCGCTAGCCAGATATGACGTGGCATTTCAGTATGTTTGTCCTTCAGAATACACAGCCTTCAGAGTTTACGTCTTGTAGAATTGGCAAGTGCAATTTCACAGAAAAGTAAATCAAATGATCAAATCTAAGTCTCATTTCCTGGGAGAAAAGATTTCCTACCTGGCTGTTCCTTTCTGGCATTTCCAGTCATACGCATGTTCTGGGTGCAGAAGAATGACTGGGTACATCTTTTGTTGCAGGGTCGTGGCATTGACCTTTGCCCTAAACTCTATTAGCGACAGCGTTGCTAATCTGAGATTTTAAGATTTTTCTACTACAGCCTCCAGCAAGCCACGCCTGAATATAAATGTTATTTCACTGACACATGAACCTTATTATAAAAGTGGCTTCTTAAGGGAAAGAGTTGCGAACAGTGACCACATTGCCAGATCGTTTGATAGTTTGTTTGCAGCGCTTCCGGCGTATGCCTCAATTACTGCGGCGTGTTGTATTCAAGCCTGCTTCTTTCAAGCCTTCGTGCATTCTGAACCAGTGTACTGTTCCTCATTAACATTTTACTGTGGTGGGTGACCCTGCCATTCATTTACAGACAATTGCTTCCTGACAATGTTTTTTTTTGTTTTTTTTCTCCTTCCTCTCAAAGGAGAGTGGCTCATTCTCTCCAGAATGTTAATGCCTTGTAAGTCCAGAAGTGAGTCTGAGTTGAGAGGAAGCAAACTATGTTCTCTCCTTTTGGTGAGCGTTATTAAAAAATTCAATTAGGGTGCTGAACCATAGACAAAAAAACAACAACATTGCTTTCACTGTTGGTGTGTCTTTTTTTTTCTCAGAACACAAAGTCGTTTTCTCTCAGCTGAAAGGGAGACATTTGCGAGTTTTGTACTTGGCAGAAGATCTAGGCGACACAGAAAAGGGATCAATACTGCAGGGTGAATTCAGAATCAATGTCTGTTCTGGGGCAGGCGCAACAATGGAAGAGCTGCTCGCATCAATATAAATGTCTGCTTGTGAATTCCCGTGAATGCGGCCATCATCAAATATATTTGGGTTTTCTGACTGTGTGTAAAATGACTTGAAATCAATCATTGTTGTGATTGCACAAACACAGAGGGCAGTTTTCAATTTCCCTAAAGCTGCCGCCAAAATCATACAAGCAAGCAGTGGTGCAATGTAACTACGTACATTTACCTCAATCATTACATGCTCTAGTACAATTCTGAGCTAATTATACCTATACTACTACATTTTACTCTACCATATTTATCTGAAAGCTGCAGTTACTTTGCGTATGATTCTACACACACATATATAGTTTGAACTAACCAACAGCATTACGAAGTAGTTTCAATAAACTCCAACAAAGACGACATATACAACAATAACATTTTCAAGTATTTAAATCTCGGTGACAATAATCCAGTAATGTTCGGCAGTGTGACCCTGACAGGAGCTGTTCAATGAGTTTGCCGGCAGCACTTCACTAATCATCAACACGAAGTAGTTTTCAGAAATGTGGATGTCTGTAAAGAACGTCTTAGCTATTATAAGTTATCAAAACAACATGTTATGATAGCTTAACAGTTACAAATACATTGGTAAAAGTCAAGGTCTTTACGCAATGGAGGACGTTTTTTTTCTTGATGAATTGACGTCAATATTTTGTCGTGAGTACTTTTAAACAGAATGTGAATATTACAGAAAGAAAAAGTGTCTTTTTTTTTTTCTTTCAGAATGAGGTTGATGTTTTTGTTTGTTTTTGCGCTGCAAGTAAAGGCATCAGCCAATCCCACTGTGAGGAAGAGAAACAGACGTCACATCACATCTCAACAATGATGTTGATTGTTTGTGTCCAGACAATCCGAGTTGATTGAAAAGACATCAAGCTCATGGACAAGGTATGGAGCAGCAATGCCGAACAACTTGGCTATCAGGGTTTGATGTTTACGACGGGTTATGTCGTCTCGGTTAATGCCAAGTTGGGGCAACGAATGCATCCCAAACAGTCAACATTTTTCACTGATAGAATGAAACCTATTGACACTCATAAACATTCATAAAGATTCCTTTTGGTGTCATCACCCCTTCAAGTAAAGTCTTACTCTTTTGCCAGTTCAAGGTTCTGTTGAAGCAGCAGCATTAGTCGGAAATTATTGATTTCCATTAGTAGCATCTTAACACAGTTCAGATATGGTGTTATGAGAGTGAATTGAACACAGGGTGGCTCATATCAATGAAATATGTGACAGTGAAGTTGGATTACATACGTCATTTCCTAAGAATCTCTTATGTGAGTGAAGGTAACCTGAATCCAGCAGGACAATAAGGGACCACACAACTAACAATAAAAGCTACTGTACAGAGAGAGGTCATTATAGAGTGTAAGTACACTGAAAAACACTATAACCTTAAGTACACTCAACTGTGGAGCATTTGTACTGTAACTAAAGGAAGACAATTAGTAGAGTACTGAGTAAACGATCTCGACCATTTGTCTCCCACCGCTGCGTGCTGCTTCCTCTCAGCCGAGGACAACATGGTAAAAGTCAGTGCTGACTCACGCAGCCACAACACCTCTTGACTTCCCTGTTCTGCTCAGACGCACATGATGAGCACTGTCCCGACAAGTCCAGCTGATCGATCAGATGCTGTACAAGCCGCAGAGCGGATCGATGCTTAGCAGCGCCACGTCGTTCACAGGAACGCGAAGGTATGCAGTGAGTAGACGTCCGCCCCCCCGGATCACGCTTCTCCATTTGTTTTCACTTTCATTTAGTGGTGCAACACAAAGCCCTCAAGCAGGTGATGCATTTATGCTGTCAAAATTACCTTGGGAGTGGGAAGAGAAATTACAGTGGTATTGCGTTAAAAAGTTTTTCATAGCAACATGAAATTCCTACACAAAGAATATTGAGCTGTGGAAGGTTTATAGCGCTGCTGAAGGCCGTGGACATCCTCTTGCCAAGCTGCCTGTGCTATATATTTTCCCATGTTACCTACAGTGCACAAGCTTTTCTTCAATGTCTCTATTTTTTTTTTTTTTATTATTATTTTATTTTTTTCCCCCGCTCGTGCGCCTGCTGACCAGGAGGCATCCTGTGGCACCTGCATTAGATAAAGTCGAAACAAGAGGTAGCTGCTGGTTGGCTCATACGACTATACTCGATAAAAGATAGCATCTCTCTCCTTTTCTCTCGGTCTACCGCCATGGGCCAGCCTCCTCCTGTTTCCTTTCCTTCCTAAACCAAATCTCCCTCCTGGGGGACGTCATCAGGCAGCCTGTTGCCGGGTAACCAAAGAGGATTGTGGGTCAGAGAAATTATCAGTTGAATACCAACAACTCCTCAGCCCTTGGTGCAGATAATGATATTAAACCTAGATACTGACAAAGTATGGTTTCACCTGACAGCATTTTTTGATATGTCGTCTTTTCTCCTGCTCTTCTCTGATTTGATTTAAAATGCGTTATTTTACTGTTGAAGAAACATGTCGGCTACCCAGCTGTTAGTGAAATCCATTAGTGAATGAACCTTCAGCATTCGTTAATGAATAACTTGCCACAATATTTTACATTATAAAAGAGAATCTGTGTTTAAATATCTCCAGAAACGACGTTCTGTTTAGGTTTATAAACAGCAGCACAGCACCAGTGAACCAGTTTCCAATCAGCACTATCCAACTGAGAGTTGAAGCAACTCGGGCAGTCATCCATCTGCAAGCTGTTTAACACATGTTGAACTATTTCAGAATGTGATATAAAAAAGTAATGGCTTTAAATATATTAGGGTAAAAAAATAATACGGTGCCCGTGAGTATCTTAAGACCAGTTATGCCCGAAGGCATCAATTATTGATGATGCATCCTTTGTGCTTGGGTCAGTACCAGATGAATGCACATCAACAATTACAGGGCCGAACTGGAAATGACTGACAAAACATGAGCGGATGTATTCATTCTCTCTTTTAGTAAAACACATTTCACAGCTCTGAGCTTTGACAGAATAGATTCGTGTAACTTCTCCCAGTTCATTGGACTATGAAATCGAATTCAGGCGGTCTACCTTTATTGAAGTGATGCCCTGACCAAAATTTTGGTACGAATAAATGCACATTTGACTCTTTTTCTGATGCTTATTTACATAATACACAAGTAGTGTTACACTATTGATTCCAGCACCAGTCAGGTAGTTCCTTGGAAACAACATGTGGCTCACATATATTGCACACAGCGGATCAATTTTAGTGCATCATAAAGTTAGTCTGAAAGTCCATTTCTTGGTCAATATCATTAGAAAATTTCCCCAGGCATTTTCACATTTCAAACTTAAAATGATATATGGAAGAACTGCTTATGAAGTCAACACAACCAAACAGACTTGAACTAAAATTGAACTCTTTGGAGTCTTTAATTAGTACCCGGTTTCATTGTTTGTTCCAGGAAACTGCCTCGAAAATTATAGACTAAATAAAAATAAATGTCTTAATCCTGTTTCAAAACCCTCTCCACCCTGCCAGCATTACAATTCGGTTGGAAAAATAATGGGTGTAAGGTTGCAAAAAGTCCCACAATGAACACTTCAAAATAGAGCAGTGTCCATAATGGTAACTACATCTCTGAGGGAAAAGGTGGAATCGATGCATCCCAAGTCAGAATCAGTAAAAACTATCAAAGTCAACATCTGACTTTTACTTGATGAGATTTCAACTTGTCTTGTGTCTTTGGTACCCGACCGTAAACCTCTTGTAAAGATCCCGGGAGTTACTTCTGATTCTTCTTTTAAATTAGACCTGAAGTTTAAATCTGTTGTCAAAGCCAGCTTATTTCAGCTAAGCGTTTTACCTGAGGTCAAGCCCTTCCTTTCTTTTGAAGACCTTGAGAGGCAATCTTTTGCTCGCTGTAATGGGTAGTCAGCGCACAATGCTGCAGCGAGGCTCCTGACTGGTGCACAAAGCGAGAGCACATTCATTTCTGCTCACATTGGCTACCTGTTCAGCACGGGGTGTTTTATAAAAAATGTTTGTGTTTGTGTATAAGTGCCTAAATGGAACAGCCCGGTTTATCTGTCTACCTATCTTGCGCTCCTTTACCCCTCGTTGCTCACTTAGGTCACTGAACCAGCAGCTTTTAGGACTTCCAAGAATCAAATGGGCTCTTAGGGCCGACCAAACTTTCTTATTGGCAGCTCAGAAAACTTTGAAACAGCCTCACTCTCCAGATCTAGATGTCAACTTCACCACTAGTGTTCAAATCTCGAAAGTTATTCTCACTGACATTTCCAGATTATGCCCAATTTTGATTATACTTTTTTGCAGTATAAATTACGGTGTATTCTTGTTTACTGTTTTGGCTTTCATTCGGGTATATTTTCGGGTTGTCCGTCCGGTGAACTTCAAGGCGTATTTGAGATATTGCATCTCAAATACGCCTTGAAGGAATTTCTCCAAACTTGGTAAAAACCTTAACTTGATACAAAGAATGAACTGATTAGATTTTGGGGGGCAAAGGTCATATGTCAAGGTCACTGTGACTTCAATTGTACACATTCACATGAACATGATATCTCCGGAACACCTGGATGGATTTTATTCAAATGTGACATTAGGAATAAACTGATTAGAGATTGGTCGTCAAAGGTCAAATTTCAAGGTCACTGTGAACTCATGTTTCCCTCATCTGTCCGTAACGTTCTCCTGAACGCAATATTTCAAGAACGCCTTGAGGGAATTTCTTCAAATGTACTTCGTACCAGTGATGTACTGATATGATTTTGGTGGTCAAAGGTGAAGATCACTGTCCCATCATGTTGGCCTACGCTCGTGAACGCGATATAGAGGTAACATCTGGGGGGGGGGAATTGATTCAAATTTGTCACAAATGTTCAATTTCGCTCAAGCAAAAACTGACAAGACTTTAGTGGTCAAAGCTCAAGGTCACGATGAGTTCACATCCTTTTGCCACAATAAAGGTAATATCTCAGAAACACCTTGAGGAAATCTCTACAAATGTGGCACAAACATGTACATGAACTGCATGTACGCTACAACTTGAGTGGTAAGCGGAGGGATACAACCACCCGGCGGTAATTCTAGTTTTCTTTAAAAAAAAAAATGTTTCTTGCTTTTTTTTTTTTTTTTTCAATAGCCTAAATGTTTTAAGCTTTTCAGTTTTTTCTTCTAATTCTGTTTAATGTCATGTATAAATATGGTATATAAATACACTGACTTTACTTGACGTGTATTGACAGACAAGAACAGAACATCATCTACAGACACTTGAAGCTGGTTTTAAGAAAACGTGACTGAAAAATGATCTCGAGTAATTTCTGCACAGTGCAGTGCAAAAACAGGCTTACTGTCAAACGTCGCCATGATGGCAAAAATGCACACAAACACTCAGATGTACATGCCGTACTGTCAACTATGGCGTAGAGATCAGTGTGTTGAATGGCCCGCAGACACGAGCATCTTTATGCTCGAGCAAAGGGAAGGTGAATCATCTGCTGATCCACTTCAACATTCGAATCAGGGGGCCTTATATCGGTGATCCAATCCAGGGAGCTGAGCTCAGCCAAGCGCAAACTGCCCGAAACACGTGACTGCAGCCATTTGAATAGAAACGGCACTGGCTCGGCAGCGTGCCACTGCACCCAACATTCATGTATTAGAAGCGATTGTGCTATTTACACCACAAAATCCAGTCTGCTGTCTTTCTAATGATGCTTTAGTTGGGCACATTTGGGTCAACCGTTTAAAGGCTTTCACCTCCTTGAATGCACATGTCAACAAAGCGCTTCTGTTTCTTCTGGCACCCAAACCGACAAAAGAAGCTGATAAAAACCTTTTCAAAACAAGGACATTTATATCTCTGCACATGCTGTGCAGTCGTCAATGACGACAATATTTCTTGAAGTCTGCAAAGGACATGTGATAGTTCGTGCTTTGAATGCTGTTTTGCACAGCATTGCAGGTGAGAAAGAAGAGGATGGTGGTTTTAAATTCCCCTGTGCAGATACCAAGATTAATGAGGCTAACTCGAGGTTTCTTTTTTATTGCGACCAGACCACAAACCACCAGGACTCTGAACTCCTACCCGCTAATTACTTTGTGAGTGTGTGCACACATGCTTCTGTGAGAGTATTTTCTATATGTGTGAACATACTTTTATGTGCACATGGCTACATGCACGTGTGTGTGTGTGTGTGTGTGTGTGTGTGTGTGTGTGTGTGTGTGTGTGTGTGTGTGTGTGTGTGTGTGTGTGTGTGTGTGTGTGTGTGTGTGTGTGTGTGTGTCAGCAGTAAAGAAGAGAGAATATGATAATATTTGCCTGAGTCAATGACTTACTCACCAGAGTTACTAAAAGCCTCACAGCCAAAGCGTGTTAGGCTCTACTTGTGTGTGTTTGGTATGTACAGTATGTACAGAGCAGGATATGGATGTGCTCTGTGTATTACGTGTATTCTAGTGTGTTTGTATAATGGGTGGGGGTGGTGTTGAGAAGGGCGAACTGCTTGGTGAAGCTGAAAGAGGAGAGATGACATGTTGTCAGTCTGAGTTGACGGTCACCGCTCAACGCTTTAGCGCCTCCTGACACTTTCTATTCAGACCAGGGAGTCTGCAGAGCGCCTCCGGCATACCGAGGGATCCCGCCTTTTAATTGAGCCTTTACCCAAGATTCATTTCACCCTGCACCTTCAGCCTCGCTGGGAGCACACAAAACCGTGAGAGTGACAAAACTGGGCCTCCCATTGTTCGGGCTGAGAGGCTGGTGAAACCTAGACCTACATAAAAAAAAGAAAAAAAAGTCAACCTTTAAAGACATTATACCAGTTTTCACAGGCACTAAAACCTCACTAATCTAAACCTCGAGCATATGAAAGTCATTCTATAATCAGCACACCCCATTTGTATGTAGTAAGACCTCCATTAGACAATGTAGCTTTACGGCTAGAGTGAGATCCCCTGAGTCGGAAGATATTCTTGATAAAAGACAAATTCATATATGCAATAACCTTATGCAAGATAGCCGAACACTGTAGAGTGACAATAAGAAAGGATGTAAAGAGTCATTCAGTATAAGGCCTGAAACAATGAAATGATCCAAAAAAAAAAGTTGGTTTAAAACAATTTTGATAATTGATCATTTATTTTACTGGTTCATTATTTCCAACATGCTGGAACGTTTTTAAGGAAAGAAGTATGTAACCGAGTTCTTATTAAAGGGAGTGTTCAATTATACACTTCTGATAATTTAATTTTAATGAATTAAACTAATACGAAATGTGAAAAATGACTGGTTTGATGATAAATTAATAAGGAAGGATTATTTACTCTGGTTTAGACAGAACATTTCTTTGAAAGAAAAATAAACTAGATAAAAATGTGATTTTCTTTCTGTCTGTGAAATCTTCAAAGACACTCTTATGAAATAATGATCCTGTAAAATAAAGTGCTATCAGTAGTTTATCAAGAAAAAAAATAATAATAAAATGGATTCAGCTTTTCAAACGTGAAGAGTTGTTTTAAATCTCCATGGATCTTTGGATTTTGGACTCTTGAATGGATATAACAATTTGGAAATGTCGCCTTAGGCTCGTTGGAAATTGTGATCACATTTTTGGACAATTTCTATACAATACAAATGGAAATAATCATGAACTGCATCCCTGTACTGCATGTTAAACTGAGAACAAGACTGGTCCACTAATGACCTGCTGAAACCCTGAAATTCTTCTTCCTCTCTATTTTTGAGAGGAAATGTTCTCACTGTAATTATTACCTACATTGTACTTTGATTAGCATTCCATAAAGTCAATGCCACGTTAAGTTACGGCTCATTTCAAGAGATCCCACGCAATCACATGGAAATCTCCATCAGACTGCGAGCAGAAGCGGGCAGATGATGTGTGGTTTGGCTCTCGTGTTCTTATATAACTTCGCTTCAAAATGAGAACCGGATCTCGATGTGACTTAATCTCTAAAGCCCGTTCTGACAGTAGAGACAAGAAATCGCAGCGAGGACTCACAGGCTTCATTAGCACCAGCTGGGAAGGAAGGGCCTCACCTGCTGTGACAGATCTCCTCAGACCTCTCAGAGCAAACAATGTGCTTCATTATTCTCCTGCTGGTCCGGCGCGATGACTGCCTGCGAGAGAGCAGAGGAGGTCTGATGTTCAATGAACTTCTTCCTTTGGAATCCTTCAGTCAAATGTAGAGAATCCATAAAACCACCGCAAATAAGTGGAGAGATCACGAAAAGGTGCCGAGATGAGTAAAAGCACAAATTAACGGTTACGTACATCAACTCGTTTCAAACGCTTTTTTTTTTTCCCCCACAGCGTGATATTATCTCGGCAATCGAGTAAACTAGTCGATTTGTAGACACTTTTAATTAAAAGGAGAGAAGATTAATTAGCATGTGAAAGAGCATTGAGTGGCACACTGAAGTAAGAAAAGTTAAGTTTAATTAAGAGTCAACACAAAAATAAACAAGGCAAGAACAAATATGCCGCGCGCGCGCACACACACACACACACACACACACACACACACACACACACACACACACACACACACACACACACACACACACACACACACACACACACACACTTCCCCCTCCCTCTCCCCCCCTGACTCTCTCCGGTGGTCACACTTGTTAGGAAGTGATTTTAAAACCGGATAAAATAAATCACTTATTGGGGATGACATTTTTTTTCTCACAGTCTCACAGACAGGAGAGATTTCCCCTGGTGACAGACAGCTCAATAGTGATACCTGTCTCTGTGTCTCAGTGTGTGTTCTGACTCCCTGTCTGTTAATAAGCAAACCTCCCCAAAGGCCCAGCTGGCTCCTCTGTTTGCCTTGTTACCAAGGTCTGTCCCATTAATACTAAATTTAATGGAGCGGCGAGGATGCAAAAAGTTCAACCCAGTGCAATTGAATGTATGTATATGGAGTGTGAATACACTATACAAGAGACACCTAGGAAATATGAATATACATACAATTTATTGCAATGTACACAATGGTTATGAATTCATCTTCCAGTGAATTCCCCCTATAGGATCAATAAAGTCTTATACTATTTCCCCTTTGTGGCAAAGGGACAACAGCTCTGTGAGGCTGACCTTGAGCTAAATGTTAATTTCAACATGGTAACATGCTAACATTTTCAATGTGAATATGCTGATGTTTACCTGGTAAAGTTTCCCATGTTCTGAGTTAGTTTAGCATTTGGGCATGCTAATATTTGCTAATAAGCACTTGGTAGACGACATACTTCGTTTTAAACCAAAAGTATGGACAGATAGAAATTCTGACTGGATCTGAAGAGTAGATAAAAAGTAGAAGATCACCAAAGTCATTGAGTTTTCTGCTTTGGAAAAGAATAAATGGGGACCATGTATGCCAGTAAAAAATGTCATGCCCATCCATCAAATCTTTGTTGAACTACTTGGAACAAAGTATCCGCCTGACAATGTCATCCCTAAAATCTTATCTTATATTGGAGGATTAGATATCTACTGTACCCAGCCAGCTTATTACAGCCAATTACATGTTACTGTCAAGCAACCTCTGGAGGTCACATCAGTTCTTTCAGCAAATGCCCCAAACAACATCCCTTTATGTTCAAGTGAAAAAGCCATAGCGACGTCAGTAATTATGACAAGATTAGAGGTGGAAATCAGGCAAAATGGTATAGAGAGCCAAAGTCTGCATGAGAAGGAGGTCGGGGTGGATGGAAGGGTCAACCAAACATTGGTCGCTGCTGTATGTTTCCTGGTTCAAACCGATAGCCAGCATTGTTTTTTGTTGACCCTGTCCATTCTATAACCTCGACCACGGCTTTAGTATTGTAACCCTGATGATTAAATTTAAAGAAGTATTCAACTTAAAGCCAAACCCTAACAAAATTACACTTAAACCTAACCAATCCTTCACTATAAAACTGTCACAACATCATAAAAGGATTCATTATTTATATTTCCAAAAGGGGTTTTTTAACAGTTAAAGTAGCAAATTTCCTGTCACCAGTACGTTCCAGATGGTTATATCAGTGGAAATGGCCAAATTAGCTATATGGTGATTTAGGTGTTATACAGTAGGGTTTTGTCAACTGGTCAGCTGGCCAGCTGGTTTTGACAGTTAGTCAGCCTACAAAAGTGCCCAGTATGCCCAGTTTAACCCACTACAGATTTCCTCTGGGTCTTGTTAAAAATCCCTGGCAAGCAGCTCCTATTATCTTTAGCGCAGCAGTGGACCAGAGAAACAGCACAGCGAAACATTGTCACAGCATGTGATGTTAGAAGCTGGCAAGTCTGGAAATCACAAAACAGCTAAACCAGAAAAACATTCTCTTTGCGGTGGTAAAACACACACCAGAAGACCAAAGTCTGCCATATTTACGAGCAATTAACTCACTTTACAAAGTTTATTATTTGTACTTTGCTTCTGGTATGGTTTTCTTGATTAACATTATCTTTTATGGGAAAGTCTTATAATCGGGGGGGGGGAGGGGGAGGGGGGGCTCTTCTTACTGGAGGTTCCGACTGAAAACAGACCTGCATTACAACACTGCAGAAGGCTGTGTTGGTTGTGGCGTGGTGTGTAAAGTATGGCATGAAATACAAGACAGGAAGTCCAGTCTGACTAACAGATAAATGTGTGAGGCCTATTAAATGCTGAAACACTTCACAATGGTTTGTGGTTTTACTGGCAGCTGGGGAAAGTTTTAACTCTTGCAACTATTTTATCGTTTCTTTATCCATCGCCAATGCAGCAGCTTGCATTATGACACAGCAATGCAAAAACAAAAGCAGAGCTTGAGTCAACTCCCCGTGGACTCTGTTGTATTGTCGTATTGGATGTCAATAAAATAACTGATTTAATGCTGTGCATTAAAACACCAAGACAACATTCAGTCTCCGAAGTGACAACAGATTTGAATCAACACCTCCACTTTAAAATGCTGTTTTACAAATATATTTATTTATTACATTAAAATATACCGGGGTTGTATATATGCATGCCTGATTTGCCCTATTTGCTCTCATAATTAAGATCTATATTACAAGGAGTTTATGTCTTACATCATTAAGTTGCGTAATGCGCCAGCAGCCACAAACTGCAATAAAATAAAATAATTTTAAGGATATAATCCGAAGTTATATTTTCCGACCTTCCTAAAAACTGATGATGATGAATGATCCCATTCTTACAAACGTTATGCTCCAACCAAAGGTTGTGAGGTGGCTGATTGCTTTGTTAGAATCAATATTAAGTTTTACTTTTATTTCAGGAATTATTTTGTAAAAGAGTGTCACTCCCCTAAATGCTATTTCACTCTGTAATGAAACTTTCCTCTTTTCAATAATGCAGACTTTTTGGTGTGAAGATTTTTCATTATGATGAGTCATGACGAGGGGCTGTAAATGGTTGTTTCTGGCTGCCTGAGGTGCAGACAATTCATGAGTATATGGCAGTGCTTTTTTTTCTGCTAATAGAAACAGCGGGTGGAGCAAAATTCTCTTTCCTTCAGTTTAGCAGATTTGAAAATATATTAAAAAAAAAATCTCCTCCAACATCCCACCATTCTCACACAAAAACAAAATAAGAAGCACACAGGAAGAATAAAGAAAATATAAATGGCTGCATGTGGACAGTAAAAAAAACAACAACACCCAGGAGCAGTAGCTGTTTGCATTCATAAGTTGTTTTACGATACTTATGAGGCTTAATTTGTTAGATTCACTCCTTGACCTCTTAACCGCTTCCTAAACTCAATTTAATCCTTCTTCTAAAGTTAACCTTAGAACTAAATCTTGAGCATAAATGAATCCCAAGAATCCCTGAGAGAGCTCTCCAAGCTCTCAGGAAGAAAAATAAAAGAGCGAACACACACACACACACACACACACACACACACACACACACACACACACACACACACACACACACACACACACACACCCCGGTGTGAATGTTTACAATGTGGCATGGAGGTGAGGATGATCTTTGTTGATTGTCCCTGGCTCTGCAGTGCTCCAGTGTCCTCAGCTGACATCAGTGTGAAGCTACCAGGCTGCCCGACTATCCCTCAGACGCTGCCCATCTCTACGGTACTCATGCCAGTGGACATTAGTATCGGCCGCATCCCTCTGTTTGAGATTTATACCCATTAATAATTCATTCACTGCTGTGGACTTATGAGGGCCGGCTTCTCCTTACTGCACCACACTAGCCCATTTACACGCTCCCAAAATGACGCACGGTGGAGTAATGTGCAGAGCCGCTTTAGTGGCCCGAGCATTCGAGCTCAAAGAAAGGAAAAGGAGGAAGAAAAGGGACCAGGCAGAAAGTTCCATTTCGCTTTCTGTCCCCATCTCCTTTTCTCACACACTCTCACGGTTGCTAGGCTACATCACAACTAATCACCGGGAAAATTATCACCATTCAAAACCATATCTCTAACTTGCGTGGGGACATACAGTATTTACCCAGCAGTTCAGATAGAAGATATGGGGGGAAAAAATAGAATTGTAAAACAAGCAGGAGGGTTGTGTTTATGAATATACTTGTGTCCAGTGGTTAAGGATGATTTAGTTGACAATATGCCTAAATAAATCACCAATTCGGTGCTTATCAGTGTTCTCAAATTGAAGTTTAATATCCTCCGCTCCCAGCAATTTCCTACATCCTCGAGCCCCGTGTGCTGCCAACCAGACACCCAGGACTTGGATGGAAATCTTTCCCATCGCCGTTCACCACCTCTGAGGGAGAAGATTATGAAGATTAGATTTGCCTTAAATAGATTTTTTATGGCAGCCAGAAACAATGCTATCTCGGAGTCACTCTATATGCAATTCACTCTGCCGAATGCCTGACAAAAAGCACTCGCCTTTCATTGTGCGTGAAGCATGGCTTTGTGCGCTTGTGATTGAATCTTGCAGGGGAAGTAATGGCAAATGTTATGACCACTGACGTAAGGGGATGGAGACTAATACTGTTCCCTACCTTCCTCAGCAAACCACAAGTCGACGCAATCTGTCTGCTGGCCATAAAAATGCTACACCTGCAATGAACTACGGTGAGGGCTGCACCACCTGGTTTTATGTGGGGTTTGTGTGAGTCAGTGCGCGTGAGGATGTAAACATGATCATGACAGGCACATCAACATAAAAGCGGGTGTGTGCTCAGCTGCATGTTTAAGTAGATGTGTTTGAGGGGTTCAATACTAATTTCAGTGCACAAACCTTGAGCAATTCTTCCAATGGCAAGGGAATATAAATCAACTTTAAAGATGCGTCATTTTATGGTTACTTCCATTCAAAAGCACCTTAAATTGAAATGTGATCATTTTGGTTTTTTTCATTAATGCAATTTAGGTAAAAACCTGGCAAATTAGATGTACAACAAACTCCACAGAAAATAAACTGAGGATACAAAGTTTTGGTCGGTTATGTTAATAGCAGAGTTACATATTTACATTTCACATTGTGCTCTGTACACAAAAAGTGTGTTGTGTGTTATGTATTGATGTATGCATAGGTATCAGTAAGGCAGAAAATACAAGGAAAGGGAAATGAGCCGTAGCAGGGAACACGAAAATACATATGCATGTGCATTAACACGTATGTAAATGTTATTTTAGGGCTACGATACTGCCAACCACCTTCCTCTCCGCCTGTTTCTGTCTTTTTTATGAATTTTTCATTATGCTTGTTTTTCTGTCGTCGTTGCTTTGAGACACCCCCGGATCTTTAAAAGGTGACTGGTCCAAAATAAATCCTTCCCAGCTTCTCACAATGTCAAGTTAATAGGATATTGCAACGTTTCTTTTCGCTGTAGTTATTCTGTCCTTTTAAGGGACCCAACTTCTCCCTATTCCAGGACACAAATGTATGATTTCATATTATACTGCATCAATTTTAAGATTGTAATGGTATGATCATATTGCGTTATAATTTTGCAAAGCTTTGGTGTCAAAAACAATACTTTCAATCAAATTGTAATCTAAAATGTGAGTAGACGGCAGAAACATTGGACACTCCTGCAGATAGTAGTCCCCCAGTTACTTGTATTATTTTACCATTTTAATGAGTTCATATGTACACTGAATGAATCTGCTAAGTTTTTCCACAGACAATATTATTTCACTGGTTTTCCTACCATATCTGCAAATAGCAACTAAACCATGATTTGTTTTTAACCAGTGTAAAACTGTTTGTGTTGCGTGAATTTAACCACTCGAGTCTGAACATCAGCTGATCAGTCGTTTAAGCCGATTGTCCATCTATTTTTCTGTTTCATTGTGCTATTTTTCAGTTCCCATCCTTTTTTTTTTTTTTTTTTTTTTTCATATTAAGTGTAATTCGTTATAACTTTTTAGGAAAGGTCTCCGTATAAGATTTTAGCATCCTACTTCACCTACACAAATTCTCTCTTACTTTGTATTCATGTATATCTGTGTACATGTATTAAGTGTGTATAAATGTGTGTTTGTGTACATATTGGATATATTGTAGTAATAGTAGTTTTCAATGCATAAAACTTCAAAACAAACAAAAAAGCAAAGTTAGCCCATTCAAAAGCACTGGATATTTTTCAACTTTAAAATGTCTCCCTGTGCTGTAAAAATATTGGTCACAAATCTAAAGGACTCAAATCATTTTATGTTAGGATTTTATGTTCATAAGCAAAATTTTGGCTGGTATAGTGGTATTGTATTTCTTGAAATCTCAATTATAACGTATATTATCCTGTTGAAATGTTCTTTATAACATTATGCTCAATGACCTGTCTACTGCTGGAGCTTCGACACATAACAAAAGACCAATACAAATGCTCCTGTACATTCATATTTACTGGCCATAGTTAGCCCAGTAACATGCTGGCATTTTTTTTATGGTCATATCGTTAGACGTAATGACCGCGAAGTTTAGATCCCATGGTGGTAGCAGGGCTAATAATCATTATTCATATGCTAGAGAGGTGAGGGAGCAGTTTTTTCTTTCCCTCTGGAACCGTGTCGGGAACTGAGGTGACTGGCAACACACCTATTTTCTGTCCGGGTGCTCCTGTGGTGGATGGTTCACTGGAGGCAGCAGGGTTTGTTAGTGTCCTGTGGAGGCAGAGACAGGTAGACAAGAGCCAGTGAGATGTAATGACCCCCACCATCAATGACTAAGCCCCACCAGCACCTCTGCATGGCTGAGAAAGTACACCTGATATTAATGACAGCAGAGCTATAATAACCCACGCTGCCTCACTCTCTTCTCTGTCGCTGAAAAAGTCAGGTGGACAGGCTGCTGGTGGGAGTGCTAAATGTGAGTGTGGCTGCACCTGCGTCACCCGCATACACATTTCTACCGAGCACACTAAGCTGTTCTTTATTTCTATTGATATGTATTCCTCGGACAGAAAAGATGTATTAGACGGAAAAGAAATTGATCACCGATGCTGTTGATGCAACATCAGTCACCTTGTATGACAGTTCAAATCAACAGCTGCTGGCTGTCAAATTCACATTTTCTCATGTTAATGTTTGCTTATTGTCTGTCTTTTTGTTTAGATTTATTTTAAGCTTGTTAGCACAATGCTGTGCATCTACATCTAGTATCTGATTTCCCAGCTCAATTACATCACACCTTAAGGTTTAAGTTTGCATTTTCAACTGCATCATCTTCCACCAAAATAAAAACAAGATGCAGAATATTCACTGGAATGGACTGCTGAGCTGAAGCAGGTTACAAATCACAGGAACAGTTTGACATTTTGGGGAAAATGCTTTCTTTTTGAGACATAGATGAGAAGATGAATGCCAAACTCATATCTGTACATTATTTTATGAAGCCATAGCCAGGAAGCAATTAGTTTAAATAAGGATAAAGACTGGAATTCATTAATGAATATGCCACATTTAGTTTGTTTATTCTATACATAAACAGCAAAATGTAAATTTATGGTTTTAGTGGGAGTTACAGAATATACTGTAAATATTTCTTGATGAACAACAGACACTTTGGTGCAATATTTCTGTTGGCTGTCTGACATCCTCACAGTGACAACAACTCCAGGGAAAGTGACAAAGCTGTTGTTTGCTAAGAGAACATTAACCATGCCTGTGAGTTTACTGTTTAATTAAGTCAAGCCAAGTCAAATTGATTCAAGAAGCACATTTAAGAAGAACAATGGCTGACCTAAGTGCAGTACAAGCAAAACAGCAAAAAAAGCATAAAACAACATAGTACAAACACAAAATAAAACCAATAACACTATAAAACTAAAACAACAGAGTGATGAAAAGCAACTCTCACACTGAGTTAAAAGCCAAGGAATAAAGATGTGTTTAAAGATGAGATTTTCAAACAGGCAGTGTATGGGCCAGCCTAACAAGGAGAGACAACTTGTTCCAGAGTTTGGGGGGCTACAACTGCAAAGGCACAATCTCCCTGCTTTAACTGTGATTTAAGGACAGGCAGAAGCAGCTGATCAGTAGACCTGCATTACATTGATTGGACATGTGGTTGTAAAAGGTCAGTGAGACAGATTGGAGCTATCCCATTTAATGATTTTAAAGCAAAAGAATCCATCATAAAACATGTCCATAATCACACCCAGATTTTTTTTTGCAGTGGGTTTCGTGTATGGTTCTAGGGTAAGCAGGTCCGTATGAGAGTCATCACCTCCCACTGGGTCCAAATATCTGGATTTTCAGTTTTATTCTCATTAAAGTTTGAAAAAAAAATAGAGCATCTAAACTTTGATGTCCTTGAGACAGTCCAACAATGATTTCAAAGAATTTGCATCTTTCTGTTTCAAAGACAGGTACATTTAAGTGTCATCTGCATAACAGTGGAACATGTAAAGGGAAAACAGGATTGTCAAAAGAATAGAACCCTGAGGGACTCCACAAAGCATAAGCACTCAGGAAGATAGAGTAACCCAAGCTGACAGCAAAAATGATCTCCGACCAAATTAGACATGAATGACTTCAGAACAGTACCTTTAATGCTAACAATGCTCTAGGCAAGACATATTTTGTACTGTGTTGAATGCAGCTGAGATGTATATAGGAATGAAGAAATCCCCAGAGTCAGTAGGTAACAAAAGATCATTCAAATCTTTAAAGTGCAAATTCAGTTCTGTAAAGGCCTTTAAAACGAGGCTGAAACATTTTAATAATCCCAGATGTGTTTACAAAGGATTGAAATTTAACTTACTCAAATTTATTTTTAGGAAAACTGGATTTTAGAAATTGGCAAAAAGTTTGATCAGTGTACTGTAGACGCAGAATATTCTGATACAACAACAATGGAAACTAAAGGAATTCAAAAAGACGACAAAGCACAATGAAAGCGCTTTTTAGAGGATTGAAGTTATGTTTACCAATTTTTGTTTACCAGTACAGAAAAACATTTACTTATCATGTTCTGAAAAAAATAATATTTTGGGAACTTTGCTAATATAATTTATGGTAAAATCAACAAAAACTATTTGCATATTTCAGGCAGGTCAGATAAAAAAAAATACAATGTAAAATGGTGAGAAAAGAATCCAAGTGTCTGCAGTCAGTTATTAGGCATGTCCTATGTCCCAAGTAAAAATATGAGACACATCCCTTCCAAAGTAGCTTTGCATTGCATAAAAACAAAAATCCTAATAAATAACTTTTAATGTTTGTTTAGACTTCCAAATAACCGCCTTTGATAGTAAATGGGGCTTGTATTTAATTGGTCCCAGTTATAAAAGTATTTCCAGGGGGTGAATATATTTTTTTTGTAAAAAAAAAAAAGGCAAATCATTATTCTTTAAATGGGCAAATTTTCACTGAAGTGTATGAGAAATAGAAGGAATCATTGAAGTTATTTATTTTCACCAATGAGCGGTGTCTCCATAAAACAAATAATACTGTCAGACTTTAATGTCTCAGTAAGTAAAAGACTGAACTTGCAACTTAAAGAAGTCCCAAAAAGTCAAGAAGAGTACAAAACTGTACATCCCCATATAGCTCTGTCTTCTCGATAAATTGAGTAAAGCCCAGAAGCTTATGATTACCCTAAACCCAGAGAGTTCATTACTTCAAAGTAGAACCTCATTAGTTTAGATTTGCCTTTCAAGTTCACTTTCTCTCAGGATCCTGACTTTAACTGTTAATTACTGTTCAATTAATTAAAGAACTGGTACCTCAGAGGCAGGTGCTGATACCACATATAACTGATCAAGTTTGGCTTATTTCCATAATTTTGAGTAATATCACTACTGGGAATACGGCAAAAATAATAGAGAGTACAGCCTATCGTCAAACTGATAGGGCACAGTATGAACAAATATTCATACAGTATTCCCGCTGTTTGATGTAAATCTTGATTAAACATCACAGTTATTAATTTCAAGGCAGAGCCTGAGTGGATAGTTAATTACACACGCTCTGTTTCAACAAGACTTATGTTCTCCCACAATTAATCAAGGCAGTCATAAACCAGGACGTATACAAGAATGCCAGCCCGCCCCCTCGCAACAAAATCCGAGAACTGACCTGCTTCGAGAACTGGATTTAATTCAGAAGGAAGGGAAGTGTTGTGTGGGTCAAACCGCAGATGTGGGAGGGTAAAACAGCCGTCATCAGCTAAATCCCACTGAGTCATTAATGCTACACGTGTAACAGAATTCAAATGAGCTACAGAAGTCAGTTGGGAATGAGTGAGTTTGCTCTCATGTCAGCCACTTTTGTCCCCCGTCACCTTGGGTCTGAGTTTGCAGAAAGGCCCGGTTGGGCTTGCAAGAAAGATGTGAGCTGAGAAAAAAGATGAATATAGTAAGTGTTCAAGCTTGCATGGGTATACAGTGCCTCCAAGCTCACAAGCGAGCCGCGAGCTGTCACGATGATTTTACCTCCTCGTTTTTCATGTACAGTAGTGTTGAATGTGCTGTTGCTCAGCAGGGAGAGTGATTACGTGCAAAGATTAGACAGGGGGTAGAGGGAGATATAAACCTCAAGGAAAACCTATCACTTCCCCATATCTCTGCATCGCCTGTGCATCACAAGCTGGACTTTGGATCAAAACCTCCCGGCGATGGAATTTCTCACTAAATTAGACTTGGTCTTTTTCACCTTTATATTGCGACTTTCTATCAGCAGGGGAGCGAACTTTGCACACAGTTCCATGTATCTCTGTGGGGAGTCGGAGCCGCATCCACTCTTCTGTTTGTCAACCACGAGTCTTGCAGCTTTCATGAGATGAGCTCAGTTCATCTGATGGAAAAAGGTACACCGCAAACTTTGTGCTTACTTTTTTTTGTCGTGTTATATTGAGTTCTGCTGCAATCATTTCACTCCACTGATAGTCCCAGTGATGTGTCTCAGATTTGCAGGTCCAGAGGTGAATACGAGGTGAACTAACACAGGAGCCGAGGCACTGTGTTTTCCTGCCTTTGAATGTTAGAGTGCAGATAGAACCCCTGAAACGCACTTAAACCAACAACGATATTGCATCCTACCATTTGTTGTCACAGTACTATTTTTTCTATGTGGAAACAAAATATCTACATATTACCACCATGCTGAGTTTAGATCTTTACAAATCTAAGAAACTGCATTTGTATACAACTAAACCTGGGCAGCGGTGGCTCAGATGGTGAAGAGGGTTGCCCACTAATTGCAGGGTTGGCAATTTAAACCCAGCGTCCTCCGGTCCACATTCTGAAGTGTCCTTGGCAGGACACTGAACCCTGAGTTGCTCCTGATGGCAGGGCGAACACCTTGCACGGTAGCGCTGTCACCATTGGTGTGATTATGTGTGTTTGAATGGGAGACACAAATTGTAAAGCACTTCTAGACTGACCATTTACCATTTAGATTAGAACAGAAAACACATTTTGAAGGAAATGTGATTGGAACCGGATTACTTTTCTGAACAATGTAATGAGGAAACTATGTTAATCAATGTATTTGGCAAGTCACAGATATGTTGACAAATACAGTATGCATCACCAATATATTTACTGACAATATATATTAGAATTCTTTTATAGCAAAAAATCAGAGCTTGCAGTTTATTATGTACTTGTAAGACGACATTATTCCGCTTTATTTATTGTGATGTTTAACTCACTAAAGTCCTCAACATAGTAAGACGTAGCGTGCTACTTCAACAAACTCCACCACCTCCCCCTGACTTTAACTGACCTTAAGGTTGCTGAAACCTTGGATGCAAAGTAAGGTCTCTGGTGTTATCGGCGAAAACTTTGTACGCCCACCATCCACCTCCTAGCTACTCAAAAAGGTTTTGTCTCTGAACATAATCCAACCAGTAACATAAATGGGAAAGCAATGTAGTGTGGAGATAATTTCAAGGACATGAGGTTTTAATCTCAAAATAGATGTCTAAATATTCTGCTATAAGTTTCTCAAGTTTGACTTATGCATTGAAGACTTTGACAGCTGACTGCAATCAGATCTTTTGCCAACAGCTTGTTACTGTATGGCAATATAATAATAATACAAATAATAATAATTTTCAAAAGTTTGATAAAGTCCAAAGGTGTAAAAATCATTTACATGGAGGTGGTTTTAGAATTTCATGCTCATGTAACATTTTTCACCAGCATGGATGTCAGCTATTAAGGCTAAAGGTTACTAATGGAATTAAAATGACTTCTTTCATGCAGTACCGCTGCATTAGAGAGTGCATCTGGCACCTTTGTAACAGAGAAATACAATTCGTTATAATTTTCATGCTAAATTATTATTTCTTTTGCAGAGGGAAATGGACATCATTGAATATGCCACTAGAAATAAAATGGGCCACCAGTAAATGAGCTAATTTGAAGGTTCATGACTCCTTATTTATAGGATCATGTTTTAAAACTCTGTTTCCTTTTAGTTGAGGCTGATTATGCGAAAAAGTAAGTACATCTCATAGAAATTGCTTCATTTGTCTTGCTTTTTTCCATATTTGGACAAGAATATATTTGATCCTCTTCTGCCTATTAACAAAGACAATAATGTCAAATAAATGGCAGAAAAAAAAGGATATTTTGCAGTCAACAGATTAATCACATTAGAACCTCCTTAAGTGACAAGTAGAACAGGTCTCATTTAAACATCTAACATCTCAATTCTGGAGTCCTCTTTGCTGTTGAAGTGTGTGATGTCATGCCAGGATCTAAAGAGCTCTCTAAAGACTTCAGAAAAAAAAGGTTGTGGATACCTGGCTGGCAAGAGATTTAAAAAGATCTCCAAATTATTTGAAATTATTCATTCCAGTCAGGAAAATAATCTACAAGTGGCATACAGTAGATATCAAACAACGGCCAATTTATCCAAGACTGCCCCCCCCCCCAGAAATTCAGCTCAAAAGCAGACTGTTTAAAAACCTAAATTTGACCACAAGGTTGTCAGGTAACTCTTGCAACTGATGGAGTCAAAATGCATGCAGCTGAAATCAGAAATAGATTGCCCAAATTTGAAGCCTTTACTGTCTAAACAAACACTGGAACACAATCACAGTTTCCCAATGAATATGCAGGCAAAGACCAGGTCTTTTGGAATAATGTGCTCTGAAAGAGTTGTTTGGCTGCAGGATCAAACATAGATTTTTAGAACAACAACCTCATTCCAACTGTGAAGCACGGTGGTGGAAGTTTTATGGGATGGAGTTGCTTCGCTGCCTCATGAAATGGGCAGCCTGCGGCTATTGATTCCAACAATTCTGCATTGTATCGAAGAGCGCTCAAGGATAATGTAAGGCCATCTGTCTGAAAGTGGAAGATGAACCAGGAGTGGACCTTTCATGAGGATAATGATCCTAAGCATACAGCAAATCCACTAAGGAGAGGTTTGAAAAAGAAATGGAGGGTTATGGATTGGCTGATTCAAAGGCCAGACTTGAATCCCATTTCAATCACAACAGAGCCTGTATTTTAAGCTAAATAGTGTCTTAATAGCTGGAATGTGTAAGGCCTAAACTCTGAAACTGTGGTTTAGACATCTTGTCAAATAAAATAAAAACTGCTAAAAAGTCTTTAAATAAACCTTTAACCAACATTAACCACTGAATGTGCTCTGTCTGTCTTTACCTTCACTTTAGTGAAAGGACCAAATGGCTTCTCTTGTTAAAGTAATTTGGCATGTGACAAACTGGTGGGCATTAACTTGACAGATTCTCAGAATGACTGCTTAAATCACCATTCTTCGAGGTGCTTTGAGGCAATTACGCAACAAAAGTACATCACAAAACCTTTTACAGAGAGTTGAAGATGAAACACTACTAATTGTCATCTATAGAACTGCTTGGGTAATTATTATATTCTGATCAAATGCATTAGTCTGTCAGATAGGCAGAGTTTACAATGCATTCCGTGTGAGATAAATTGAGCTACTATTAACAATAAAAATGTTAATTATCATTGCTACTTCAGTCAAGCTACAGCTTATCATTATCACCTTGATTCAGGTGTCAGACAATGCTACAGCATGCCTGGGTCACTTTCTGAATTATTTCCAAACTTCACTGATGAAAACAAGGATCTTCTTATGCATTTTAGACATTTAGCTGAGGATCATAGTCAGCAAGCAAGCAATGCAGCCACTCAAAAAAGATAATTTTTCAGGTGAAAAAAAATAACTACTATGCAATGGTAACTGTATAAAGGTCATGACTACAGTTCTCTAACTATATTCCAGTGACCACACAGTGAACAATCCTCAGTCTACTGCCTGTTTTGAATTGACAGTATTTCTACTTTTGCCAGATTTTCAGAATTTAGATTTCTTATGTGCCCTCAACCTTTCCGTGCGGACCATGCAGTCCATAGATCTGGCCACCTTCAGCCAATGACCTCATCAACGTACAACACAAAAGAACAGGAATGACAGGCTTTTCATTATTGCCCAGCCATTGTGCCGAAGGGGGAAATCAATTATAAAAACACGACTAACAGCAAAGATAACAGCAGTGTCCTCTATTGTGTAGGAACGAGCTAACTTTTTTTTTTCCTCAAGGGTCTCTTGACCAGTCCAGCATCACCTTGGTGCAATTTGCTCCCCATCTCAAATCCCATTGCCTTTTGGAATTGGATTTACCTGACTCATTCACACAGTGAATGGACTCTCCTTCCAGTGAAAAAAAAAAGAGAGATTCTGTGTGAAATTGCCTGAGGAGTCATGAGGTTTTAGATTCGTCAGGTACCTCTCTCTGTCTGCCATTAACCTTCCAACAGTAAGAATGTCCTCATTACAGGGAAGGACTGGGGGCTCCAGGGAGGGAGCAAGAGCACAGGCTGGACACTAAAACAAGTAAGGAATATGCAAACAAGAATGAAAACGCTCAAGAATAAAAGTATACCATGTACTTAAGGAAGGGGCTCCAGACTGATCTTCTCGGATTTACAAAGTGTAAGTCTTGTTCCGATGACGCAATTACTTTATCATATATTATTAAGACTTTAACCAGAAATGGGGGCACAGAAGCAACACAAGTGCATATCTCACAGTTGCAAAAGTTTTGTTTCGAAACAAAAAAAAATAGAAGTGAGCTATCCTTTGAATGAACAACAACAACAAAAAAAATGAAAATTTTAAGATATATACACTTTTACTTTCTGCTTTGGGATATCCAGTCACAGCTCAAAAATTTGGCTAAATCCACATGAAACCAGACTGAAAGAGATAACATTCCTTTAACAATAAACTGTTTTTCTGTCACTGCAAATGCAAAAATAGGAAAGCAGCTTGAGACAAGACCAACAACACAAAAGTCAATACAGTGCTGCTACGCCTAAAACTCCCCAGTGTACCTAACACAACTTTCCTTCCTTGGAATCAAGCCTAAAAAGGGTATAACAAAGTAGTGGTTTACACAGGAAAAAGTATGACATGTTCAGGCTTGTATTATGTTCTTGTTCCATTTTCTAACTCAAATCAATGGTGGAAGCATTCCACTGCAGTACCAGTACATTTCATTGGACACTATAAACAGAAATACCAATCAACATAGCTACAATCAACAACACTGCAGGCTCTCAGCCAACCATGTTAGATTAAGCAGTACAGAAGGTATTTCCAAGACATTTCCCACAGTTAGGCATTGTCGTCTAAAATCCCTTGTACATACATCTATACATGTAAATACAAATTGTTTTTTTTAGACTCCCTTATCTATTACTGTACTTCATTTATCAACCAATAAAACCTATCAAAACTAAGGAGACACTAGTATTATCCATTAGAATGCATATAAAATGGTACAGCACTCTTCAAAAGTGGAAGTAGCTTTAGAATTACATAGGTTAGTTAGTAATGCTAACATAGTAGGGCTAGGTCCCTTAAAACTGAGATCATTTTTATTTTCCTGCGACTCGGGCAGTAGAACAAGCCCAAAACAGAACATCTAAAAATATTAGTGCAAGAGTTGACATGCTATAAAACATTTGCCTATTGACACTGAACACAGCATTATTCATTTTGAGTTGTGTTTCTGGCCTCCTCACAGATGTAAGTCTAAAGCCGTGTTCAGACCAAACACGAAGCGAAAAGTCAATGGAAGTCCGGGCAAGTTGAAAATATTTAACGGGGTGTAAAGCGTAAAGCGGGGTGAACATTTGCTTCCCTTTGGTCTGAACACATAGAGATGATCACTCTTTTTACATGTGTTTTGGCCTCCAGGAAAATATGAATTTCTTTAACTCGCTGAACGCTTCACTATACTTAACAGCTGGCAACATTTTCAGTCTTGAGTGCCAAGCATGAACCAGGATTGAAAACTGCTGCTGGAAAATGAGTTGATGAGAGCTGAGTCTGTGGACCGGAAACTGAAAACAATGAGCATAAAGATGTTAAATTGGGTGATATTTCTTCACACAATCATCTGATTGTTTATGTAATTTTTTTTTTATGAGGTCAATTTTGTTTGCTCTGGGCACTATCAGCTCACACTGGAGGATTAAAAACATCTAACCTTGGGTTTAATGTGGGAGTAGAGGTTTTTTCTTGGTTCCCAGTACCCAAAACCAGGGACTCAAGTTGGGCCAGGTATAACTTCTATTGAGTCTCATTGGGATCAAGGTGGGGTCTTGCCATCGATCCTGGGCCTATACCTCAATATGTCCCATACCTGGATATGTTATGTGGTGGAGTATTTTTCCAGGACCCAAATGCAAGCACACAGACTCGAGGTATAAGTTCCCAAAAATACTGTCTTTATTGTCCAAAAAATAAACAAACAAAAAACTACAAACCAAAACGTGGCACCGAGTGTGTCCACTTTACGTCCAGTCGGGAGGGCAACTCAACCGACAGCTCCAGGGGGACACGGGTAACAGGGCAGCCGGCAGACCAGCGGAAGGGACGGCGTCAACAATCCTCCTAGCCGGGAGGGCAACTCCACCGACTGGTGATTTTGACCGGGATATCCGCAGGAGACACAGAGGCCGGAGGAACGGGAACAGGAACAGGACTGACAGAGAGCTGACGGGGAGCAGACGGAAGACGGACGGGGAGCAGACGGAAGACGGACGGGTGGCTAACAAAAAATGAACCGACAACCAGAATTGTGCAGGGGCAGGGTACATATAGTCTGGGGAGGTGATCAGGGAGATGCAGCACACCTGCAGGTGGTGATCAGGGATGAGTGGCTGCATCTGCTGGGACTGGTGAGGGGTGTGGCCACGGGAGGTGAGTGGCGTGGCCACAGGCAAAGACAGGGGACACAGGAGGAGAGGTGATCGGGGGCAAAATGGAGGACAAAACTGAACTCCTGACAGGATAGATTCAAGCAAATTCACTATTGGCAAAACTGTGAGACGGTGTTATCACCAGTGGTGATTTGTTAATACTGGTTCGCCTCACATCCGCCATTACGTAACTACACGGTTACTCCTGCTTCTTTGCTATCTGACCGGCAGTGGAATGGCAGCTTAAAGTGGAACTGCGGAAAATTGGGTCATTTCTAGTGATGAGACGAGTACTCAGCTGAAACGAGTATCCGGTACGGATAATGTACTTTTTGACTTTGACGAGTACGAGTATCACCCGAGTAAATGTGTCTGTCTGTGCTGATGAAGGCTTCTAACGGACACTAGCTGTGCGCACACATCGAGCAGCTACACACAGAGCCTGGTCTCCTCATTTACTGTTGCAGCTTGAGACGCAAAGACCATGCTGTCAATGGAAAAGAAGCTGGTGACGGAGATGACTGACTTTAACCAGAGAGTCATTGGGGAATTTGCAGGCTAGAAGGAGAGGACGGAAAAATGTATGTTCTAGCAGTGCTACTTGCTAGTGTTTAGGCAAGATGATTGTGTTGTGTTGTTTTTGATTTGTTTTTGTTTTTGTCTTAGCTGAAGCTCTCCCTCCCCCCAAAAAATAAACAAACAAACAAAAACACTGGTCATCACCCTCTTTAAATCTATCATGACGACCTATTCAAGTCTGTATGCGATTGGTCTGTTTTGGGTTTACATACATTAATAAAATTAAATTGTAGGAAGTATTATAATCCCTTTTTCTAACTCGACTACACATGACCAGTTTGCTTATGCTGGAAAGACCGAGATACAGCTGAAGAGCCAACCATGTTTTGGACAACTGAAAATACACGTGGACGAGGACTCATTGTAATGCTCTGCAGATCTGGTATAAATAGCTCACGTCGAGCTGCCACGCACAAGGTAGAAACAATGACCTGGTCCATTTTGGAAACATTTTATTTTTGTGGATGCACTGACATCATCCTTTCACCCCATCCGTCCTCTACGTGTCTCTTTGAGATTCGTTGTCGTTGCTCCCATGAGGTCTGTCTGTTTGTTTCTTGGTCACGCTTGCAGATTATCAGGCTGTTTGCCAGCAACATGTGTAACCTGATTTGACCCGGTTTGAATGAAAGATGATTTTCTGGCAGGCTCCCTGTGTTACGTCATCCACTGGGAAAGGTAATTGCTGGTGGAAACAGATAATTCCATAATCTTCTAAGAGGTAGCTTTCTGTTATCCCACCGGGAAAGTCCTGTCAGATTAATCAAAATGTTACCCATCAGCGGTGACTGTATGGGAGGCAAGCAGCCCAAAAACAATAGCTGTTTACTATTACCATTTGAGTGAGATCCGGATTGGAACCCATCATCAAGTGTACGGCTAATTCAGGCTGACAGGATGTGACAGAATAAACAAAGAAGTTCAATACCACTTTACGGACGGGAAACCCATCCAGAGTCATTTGTAAAAGCTTCAGTCATTGTAATCTTCTAAAAGAAAATCTAAGACAAAGGTAAATCGGTTTCATTTCTCACAAAATTGAATTTTGCTGCAGTACAATCTAGCGCAGGCAAAGAAATGAACGTGATTTCCAATGTATTCTGTTAAATTTTGGGGAACAATTGAGGCATTATGTTGTGTTTCTTAGGGGCTCTCAGTTCAATTTGCCCCGTTTCCAAAAGAATCAGTGGAGTAGAAAAAAAGATGCCAGGTTGAATTGCGAGGGCTAAAACACTAATGTTTCACTCTGGCATCATCAGAGATCACTTTTTCTCTTCACAGCTTATGTTCTTTTTATTCAACAAATGACAAAAGATGATATCAATGAATGACGAACAGCTTTTTATTTAGTTGTATACTGTCACTAATATGAGGATCAAAAATCTCGGTTTTAAAGGCAGAAATATCACAGCAATCCCACTGTATTTAATGTCATTCTACGGTGTGAAATATCATAAAAATCTCTGAGTTCTGGCATGCTGTTTTGCACTATTTTAATGGCATCAAACAGAAGTCAGTAGTTACTGCAATTAATGTCATTCTTGGCTTGATCTTGGCGCGAATATGACAGGCAAATTAGTTTTATTGTATATGTTCATACAGTGCTGCTGTTCCCAGAATAATCTGATCAAACACACACGCGCGCATGCATGCATGCACACACACACACTCACACATAGCCACAGGCCCAAAACAAAACAAAACAGATGTAGGACTAATGACCCACTCGCAGAGTAAATGACAGTTGAAATAGGTTTAGAGCAATCTGAAATCAGATAAATGGACCTAATCTTGTTCTGGTCGGGACCCTGGCCAGGAAATGGCTCCTGACACCTGAGACCCTGCTACACGTCAAGCCTCAATCGAGGTTGGCGGCACAAGCCCATACATCTCCATTTTAGATGACAAGACACAAATCCGAATCCTCAAGCAGAGAGAATGGCTGGGAGGGTCAGTTGTGGTTTAGTGCGAGATTAAAAGGAGAAGAAAAAGCAGAGGCGGTCGTGGTCAACAAAGATGTAATGTGTGTGTTTTACTAGATAAGGCTGACAAGAGAAATGGACCTGGTTTAGGCCTCATTAAGCCCGGCGAGAGGCTGACTAAAACCACATTTTATTTGTAAGAGTGGGGTTTGTTTGTTTCCCCTCTCAGAGTTTACGGGCGAGAGGATTAAAATCAGTTTAATTTGTCCAAACTTAAATCACTGCGGGACAAAATTGAAGAGCAATCAACAATTGGAGATAAAGTTTTAGCTGAATTTCAGGAGCGGGACCACGCCTCAACCACTCCCCCACTTCCGGCCACACTCCTATAAATGTCCACCCACTCTAAACCTCGGCCTGTTCACGTTTTCCGCATCCCACCCTCCCTCCCTCGTTAAACGGTTTCACTTATGGTTATCATGTTTCATAGCCTTTATCCTTCCGTCCCACATGGAGATCTCGGTGATCTGCAAGGCCCGGGAGCCGCAATGATCCTCAACTAAGCCTTCCCCAAACCGCGAAACTCTCACTCTGGCTTAATCTCCCCCAATCAATGAAGGTTCGCCCTCGGCCGAGGCGGGGTCCTAGCTAGTGAATTATCTATTGCTCTCATCAGTTCAGTCCACCTTGTCAAGGTGATGAACCGATAAAAGGTTTAGCTGACTGTCTATGTGAGAAATATGCAAAGTGATGAAATGATTAATCAATTAACGAATGAAATAAAAAGTCTATCTACACACATTGTGTTAAATTCAGCAAAAAAGGCATCAGGTCCCAGCTTCTCAAATGTGAGTATTTGCTGCCTTTTCACTGTTTTCTGACATTTTATATATTTAGCACCTGGTCAAATAATCAATAAATAGCTGAAATAGAAAAAGTAATTTTCTGAAAAAGTCCTCAGTCTTCCATCAGTGTCTGTGAAGTCTAATGGAGAACTTCAGAGGCCACCTGTACTGGCAGCACCGAAATGTGGCGCCTGTGATGTCAGATGACAGAGAAATGTCAGTCTCTAATATTCACCCCATCACCTTCAATCACCACCCAGGACACACCTCAAAAGATGAGAGCCAGATAGCAAAGATCAAAGTTGGAAATTGCTGGCAGACGGCGTGTTGGTGAGGCACGGAGAGGAAAGCACAGGTCCAGCTGGAGAGGGAGAACAGCTCACAGACTGTCAGCGCTGCATGTATGAATCTACATCAACTTTCAGGTCAGATGTCATAGAGAGATCACATTTAATCTCGATGCACAGTGTTGACTTTTTTACTTTGAGAAACAGTCTACAGGCTCCGGGCTCAGAATGAGAGCAGCTTTTTTTGGTTTAGAATTAGAAATAAGGTCCCATTAGGGCGCTATTTACAAAGATGAGGTGGTGGGAAGGTAAGGATGAGGCGTTTCACAATCACCAACAAAACTTTATCAAACATCAATTTCTGTCCTAACTTTTTCATGCCGTTTAAGAATTCAATACTAATGAAGCTTCCGCAACAATCTAAACCTCTTTATGTGATTTAAGATTTGGTATTATGATTCTTGGTATAATCTGTTGCTGTATCCACATGGTTACACGTATCTGATTTTCAACCATTGTGTTAGAAGCAATTGACAATACACCATGGCGTAACCAGAGTCTGCATGTAAAAGTGGACGTAGCTTTTGGGTCTAAAGAGTGATGGCAAATGCGGAAGTGCCTCAAAATGCAACACCACTAGGGGTCGGCTCCAAAAAAGCTCTGGCTCCATGGACTTCCATTCAACTTCTCATGAAATACAAAGTCAATATATTTTTTGCAACGGGGGGGAGGGAGGGGGGGATGATCTTCACTAAATATTTTTGATAGGCCAGAAGTGTAATTGAATTATCATTTTTCATTACTTATTTGGCCTTGCTCTAAAAGGTTTGTATAAACAAGTGAGTTGGAAAAGTTCCATTTTGTGATTTAGTTGCCTATTAATTGTGCACCTTTATTTTACTTTGGAAAACATTTAAGGTAGACTGAGGGGAGTCTATTTGTTCAACTGTAAAACAAATCCTGGAGAATTCAATTAGCCTGATAATTGTTCATGCAGTGTATTCAAGATGCGCCGGAAAAGAACTGTCGCAAAACAAAAAAAACAAAAAAATCACAAATCTCTTTTGTCAGTTTTAGGCCACAGTTCCAAGATTTATTTACTGACTGCTTTAAAAGAACAGTTCAGGTTGTATGATTTAAACATTAAACTCGTTATAATCCAGGTACCTTCGGGTAATTCCAACGTATAGTTTGGAAGAATAAAAGTGATCATGCGTTGGCTATCTGAGCAGTAAGACCTGCCAGGGGAGATCAAATGATCAAAAACAGAACCACATTCCCATGTTAGAATAATTGTTTTGGCACAGAGATTTTTGTTTTATTGAGATGTTATGGTAGTTCTGTTGTATTTCTTTTTTTGTGTGTTTTTGCTGTTTCCTGTATTTCTTCTTGTTTCTTTCTGTTATTTTGCTTCTATTTACTGTGAAACATTTTTCTAAACTCCGTTTAGAAATTGCTTTACAAAAAAGTTCATAATTGCTGGTGGGCTTGTGCTCACGATTATCAAACCAGTAGTCTGTGTGCGGTTGTGAGATCCCTGCTAACAAGGCAGTCTGGGTGGTAAATGAAAAACAACAGCAAGGCAGTTTTTCACATGTCATTTTCAATTTTCACATCACAGGATATAACCATGCGACTGATAAACTATCATTTAATTAAAGCTTACACAACAAGTGTGCTCTTCAGTTAAGGCCATTTATCAACTAACATGCCAGTGTCAGTAAATATAGGCATTTACTGAATCCAAATGAGAGCAGAAGCCTTTTCTTTGCTGCAGGTCATGAAACTATTAAGTTACATAACAGCTTAATTTGATAATTTTTTTTCTTAAACTTGAGTGACAATTGATCAAGAAGCCTGAAAAAGCACATCAGTACTCAGATAGACCAAAATAACTCGACGGGGCGGGTAAAATACGAGGCTCACAGATGATAATGAAGCCATAAATCGAGGATAAAAACCACAGTTCTTATCAGATGTAGACACTGAAGTTTATTACGCCAGCAGAGCACTTCTCACATAATGCACAAGAGGTGACGACCTCTGAAACACTGATTGTTTATTATCAAGTAAAAAGGATCGATTATGTGTGCAAACATAATAAACATGTTTAATATTTTCATTCCTTTTATAGCTACCTGTCTTCTGCAGTTTCTATTAGCAGACTGTTAGTTCAGAGATGGATTTAGACAGCTGGTGTGTGTTAAAAGATACAGATCAAATGTGTCTCACTCAACAAGGGGATGTAGTTTGATATACTTTCATTAGCTTTGTTGGCTTTGTGATTCGTTACACTGGAGAGCCATTTCAAGTGGTAATAGAGAGTGTGATACATGGGGGTATTATGATTTATTATTTTAATTAAGATGTTAAATGTGACAGATTAGTTATAGTAATTACATGCTGATTTGAACATATGTAAAGATGGTAGATTAGCCTATGGATGCATGTGCTCGTAGGCTCAGTGTGTGGCAGTTTTGCAAATTGTCGAACGCCTTGTTTGAAAAGCAAACTATGCATTTCCTTTCTGTTATATAAACTGCATATAGTCGATCTCAACACAGACATAAGGCAGAGAGAGTGGTGTTTTGATTGGTCAACTCTCCGTGGCTCATTAGCTTATGTTTATGAAAAGTGGAAATTGTATCCTCTCCCATTTTCCTTCAGCTTTACATTGCAGTGTTTTCTCGGCTAGAGTGCCTAATGCACAGCGAAGTGTCATATTTCATGGCAAACAACCAGATATGTTCCAGTTACTCATTAGAGCTTAACAATATCGGGATGATGACTCAAGACTAATGTCAACCTCCAAACTAATTGTAGTCCCTGGGGGGATTTTTTTTTTTTTTTTTGGACTAACACGAAAAACATCCTCTTTCGGAACGAGACGCAAAAGCATGAACTCCGTACAAGACATGTGACGATCATAAAAATTCACAACGAGTTCCGCCAATTTCACGGCCATGACTCTTGCATAAAGTTTAAGGTGACAGTGTGTACACACAGACATCAATGTCACTTTTTTCCCCCCTTTCATTATAATTAATCGCATATCTCTAGGGCACACGGAGAGCGCAAAGAGAGGCAAGTTGAAGCCAGGACGGCTGTAATCTGACATTGATGTACAGCAAAAATGGAAGTCCTCGTTCACCTTCCCTTTGTTCCGGGGAGAGGGAAGTGGTGTGTGAAAGGGTGTAATTAATGGACCTACAAATAGCTCCAGTTTCGTTTAATGACAATCTATGTGTTAAGAGGCAATACCCTTTGTTACCGTGGGTGTGGAAGTGCTGGCAACACCGACTCCCAATAGAGCCTTGACAGGTAATTCTGCATTTTGAAATGGTAATGAAGCAGAATGCATCACTGGATTACACCTAAGGGACTAACATGTTGCGCGTCCTTCAGGGTGCTAAAATGTAGCACTCTTGATCATGAGCGAGGCCACTGGCAACCGAGCATCGGCGGGTGCGAAGGTCGAGAACTGTATCCGTGTGACTTACCCCAGGGCTTAGCCAGTGCAGCCAATTTCTAATTGCTGCTTTAAACAGGGCAAATGAAGCTGGCATGACAAATTGCGTCAAAACAAGTCTGTAGGCTGGCGCTCAGTTAATTTGTGAGACACAGAGATGTATTCGGTGCCAAGAAGAGCTCACGCGTAATGAATATCATTTCCCAGGTAGCAGCTTGCAGATGATGTATTTTACTGCATACTGTGCACAGTCATTGCAAGACAGGCACGCTGCTCCTCGTCTCATTTAAACTGAACCTGGACACTGCAGTGTCTGTTGCTGCTAATGCATATGATGTGCAAGAAGAAGATAATGTTGTTGGCTTTTCCTTTAATTAGTGATGGCTTTACTTTTTTTTTTTTTTTTTAATTTTATGTTGTATCAGATTGTTAGCTTAAATTAGATGTTTTCTTCTTCAGAGGGATTTTACACATCCAGCGTTTAATTAATTTTTCACTTCGCACAATTTCTAAGACCATATCTTAGTCTCTTATCTGTCAGTCCAGAAAAAGTTTCTGGCACCATCGCTGCCCATCTATTTTCACAATATGCTTATCTCCCTGAAAGATTCTCATTGTTCTTCCTCTAATCCTCCAAATCTGCAGCATGACTCAGAAGTTAACCGCACTCTCTGGTGCCAATACAATCCTGCTCTGTATTATCCTGCGACAGGAGCCGCACGTCATTTTTCCCTCTGAAACAATGCGCCCAAAATGACTCCTTGTCTGCCAAACAGCTGATAAAATGCCCAGCTGTGAGTTTTAATAATCTCGCTGGCAAACAGGAGTCAAGGGAGCAGTGAAATATATAATAACGCACTTTGTTGTAATAAAGCTCATTGTCTCACACAACAGCAGGTGACCTGATACAGAAATGGTCAGCTTTACACACTGAGTACACTTGTGGTATCTACCTCTGTTGTGTAACTTGGACAATAAAGAAGGAACCTACTTGCAGTACTTGTAGACAATCCAATAAAACATTTTGTACTTCTACTGGATAGGCAGGAAAAAAAGAAGCATCATTAAAAAAAAGATAACTGAAAGTTACAGTACAAGAGTGAGTTATAGCACGTAAAATGCTTGTTGCTGACAGATTCCAGGCATGTTGTTCTTGATCCTTGACCACACCAAGTCACTTAAAACCTTTGAAGCCAATTGAGATGAATCCATAGGAATGTAATGCATTTGTTGGGAGGGGCTGATGGGTGGGAGGAGACGCCTGTTAACCATTACGGAAAAGGATGCTGGCAGTCTTAATACAAAATCATGGCAAGCTGTGACATTCTTGCGCAAGTGTGGGTGCTTTTCAGCCTGGCCCTTAATCTCCAAGGTCTATTTTGGACATCCCATCAGTCCCCAAGGCCCCCTTACCCCTGTGTCTCACTCTGTCTCCATCTGACCAACTGCACACTGTCACATAATACACTGTCTGCCTTTAATTACTGTCTGGAAGTATCGGGGTTAAGGGTCGCACATTCCGTTGGGAGCCTCTGTGCGCATTCGTGTGCGTGCGTGAGTGGTTGGACCTCGTGTGTGGCGTGTCCTTTGTATGACGGCCGGAGTATTGAGGGAAGTGCTGAATTCCACAGCACTTATTTCCCCCTTGCTCATCACGTATGGCACACCCTCGACCTGTGACTACATCGGTCCCTCTGACCTGTTTTAGGGGTGCAAATGGTTTGCTCGGAGCCTCCGAGACGCGCTGAGAATGTGCCAGAGCTGTGATTACAAGTGTCTAATTTAAGTGTGAGACAAAAACTCTGAGATGATATTAGACACAATTTAATCCGCCGTGATGCGCCAACCCAAACCCCGAAAAAGATTTGTTTCCCTTGAGGTTAAAGCCCTGCTATGCCTGGGGCTCAACTTCTACTTTCCCTGACAAGAGACCAGATTAGGCAGCTGTACTAAAGACCAATTTACTCCTTGCAAAAACAGCTAATAGGAGCTCTTATCTACAAGTAAAAAAAGGTACAATGATTTCCACCTGCAGGGGAAAAACTATTGGCTTCAACAGGTAAACACAAGTATATCCAGCAGTCCTTCTATTCAAACTGCGAGGCCAAGACTGTACATATACATGAGGGAAGAAACAAAAGAGGCTGGTCGGAGATATGAATAAACCCCGAGGACCCCGCCCTGTAATTCGACTACAAATATTATTGCATAAATCAGCTGTTGGCCTTTCATGCTCTACTGCCATCAGCAAGCCATCAGTCCAGTCAGACTATAAATTAAAACAAACAAACTTAGGTGTCAGGCTGCAAGTAATTGGGTTTTGTATCTCTTATATTTTCCGATCTGGCGAGTTGTTATGCGTAATCATAAAATTCAATGACTAAACATAATAGCGTTCTCATGATGGCAGGACAGGCAAACACAGAGGAGGATTTGAATACGCTTTAGCAGAGATTTAGCTGCTCTGCCGTTGGCGTTGCGACCGGCATCGTTTTTTATCGAGTTTATATTAAATGCTCAGAGTCGCCGTCGCAATTCCACACAGGGAGAAATAGCATATTGTTGACTGTTGACGCACTGCTCCCAGAAAACATAATCTAGCGACCAGGCAGAAATGGGCTGTTTATCACGGGATCTGTTGACTAAACCGTCTCAGACCATTAAGCAGATGCGTGAGATACTGATTACTAAGGGGGACCAAAACATAAAATGCAAATGCTTTCAGTGACTGAGGTGCAAAGCCACGATGCATATTCCACTCAATCAGGGAAAACAATGCAATATCAAGTAAAAGAAGACCACAGTGAAGACATTTTTATGACAAGGAGGCGCACAACAGGACATCAATCCCACTCATTGGCTATTCAGAACAATATGCATATATAAAGCTGCTGAATAATAAATGATGCACTTAAAGTGAAAGCAAGTGAAAGCAAGAGGACATCTATTGATTAGGCCTCTTGTGCAAGTCATATGACCCACAGATTACCACATGAGCTGCACAGATTGCCTTACTCTCCGTTGGTGACACAACCGTACACAGGGGCCAGAATTCCACAGAAAAAAACCCCGTGTTGATCCTTTGATGGGCTGATCCTTAAGGTTTATCAAATTCCCTTGACCTTGACCAGGCACAGGACAATATGTATCTAGTAGCGTAGTCCATTAAGAGGAGAGTCAACAATAAACAGAATCAGTAGCCACCAGTAGCAGCTGATTCAGGAGCAGTGGATGTGTACAGATTAAAAAATAAAAGTGTTCTTTCTTTGAAAAGAGGGGATGTATGGCAGAGTTGGCAAACCCCACAAACTACAACAGGTGTAGCGCTGCTGGAGCCGCGCCAACTTTTTTTTTTTTTCTCCATTTGAGGAAATCCAATGATTACAGTTCTCTTAATGTTGTTTATATTCATTGACATATTTGAAGTCCTTGAAGATTATGTCAAGAAAAAGAGCCAATAAAAAAAAGAGAGAGCGAGAATGGGTCAAAGTCTCATTGATATTGAAGGTGCATTGATTGATTAATGATTTCAACTCAAAGCCCAGTTTTAATCTGCTACTGTTTGCCCTGTTACAGTTACTGCATTACTCATTAATACAAACTCAACACTTCCTGTATCTGTTTCAAAGTAAAAGTGCTCCAGAGTTGCATTATACAGAAACCCTTAATTTCTTAACAAGGCTTTTATTGTGTAACATTTTATTTTCAACACTGTTATAACTGACATCTTTAAAAGTCTCATCCAGAACAACCATTTATATTAGCATGGTTATATTGTTGACTTTACCATATTAAAGCAGTTAAAATGTCCAGGCTACATTATTGAGTATTGTATGTAAACTTTCCTCCACATCTTAGAAATGAGACTCAATTTAACTTGTATGTGCTCCAGCTGTGGTCTGCCTTGTGAACACAAAACTATTAATTATACCTTATTTTATGATCATTTTCATGATCAAACCTGCCTTATAAAAAATTCTGAATTAATCTGCCACCTCCATGGTGAAAGCTTGGTTAAGGTTAAGTAACTAAAACAATTGGGTTAAGATCAAGGAAAGTTGTGGATTCGAGGTCATGACTATTATGATTAAAAGAAATGACTGCTGACTGAGACGAGACGCAAACCGCTGCCTTAAAGTCCAACATACAAACGTTTTGTATCACTACACTGATGTCAGATGTCTTCTGCCTTTGCTTCTGTCAGTCAATGTCTTTATTCACACCACCACAAGAGCCCATTGCCAGTCAATGTCATTTAAAGCAAAAACACGATTTGATAGTCACTGTTTTTTTTTTTTTTTAAACGTTGCTGTTTCATTGTGGCTGTCCTATTTTGTATTTTTATTTCTAAAAAAAAATGTGATATCATTTGCTAATATTGATGTTCTAATCTGTTCTCTGTTTAATGTCATCAACTTGAAGAAGCGTTGGTAACACCGGAAGAAAACATATAATATTTACACAGAAATAAGTGAGATGATATCAAAACAATTTTGTAAAAATTCCTATGAAGTTCCATCAAGCAGATACAGTGCTCTGTAGAGCTGCCACTTTTTCTCTTATCTAACCAGGGCTTAGGTACCTTCTCTCCCACTGAGTTGCCTTATCCTCCTGAAGCATCTGTTTTTGAAGCCAGGCAGCTTAAGCACAGATTAATGGACACTCCTAGAGTTCTTGCCATGAGGGCACAAAACAGAAGTCTTGGCTTGAATTTTGGCAACGGGACCCGCATGCGGCGAGTCTCCATTATCAGCAACATATCTTCTGCTGAGACGGCAAGTTTGCGAACACCGCCGCTTTGACTTATCTCGTACTTTTCCCTTCTTTGGGCGCCAGTACCTTGAACTGAGAATGGATGTTGGCCATTTGCTCCCTTCTTTTGTTTTACTAGGGTGTGATACACTGTTGTAAACGTGTTGTAATAAGATAGTTGTCCTGTACTTTCATTACCACTTTCATTATTGTCAAGAAATGCTGAAACAGCTTGTGTTGTAGATGGTGCTGTAGTATAGGTCTACTGGCATTTATTACCCAATCAATACTTACCTTAATCTAATTTAGTGGCAAGTAGTGAACCCTTTAGCTTCACCGGACCCCCCCTCCTCTCTCTTTCAGCCAGGCTCTGGTAAAAAGGCCTCTCATTCTCTCATTCTATTGCGAGGCTTTTCATCCTACAGACAGATGCAATGTTCCTGAAACCCTGCAGTGACTGTTCTCACGCTTTCTCGCTCGCTGAAAAAAAAAAAAGGGTCTTTTCCCGAGCCCTTAGTTTTTCTTTCCCCGAGGAAAAAGAGGGGTTGAGGGGGTGGATACGGGGGCGGGGGGCAGCAGCAATCCAGTCACCAGCCCTCCCTCAAGTGTAGCTGTGACCTGTGAGCCGTGCCCGCTCCCCCGATCTACCCAATCGCTACAAAATGTGCCGAATGAAACAGTCTTTTTTAAGTGTGCCAAAGAGAGCAGACTGTGAAACGGCAGCTCTGACACGGCGAACGTGCCCGGACTACCATCCGCGATGTTTAATCAGAGATTAAATACACACAGCATTACATTTCCCAGTCTGGCAAAATGACAGCTCCCTCATCATTTCCCACCATTTCCAGGAAATATAGACTGCAGCCCCCCCACAGGTCAGATCTAACCACGTTTATATCGGTTGATTATCTCTCTTTTTTTTTCTATCGCTTTGCTGCGGCTGATTTATTTATCTGGTTTTTAAAATAAAATTTTTCCTTTTAAAGGAAAGAAAGTTTCCTTTTATTTGTAATCCTTACGCTCTCCATTGCACAAGCAATCATGAGGGCATCACAGGACCACATGCTGCGTGCCAATTCAAACTGGTAATTCTTATGCAAATCTTGCATTAGAAATAAAACCCATTAGGCTTAATACATTGGAAACATTTAAACATCAAACACCAATATCGCACTTCCTCTAATCTTGTTGACAATTGACTCAAATGAGATGCATGATTATTAGCCTGTAACATGAGACTTTTAATGTCCTCAGCTTGTAGGGATGGTTGGGACAGTTGCCATTAGTCCATCTTTTCTGTGGTATTTTCCCTCCATGTGTCTGTCAGTGAGTGAACACAGCATGGAGCCAAACTCGGAGTAATTGAAGCCCGCCTGAACACCATCTTTCTGCCGACGGTGCCTAATTTTGCTTTTAGTTTTCCCCCGTGTCTTCATATGTGGCAATTTGCATTCAGGATGGAAGCACGCGAAAGTTTCACTCGGTCTGATTTCCACTGATTTTGTTCCCAACTGCAGCACTTAGTGGATGCTGATTGCAGTTCAAATTACCCTTACACACCATCATTGCAAAAACTAGTTACCACTCAGAGCCCGTTTTTGGAAAATTAATTCAATGACATTATAGTGCATATCCCATTTACGTTTTTAAACAATCAAACCTGGTCTCTGGTAAAAGATTGCCTTTGTGGTTGGTGTGTCTGTGCAGTGAGATTTATGGCCCGGGAAAGCTGTTGAATGAGCAAATCAATAGATTTGTGTCTGATACAGTGTGTTGCATTCAGAAACACCTCCATGCACTATTGTTCTATTTCCACCACTAAGACAGACAATTCCTTATAGTCATTTTGTGAGACATGACATTCACAGCACACCTACGACAATACGTCTGTGTGCCTTTTGAAAAGCCCTGAAAACAGCTGATTTTGATATAGATAAAAAAACTAAAAAAAAACTCAATTCTCTACCTGCTGATGGAGTCATTTTATTACCCAGTGCTGGAGTAGTCAAATTCCTTATCAAATCAAATGTGTCTGGGTTACAAGCCTGTTATCTTTAAACTAGCCAAATTAAAATTTAACAAATCATATATCAACAATTTCGTAGAAGTCTACAGTAAAGGCAGCGCTGATTGGTGATTCGCTATTAGTTATTGGGTGATGGGACAAAGCATATTTATTAATTATATAAAATCCTCGTCACGCTCGTGGAGTCAACCAGTAACTTATTCAATGTATGATTTAATATTGAACCAAAATTTAGGCTCTTGATTAATTTCTTGCACTACACTGCAAATTATTTCTGTATTTCATGTCTTAGACTGCACTGTAATTTGTATCCTTTCATATCATACATGTATTATCCTATTTTAGCTAGTTTTGTTTTGTTATTTGAATGTTTCAATCACTACTTTTATTTTTTTTTAGGTCTTTTTATGGTGTTTCTTGCTTGATATTTTGATGCTTTTAATGTTTTTGTGTGAAGCACTTTGAATCGCCTTGTTTTAATATGCTATACAAAGGAACTTGCTTTGCCTGACTTGCGTAACTGGAACATCCTCAAAATCAGACACTATTTGGTTGCTACGAACTGCTGTGAGGTCACAATTTGGGAACAGGACGGCTAATTAGGCTAGAAAAAGTATGTGTAACTCTGCTTTTTGTTTGATTAATCAACGGAGACACATGGACAACTAAACTTCCTCAATCCCTGCTGTGCAAGAAGTTTTTCCTCAGTAATTGAGTCACAACCCAAATATTTGAAATTTCTGAGCCACTCAAACTTAATACAACATAGTGCAGTAATATACAGGGCCTACATGCACTGGTAAAAAAAAATTCTGAATAAAGTAGACAAGTTCAAATAAAGCTTCAAAAACAATAAAATAAAAAAGGCAGACTATTGACTAATGTAATCCTAACCCTGTATACAAATACTTAAATGAGAGCTAAATATTAATGTGACGATGCTAGTTTTGGTCGACACTGCAACGACAAAACAACAAACAACTATTGACCTTGCGTTGCATCATGGGAAACGTATGTCCTTCAAATAAAAGTACAGCAGCAGAAGTTCTGTAGCCTTCAAAAAAAAAAAAAAAAAAAAAAGAAGTTTGACATTTTTTCCCTCAAATTGTTTTTCCCAAACAGACATCTGTGACCAGCTCAAAATGGCCGACACATTTTTTTTTTTGGTCACAACCCACCGGTTGAGAACCAATGCTTTGAAATACATTTTGTATTGCATCAGGCATTTGGATTATATATCCCATTCATGCATTGGTATCTTTTTTTTTAGAATGGATCTCATTGCGCTCAGTATAAACAACAAATACAGATATCAATTAATGCTTGAAAAGTTGGGGTATAAAGTATCAAGGGGAAAAAAGTATATAGTTACTTGAACGTGTCTTTACATCTGGCATGTAAAGACATCCACATCAGAATGCTCCTGAGATGAAACGAGAGTACATCCATCTGCGCCGTATACTGTACACTGTACACTGTAATAGAGCAGCTGCAATTCCTCCCTCCGCCAGACATCCTCCACATCCCCTCCCTATTAATATGCAAACATCTGCCTCCTCTCTTTACGAGGTGTGAATTTTAACTTTCCTCAACAGCATCTGCAAGTCAACAGTGATCAGTTGGGGTTTGGCCCGCTAAACATTTAGCAGCTGTTGACCCGACAGATAAGGGCTGTGTGTAACAGAGCGCCATAAGAGATGACAACAGTTACCACTCTGGTCCTCTGTGTCCATTTTCACAGGAACCTCTTTATCTGTTTCACTGTGTTAAGCAGACAGACTGCTGCTCAGTGAGGGGAGTTCCTCTAATCCACAGATGTTGTCTAAAACACTTCAAGGGACCTATTAAAAGCTTTGTTGCCAGGTGATTGCAAACCCAACAGTTTTAAAAAGTTAAGTTGCATTTAGATGCTGCGTCTCGGGCTACAAGCTGCACCCGTTGTTGTCCAGGTGACATTTTGGTCTTTGCCTCCCAAGTTGATGAGCAATTCCGTTGTTGACAAAAGGTAAGAGATTGAGAAAGAAAAAAAAAGGCTTTGTGTCGTCTTCATTGTCAGAGCAAGCATGTAAAATGCAATACAAAGGAGCTCTATTCATTGGCCACACTGACAAGGTCCTGTTATTTCTTACCCAGAGGAAAAATCAATACTATGTGAATGTACCCTCCATCCACCTCTCCTTTCTGTCATTTCTATCTTGGTTTGAAGAGTTTTGTTTGCACTCACACCATCTCCACTTCTATTACCCTCCCACTCACCACTGTAAAGGCCTTTCTGCCCCACCTGTCACCCATGCATTAAACTCAACATTCAAGTGCAGAGCATCATGCTTCATATCACGGGAGCCCTCTCGGCTTTCTGCATAGATCTCCTGGATGTGGCGAGCACGGAGGGCTGATTCGAAGGTCTGTTAGCCGTCTGATTGGAGAGAAATTCAGCTATTTGTTGACAAGTATTTCATGTTTGTTGTTCCTGCTGATTACACACCTAAATTCATTTACTTCCCAGTTTTGATGATGATGAATATGATGCACTAGCAGCGATTCGGGCTGGGAATCTGTAATGCTAATTTTGCATTTGAGAAGAGCTAATTTGGCCTAATGCACTGGAAAAATCCAAGTTAACACTTTCAGAGACGCACAGCCTCCGACTGCATCAGAAAGGCGAGGGGGAAAGAAACGACCTTTGCGGTGGTAATAAAAGAAAGAAAAGATGAGGATGGGAAATTAAATTTTAATGTATGCAAAACATTTCTGATTAACTATACTACCCTTTGCAAGGCACTGGAAGTTAAGAGCAGTATCCATTGTAAAACTAAGTTCAGATTAAGTGTGTGATTCCTAGTAGTTTAGACATTTACATTCTACTGGTTGTTGTTTTGTTGTAACAAAATTATTGTTCCTACTAATGAAGCTTGACAATTCCTGCAGATAAGCCATTTCACCCCAAAAAAGCCTTCCGGGGAAAGGAAAGGATGATCAAGGATCAAGCCCCCACAACCACTAAAAGGGTTTTCATGTAACACAGATAAAACAACAGCAAAATTAACACAGCAAATAGGAGCAGACAAGAGTTACAAAAAATGATTGAACGCTGTTTACTTATAAAACAGGGAAATCAGAAAAAAGGCGTGCATCTAAAAATACTGAAGGCATGTCACAGCCCACACTGACTATTTGAGAATTTACAGTGTCTAAGAATACAGAAAGCTGCCTCCATCACATCAACTGAAAAGTTCTGGAGTTGATCTCTTAAAAAATGAATCAAGAGCTGACTTGAATGCACGATTTCCAGCTATGAATCACAAAATGTGCCAATAAAAAAACACTCTGGTGCTGTCAGTGTCCTAGAAGCTGTTTCATTACTCAGCAAGATTATCCATGATTTGTCCCTAGACTTGTTCTAATTCAAAAATGCAAACTGCTGCACAATATCATAGCAATATTTTTTTTCTCTCCAAGATATATTATCTGCTTTTTCAATACTGTGGATCTCTGTATCTCACTTTGTATGAGAGTTTTATATTACCATTAAAGTCAGAAACAAACTTTTCAAAACATTTCAAGTTCAAACTTGTTAGCTTCATCTCGAGCTTTTAGCCACATCACAGTCTTCATCTGCAGATGTAGTTTGCTCAGTATTGTAGCCATGAAGATGAGTCTGTTAACATGCAAATTGAAGCGGCTGTGATATTTTAGGACTTATTTTGCTCTGCTGCTCTGTTTATATCTTATATATATATATATACATATATACAGAAATACTAAGTAGCAACCAACAGTGATGTCACCCACTGTCAATCAAATAGACACGCCCTGAAAAACCCAGCTTTTTGACGCTTATTTTCTAATTAATGACGGGATTATTTTCAGATGTAGCCCCAGAAAACTAACAAGAAGGGGTCACTTTAGCTAACAACACCAAAATAACTTGTGGAAAAATGTTATTGACTTCGTATCTCACGAGGCAAGTTGAATGGGAGTCAATGGAGGGGGAGGCTTTTTGGAGTCGACCTCGAGCGGCCCTTACTGGTACTGCACTTCGTCATCGGCTTAATTTTTCAGACCTGAAAGCTACGTCCACTTTTATTTACATTCCATGATCAATACATACATAGATACATGTACATATATACATTATTTATGAAAATGACTCCATGGTACTCTATTGTGAGTATGGTGAAATTCTATAGTTAATGTAAAATAAACAATATTGTACTTTGTATCCCGTGAGTGACCACTTGTAAAAAAAAAAAAATACAATACAATACAGAACTGTATCATGTTTTAGTAGATGGTATATTATAACAGTAATAAAATGTAAATGCACTTTTCAATGAGCAAAAACAACAACTGGTATTTACTGGCAACAATGCAGCCAGAAGTCTACACAACAATCAGGAAAATACAGCAATATACTGTAATTCAGTAGACGTTATAACAATAACATATTGTAAAGTCTATAACTGTAGGAGAACTGCAAACTTAACAGTAAAATACCAGCAAACCTGCCGCCAGTATTTTATTGAATCTACATGCAATCTTTTACAGATTGTGTAAAATCTGTAATGTAAAATTTTAAACTTCCAAAGAAAAGTTAGTAAATCATTTATATTAAAACTATTTCTTCCAAGGTTTAACAACAAACTTTCATGCTTTGATTTTTGTACAGGACCAATCTTAGAAATCTACTTTGAATAAAAGTTCACATTTCTTCAGATCTGGACTATTGTGGGAGGAATCTGTTGAACGAACTGCCTCTCAATTGATTTTACTGTGTGCACTGAAACACCACTTTCTTGGTATACAGTATTGTCGTAAGAAAATAGTTTTCTCACCACAGGGCGTTTCCATTAAATGGCATCACATTCTTTGGCTGTTATATGACCGTGCAGGGCAATCGTCACCCCTAATGTTTCCCCTGGCTGTTTATATCACTGCATATCCACCATCATGTTTAACAGCTGCTAACCGACTTTGTGAGCTGTTGGTATCCTTTGGTTTTTTCTTCTCCACATGTAGGGAGAAATAAATCTTTAGACCATGTAATGTTTTTCCACCTGACAGGGGTCCAGGTTTTATATTTTTGAGACAAGGTTATGTCTTTGTCTGTCAAACATGAGTGCAATTAGTTCTCAAATGGCAACTGTGCCATAGCATCAAGCTTCCAAAAACTCAAAGGTTTCTGATAAGAATGTGATTTGATATTAACTTTAGACCAATGCTTAATTCGCTAATGCAGTTTGTCATGATTGTGAATCATGTGTCTTGTCATTTTTTGCAAGTTTTTACCTGCGTGTCTTCCTGCAGTTCAAACATCATTTTGCCTCTTGTTTTTTGCCATATATCTTTGAAAACTGGAAACTTGAATATAAATTGGTGATGCCAGACTATAGCCAAAAGAGACAGCATGTAATGTGATTTATTACCCACCCCCCTTTCTCCCCCCTCTGTTTCAGTGTCTACGGTGATGAAAATATCATTCATGTTTCGGGTATTACAGTCACTTTTGTCCTTTCTCTGACCTGCTGCATGTCTGCCTTGTAATTGTGGCGCAGGCATTTTTTTTGAAGATTCATTCCAAGTCTCAGAGGCAGCCAAGAACCACCAAGGGAGTTTCCTCCTCAAAACACCACTGATCAGAAACCACATCAGAACTCATCAAATTTCACTGAATTACAGAAAAAAAGAGGGCCTAGAATTACCCTTTGAAATGTTAACAATCTGGAGACTGAAATAACTTTTCAGGACTTCCCATTTTTGCCTAAAGCCCTGGTTTTGATTGATAATGGGTTTGTAATCTCATCAGAGGAGCCGTGTAAAGTGCAAACATTTGTTCTCGTTTATACGGCCATATGTTTTCTAACCTTACCGAACGTCCCTTTTCAGGTTTCGTAAATAGACTCAAACAGTAAAACTAAAAACAGATTTTATACTTCGGTTAGTCATTGACATCTAAACTCTTTCTTTCTTGATGACATTAAATCTATGGTTTTTGCTGTTGTTGCTTTTGCTGGGCTTGTTAATTAACTAACAATACATGGCAAATCAAAAAGGGGATTTGAATGACAATAGAAAGTTATACAGACACAAAGGTCTTCAATGATCTGATATCCGGTGCGAGTTTTTATGGGTAGAAATGTTTTTCCTGATAGTGGAAACTTGCCTTTTAATTAGATCTTTAATCATATATATCACCGAGCTGCCTCAGACAGTGTGGCGTTGGTGTTTAAGAGCATCCTGAATTCAAAGATGTTGCAGTAGACCACCGATAACGAGGAATTAATTATTTGAATAGAGGATCTATAATCTGAATAGAGAACAAGGAGATGATTAAATGTGTCACCACTGCAACATGATTATTGAGTAGAAAATGTGACAAAGTCTGATTGATTTGTAAAGTAGACCAGCACATAGGTTATTGAGCAGCCTCTCTGGCTGAAATTATAGGTGTCCTGAATGTTTCAGTCGATGCAGAGGGGTGTTATGGGTAACTGTAGGTACCAAAGGCTTGCAGAAAAGCCACACATAGATGCAACTCCTGTTGGCCAGTGAGTTTAAGATGAAAAAGCACAAAATGTACAAGTACGTCAGGACTTTCTTTTAACTTGTTCTCCCTCCGTATTTCCGAAAGCTATGTACAAAAGTGGGTTCAGCTCCATTTTGGCAATTAACTTCTGGGTCAAATTATTATAACAAGCAATGCTCCCCACAGATTTGATCTGCAGTCCGGCTGAACTTGGCTCACTAGGCTTTAATTTACATAATGACATATGGATCATCAATTTTGAAAAATGATCTTGCTCTGTATAGAAACAACCACCTGATTTAAACAGTGCCATCTTGTTCCCTGCTGACTGACTTCTGCAATAGTCTAACTATAAGAATGTCAGAGACCCATTTAGAAGACATATAGCACTCTGATAATGTTCAATTTTCCAGCAGCTACATTGAGTCCAATGAGCATTTTCCTCTTCATAACCTCATGTTTTCTGATTTGGGTGGATATGTGAAATATTCTCTTTCAGAGGTAATGGGTTCTGTCAGTGCATTCTCTCTCCAGCTACTTATTACCCTCTACACACCTGCCCATCAATATCAAAGACTTCACTGGTGAACAGAAATACACCAGTAAACTTTCTCAAATGACGCTCCAAATGCTTCAATCAAAACAAGTCAATATACATTACATCCCTGCTCCCAGGAAAAGATCGAGGCATGCAATTGTATGTACAGATTGTGTGTTGTGCATCCGTCGTGCACTTATCCTTTCAGCACATACAGGCTGAACACGGTGCGTGATGCATATCTATTGATTGCGCAGCACAAGTGATCAGTGATGGAACACGAGAAGTTTGGAATATAGGCAAGTTGACTCTTTCTTCATCAAATCTCTGACAGAACCAATTCTAACAGATAATCAACGCATTGGGAAACGTAAAAAAAATAAAATAAATCACAGCGAATAAAAAAGGAAAAAAACTGCATCGGGATGACAACAGCAATTCCCTTTGTTGCCCTGTTATAGAGGTTGAGGCTCTTCTCATTAGGTCTTATTTCATGAGTGAGCACACAGCGAATTGATTCATTGACGTGTTGACCTGGAAGACCACCAGTGGTGTTTGGGTCACTTCTACAACTGTGATTAATCGGCTGCTACGCATAGCTTGACAGACATCACATTGACAAAGGATGACAAATTGCTTCCACGACCAAAAATCTAATTTTTACAAACGTAAATGTGTTGCAATGCGCAAGAAGTCTTCTTTTGTAGTTAAGTTTACGGCTTCAGTGACATAATGTCACAGGTAATTCGTAAGAAGTCATTATTTCTGCATAACTGCATGCTTTGAATTCTCAGGCACTATTTCGATGTCTCTGATAAGAGCATATGCTCACTTCAAGAATAAATGTTAACTTCATCTTCAACAGAGCAGTTAGCGCTAGGAATGAATTTTTTTTTTTAAATTTATTTATTTTTTTAATGTATCAGAGGAAGTCATTTTATATCAGCAAAGATTCTGCCGAGATGAACGGCGCCGTCTCAATAAATTGTATTTTCGTGTCAGAGAAGCACGTGGGACCCTTGCCTAATGTAGCGTAAAAGTCTCTTTTCTGGCGCCTCCAATTTATTGTATCAGCCTGTCAGAGCTAAACCAGGGAAATAACAGTGAACACTGGAAACAGAAAGGAAAGAGAGGTCAGGGCGGCGAGCTTGTTCCAGGAAACAACATGCGCTCTTTTCCAAAAGATGACAATCAGCTCAACCGAGACGGGGCTATTTTTAAAAAAAATTGATTTTCAAGATTATCGGTGAGAGATACAATCTGAAATTTGTCCAAAGGTGTCCGTTTTTGGAGGATTTGTATGGATTTTTAAGTGAATGCAAAATAAAGTCGGTAGAGCTTTTTATTTTTGTTGAGGGTTTCACCAGGAATAAAGGTAGGGGAGTGCTCGAAACAAACTAGTTCTTTCCACATAACTACACCAAATAGCAGAAATCTTTATCGCTGTTCCATACGGTCACACTCGATCGCGGGGTGAAAAGTCTTCACATCACTGGAGCGGCGAGGCGCAGCAATCGTTCCAATATGGACGCTTTTGTTGTTCTTATTTTATTTTAAGTGACGGAAATTAAATCACTGAGAAGATTGAAAAAAAAAGAAAAAAGCTTGAGCTAGAAGTTCTAACCATGCACACGTTCTCACTTCCACACATCTGTGACTGTCCGCCTGTAAAAAAAAAAAAAAAAAAAAAAAAGACCCCATCGGTTATTTGTGCGTGCAGTCTTTCATGACACACAGTAGTTGGGTTTCATTGAGGAAGTGAGGTCTCACAGAGCAACAAGTCTACATAGGGAGGCGGTCCGGGTGGACAAATAAGAAAAACATAGGACTTTGACAAGAGAGATAACTCTACATTTAAAATTAGAAAAATCTAATATCTATTATACTCGCAGTAAAGCTCATGTACCAAGCATCCCAACATCTGCATAGAAATATTATTTCAAAGGGAAATAAAAATCTCAGACTGGGCTACTGTGAGCATGACATTTAATCTTTTCCGTGAATGTGTTCTTCATACTGTCATCCAGTGACCCCCAGTGACGTCCTCGAAACACTTTATATCCAAAATTACAGACTAACACTCTTCTTAATGGATTTCAGACACATACTGCATGTCAAAGCCATCAAATGCAGCAGCACTGAATTTTTTTTTTTTTTGGTCAGTTTGTGAAATGTAATTAGAGAGCTTGATGATTCACATGTTTGTGTCAGAAATCTGTCGATGGTACGGCCACATTAGCAAGTTGCAAGTGAGAGGCACCAAAAACAAACTGAATCTTGTCCAATACAACCCCCATTACAATTCCAATTTATTTTCCCACCCACAGTGAGAATCAGACTGAACCTATTGACCAGGCAGATAGACACAGACTGGTAAACAAAACAAGATGTTATACACTTCCCCCTCATTAAATACTGAGAGTCCATTGAAAATCAACAACTTATTGATGGGAACGTGCTACATGTTGCCAAACAGCTGGCTTAAAGGAATTAAACTTGAATTGCTTGCTGTTGTTGCTGTTGTTGTTGAATGCATCTTTGAGTCAGTGGCTTCATGGAAACAGGCTTGCTATTTACCGAGGATCATGGAGGAATTATGAATCCTGCCGCCTATAATATCACAGTAGCCGAGTACATGGTAGCTGCAGATAGTCTAACGTAGGAAGAAATCCCATGCTGCTGGTATTCCTCCCTGTCCTTATTATTGGAATATAAAACCCATCAGCTTAGCTCGGCATGCAAGACACTGTTCTTTGTTGTGGGCGATTGCCGCCATGCTTGGGACTGATATGGTTGTGCGCTTTTATTTCACCCAGCACTCCAGTGGGTCCGTTGTGATTCAACAGTCATTATCAATGCCCAACACATGTCAGCCTGCCTCTAACTGTCCTAGTAGCACACTGACCACAACAGGGAACCGAACGCACTAATCCATCGCAGTCTCAGAATGGATCCCGAACAATTGCTTGGCATTTGCAGCACTCACATGAGGTTGCTAGGCTATGTCTTATTCTGCACGAGGTAATAACAGTGAGGACAATGTATTTATCCTGTTCTGAATGCAGTGTGGATTAATTGGATGATCCTCTTCAACATCTCACAAGGAAACACACTCCAGAGCGCAAGAAAATTAATCATATATGTAAAATTAGTCAGAAACACACACACACATATCAAAAGGAGCATTGCGTAGAAATCTACATATTAATGTAGCTGACACCACAGACAAAGAATACAGCTGCCCTTCACAATCCATTTGTCCTGTTCTTCTGTTCCTGTTTCCACATTAGGGAGGGTGTCAAAACTGAGCCGATTATTACACAAGGAAATCAAGCCATCTGACGTGCTGATCAATGGCCGCCTTGACTGATGGGTCTCCTATCTAGATGAACGGCTCCCTAGAGGCTTGCTCTTCCTAACCGCTGTTGCAGAGACAGGGTGGGGGGAGTAGGGAGGATGCAACAGCACTGATCGTCAAGGTCACCTCACAGCCACAGTGATTATGCGCTGCATTAGACTAACCTGAGGGAGATTATACAGCAAGATCTGACCACAGAGGGTATGCAAAGTGAGAAAGGCAAACTCACTCCTTTCCTTTAACCGATGTTGTGTTTCTCAAGGAGTTTAGAAACCATGCAAGCCCACACTGCAACACACGATAACTGCGGTTCATTTGAAGAGACTCACGAGAGATGAGGCAAAATGTCCTCGTGGTTTCTTGAAGACCCACTCGAAGCCTTCAGGGACACGCGGCTCATTGTGATGTCCTCAAGCAGCAGCAGCCAGCTGTCCCTCATTCTGGGCAGGCGGTAGATATGTGGAGACTTTGACATTGAATGCTGCCCGAAGATGTTTGGATGGCACACGGATAATGCTGGTCATCTGTTGATCCGCAACTGAAAAGTCACATGGATCTACTCACAGCCGAGCAAAGTCAGAACATGGTATATCATAAGTAGAGTCAGGCATTCATGTGGCATTCAAGACGAAACAGATGACAGCAGAGACTCTCCGAGTAGAATGTTTCCATGTATTTGTCTTTAATTTAAAATATGTTTGTTAATGATCATATTTATCCACAGCCGCATAGCTCTAGAAATATTAACATGAGTAATCAGGTCCGCTACTTTAGTCCAGACCAGAACTGCTGGAAAACTAGTCGTGTTCCTACCAGCCTCAGCTGTACTGTGTTTTTTTCTAATTATCAAATATCAGCAAATCAACTGACCCAGCCTCACAGGAATGTGTAATTCGGTTGTTGGTCCACAGCACAAAACGTATTGGTTTCACATATCTCCAAAATTGCAAGATGCTAATGTTAGAGAGTGGGTTGTCAAATAAGGGAATCATGTGCCAAAGTCAGCCTCGGAAGGAAGTCTGGTGTGGTTGGATCGATGAAACACAGGACCTGTGCCCAGGAAAGCAGTGTTTGTCCAGTAGAATGCTAATTTACTTATTCACCATTGCTAGTGTAAATAACGAACATATTTTAATCCAAACTATGGTCGTTTCCAAACCCTAAACATAATTTCCGTGCCTAAATCCGAGGCATCTTGTGTGTATGTCTAAAACTAGTACATTTTGCATTTTCCTTTAGCTATTAGGAATGGGACAAGATTTTTGAATATTCATAAGTTGCTCCTTATTTCCTTTGATATACCGTCGCCTGGATGTAATGAGTTATTCCTGCCAAAAGGTGGCGGTAATGCACCTAAAAGCTAAAAACAACATAAGGAGAAAACAAACACATTGCTACAGTTTGGAGCTTTTCCTGGTAAAACTGTGTGGCGCTGTGAGATTAGACGCTCCAGTTTAAACAGGAGAAACATGCAAAGATGACTACGGCCGTCACATAACCGGGATTCAATAGTCAATTTATAGTCCAATAGTTCATGGAAAATGTCAGAGTATTTTTGCTTGAAATGCGCATCCCTAGTAGCTATTACACAATTTCCTGTGAGGCTAAATTAAAGCTAACACACAAAAGTAAGTTAGTGGATGTGGTAAACGTTACACGCTGTCACTGTGAGCGTGTTATTACACACTAGCATTCATGTGAAAGCACCAGTGTGCCTAAGTATACCTTGCAGACCTGCTAGCATGGCTGTAGGCTCTTAATTGTTAACACAAGCTGTGAGCAAGAAAAAAAAAAAAAAAAAAAAGCGTGCATTTGATATGAGTCGCCACCCCCTGTTGGAATCTACAAACAAATCTTCCCAACCAGGACAGAAACCTTCAAAAGTGCTGAGTGCCGCTGCATTGATCTGACTGCATGACTGACACGAGGGGTGTTAACATGGTGGAGAAGTGTGCGCACACTGTTTGAAGAGTTATGATTTGGGACTCCCTCTGTTCAGCTCGTTACATCTGCTGCTTAGTAATTGACACGACATGAATTATACCTTATAGGATTCCAACAAGTTCAAAGCAGCCATCTTGGTCGAGAAACAGGCCCAATTACAAATGCACACTGACACTGCAGACATCTCTGGTCTCCTGCTCCTCGGCATTTAATGTGAGTGGCTCTTCGCTCTCCTACAGGTGCGTGTCCTGGTCTACAGCGCTGCCAACCATGTTCTTTGTTTCTCTACTTCCTTTCACTGTCCAACCAGAATAAATACAATTATCTCATAATGGGATCCCCTTTGATAAAAGCAAGTCTTCTGTCATGCTGTTGGAGGTGCCAGAGTGTTGGATGGTGAGAAACTCCAGGTTAAGTACTTTCTTTTATCATTGTTCCTTTTTATATGCAAATCGGCCTTCCCACCCATCTATTTACTGTTGCAGGTATTCAGACAGGGCCTCAAACCATGCCAGTCGCAGACTGGCGCCAGCATGGGACTTGAAATAGATTTGATTAGGATTCAAAAATACGCCTTTGATCTCACGTTTGTTGGGCAAATGCGGCCACATGACAATATGCTTGAAAGGATGGAATGATTCTGCACGGCGTTTACAAAATAATGGACAATCTAATTGTACTGTAATGCGGGGTGTGCACAGTTATTAATTTGTGAGGTGCAGTGAGCCAAAAACCGAGTTCATTTGCATCCAGTTCTGACAGGTTTCCGAGCGAGGCAGTGGTTTGGCTTCAAACAAATATGCTGTTGCCTATAGATAATCAGCACTTTGTTGCTGCGTGGCACAAACTCACTACCTGCTGTCAGGATGAATAGACTGTCATTTTGTCAATAAATAGGGGATACAGGGCAGGGGTTTTCAATAATTAAATTTACCGTTACATAATAGGATGTTCATTGCTGACAACATTTCTGTAAATTCACAGCACCTGAACTGATTTGGTCTTTTAGGCTAAAAAACAAAACAAAAACTGTCTCTCAGCTGCAGTCATCTAAATTGAGGCGAAAGGGGGAAACCAGTGTAATAATTCCTGCAATCTCAGTGCTTCCAATTCCCCATTTTAAAATGTGACACTTCTGCTTCTTTCCAGTAACTTTCGAAAGTGTGAACCAGACATACCCGAAATGAGCCCTTGTCATTTTTAATGTTGAGTCATACACCCAAAAGACCTCAATGACCCAGATCAAGATCAAACTCGACATGCATTATTCAAACCGTGTGGCATGTGTGTGTGATTTGAGAGTTAACCCATTTCTAAAAATACAGCTATGATGTGAACTGTAGTAATCCGACAGCGACTACAGTAGCGTTATTATAGCCAGAGATTTTTTTATTTCATGGACGATTATACATTTGAACTGTACCAAGCTCTTTTATCTTCTATTAAACTGAAGCCAGTCACAGTGATTGGACCCAAGTAATCCACTCCATATTCATTATTAAAGACACTACACACTATTCTCTGATACTACTGTAATTCTACTTGCATGGGCACAGCTGGATGGCCCGCACAAAGGGTTTAACATGGCCGACTCCATGCTAGTTGGAAGTTGCAATGAGAATCTACTAAAAGAACTCTTCTACAAAGGTAAACACGCTCAGATTAGTGGCAGCTGGCCAACTCAAGTAATTAAATTGTTGTAGCACAATGACAGTAAACGATCTTTTTCCGTTCTCAGTCATGGATAAACAGCAGCCTTTTTTTGCTCTTTCAGGTATGGGCTGAGACTGACTCCAAAAGCTCCCCTTTACTTTAAGCTTTTTCAAGTTATAATTGACAGCACTTGATGCTCAGGCTTTGGAAAAGATCGTGGATTTCCCTGGATTAGAGTGTGAGGGCCAAGGCTACTCCATCCTCTGCAACTGGATTAAATCACTTGATTGTTAAGGAAGCCGGAGATATGGCTGTGGCCGATTGCCAAGACATAACATGCTCGCTCTGCATCCGAGGTGAGAGGTTAACTGTCCTGTCCAGAAAAGGCTTGAAACCGTTTGGCCTTGACCATGTGGGTCAGGAGATAGCAGTCATAAATCACACGCCAATGAACTACGATCAAAGTGCAGCATCGGGCCACTTCACATCCCATTTTCACTGACAGGTGAAAAAGCCTCTTCTGTCTATATTTTTCAAAAAACAATATTTCTAACAGACAAAAGAAAGGGGGGAAGGAGCACGCATGAAGCATTGTGCACACACACACACACACACACACACACACACACACACACACACACACACACACACACACACACACACACACACACACACACACACACACACACACGCAAGGTAAACTCCCTAGCCTCACACTTCCTAACAGTTTTCACTTGGCAGTCACACAACCTTGACTTGTTTCTTCCACATCAGTTCACGGTGTCAAATGCCCCCCACTCTTGTCTCTGTGTATCACCCTATGCACCACAGCTTCCCTGAGGCTTGAGGCTTTGAAAAGCTTGGGTGCAAAAGTGGAGTCTGCTTCAAATCTCATTTCATGATTTATAATACTGTGGGTCCTTTAAAGTTCTAATCCGTGATTGGTTTACTGCACCATTGCCAGCAGTAGTCTAATATACAATTTCTGGCTCATGTAAAAGAGTCCACACAGTGCATATGAAGTCCACAAACATGCTTTGCAATTCAAATTCAGAACTGGACACTCATCGAAGACTTGGGCTTTAAAACCTCAATCCACCATCGAGGCTTTGTTATCAGTTGGTTTGTTAGCAGATAAACTTGATAATATAACCTGTTCGGTTATGGTATAAGTGATTCCAGTTATTTAGAGAAGAGATTCAGCAAGGGGACTAAATTTCACACCCGAAAGTCCGCACGAAGGTCCAAACCAAAGTTAATGTTTTTGTTGCATTGTATACAATTTGATCTGGTTAATTTTGGTTTCACATTGAAAACTTAAAAATACTTTCATGATATATCTACATCCTGTCATCATCAAAAACATGGATTGTGTCTCCTTATACTTGATATGTATTGTTTAGTAGATGGGTGTGCGTCTGGCATTAGCAACTTTACAATTTGGTCGGAAACCTTCTCGATTTTAACGGAGAAAAATAAATTAAAAAAATGTATTGTCACTATTTTAATATTATTATTGCATTTCTACCAGCACTTATTTTCTAATAGGAAGTAAAGTTTAAAATGTTAGCATTTTTTATGCGACACCCCCCCCCCCCAAGTTGAGTTTCTTTTTCTCTTGTGTAATGGGTGATGGTAGCCTGCCTCAACTTCCTGTAATTGGTCTGAAAGTGCGAACCAACCAAAATACCAGACCAAAACCATGTCTTTTGGTCATTTAGTCTGGACTGTGGTCCGAGGCACCTTTTACACCTGTTGTTTTGGTTTGGACCAAACTGAAAGTCTGATGGTCCGGACCAAACAAGGCAAGTGTGAAATTACCCCGAGAGTTGAGCCTCAATAGTTTATTTTTGAAAAATGTCCATTTTAACAATGAATGAACAGCACAGTCCACCCATTTGGCTTCCTGCTACATGTCATGGCATCCTCAAGTTGATAGATTTTGCTCATCATCGCGATGGTTTAATTGGTATCACATGACTGGAATTCCCTTCTTAGGCCATGTGATAACAATCATTTATGGTTATAGGAAAATAATTTACAGATTTTTGGTGCATTTCCTGCACTTACAGTGTCTACAATCAATGTAGGTGGTAGGAATGGATCACAATAGTACTTCTATTTGAAAGGTGGTCATAGGATAACTAATAACACAATAACAAATACATATTTGGCCAAGGTGTGCAGTCTCCAGCTGATTTGCTGTTGGAAAATGTCAGAATCGTGATACTGTCTGTCGCATTCACACGCTACATGAAATATCACCTTTTTATGCAGCAAATGAAGCCATCGCGACTACCACCATTGACCCTTTGTCTTTGCAAAAATGTTCATCTGTCATGAGTTAAGGAGACACACAGTGGTGGAAACACCGGTGAAAACCTGACAGTTTGCTCCCACAAGGCCTCGGAGGGCCATTTTAACATCCGAAGCTACAGCGAAAGAAAGCGATCACACGGCCTTGTTTTGGCAGTTCGTATGCAGCCATTGTCTCAGGGGTGATAAACGGCCTCCATCACAGCCACAGCCAAACCACGGCCTAAACTAATTACTGGACTGGCAGGTCCTGTATTCATTGTGGGACTTGAATTCCGCACATGCCCAGTTTTCTATCTGCTCTCCATTCATGAAAGGGCCATTACCACAAAGCCCTTTGAGTCGGGTGAAAGAGGAATGATGTAGAATGATGTTTTCTGTGTAACAGTAGCAACATGCTACAAATTCTTGCCATGTTGAATATTTCCTTCCTTCTTTTTACCCGTCTTCTCGGCCCCTGAGGGAGAGTTAAATATCAGACAGGTCCAACCTCCAAGCCATCATTGCCTGTTTACGCATCACAAAACCAACGTTAGGTGAAAATCTTCAAAGGGACTGACTGTGCCGCCACTTAGGCTGATAATATGTTCTACTATAAAAGGGTCTTTCATTGACATTTAAATACTATTCCCTCCCTATCATTCTGCACAATGCTGAGAAAATGCATTTCTTTAATACCCCCCTCTTCTGCTGCTGCTCGATTTCAGCAGCGCCAAAATATTAGTATTAAACCTCATACTCACGGAGTATATAACTGCTCTTTTTCCTCCTCATTTCTTGTTGAGTCAAAGGCACCGGAAGAAAGTCACATTTAACTTTATCTTCCATGGTCAATCTATTTAACACTGTAAGCAGACTGAAAAGCGTGGACCGAAAGTGTCTGGGGAAATATCAGAGGCTGGGAAGATGTCCAATGATGCTGTGATTTATAGCTTCATTACTGCATCTACTTGGAAGGATCCCTATGTGAATCTCTGCCCTGAACATACAGACAATTAACATCTTTTTCACTGTAAAACACTTGTAGGTTAGAGAAGATATATATGCCACACATTAGTCACTTAATCTTGCTATTTCACGTAACTTTGAAGAGTAAACGAATTAAACTGTATTATTAAATCACGCAGGCAAATAGTGATGTAACGATGACATTAAAATAGCAAACAATATTTTCTCAGCTCCGTAAGCTCTTCAAGGTTCCACTTGATCATACAATATCTCAAAGTCAGAGGAGAGGCGGAGTAACATTCTGACTCCACTGAACAAAGCCATATCTGACACACTGCATTTTCCAAACCATAAAACATTCATGCAATGAATCACTTAACATATCAAAATACACAAGGGCTGGCCGGGTACAAAGAATGGAATTAATTTCATTTCTCTGAAAACACACTGTCATATAACTTACTTTCAGAAATGAAAGGAGTGATGAGGAATGCATAATGCATCTGAAATGGGCTGAGTAGAGGGGATACATATCACAGGTATTCCTGCAGAGCTATTAGCTTCTTATTGATCTATGTATCAAAGTGCTTTCTTTAAAAAGCCGACAGATAGTGCAATTATTCTCATACTGACCTGTAACCTGCACATCATGTTTAAACTGTGTTACAGTGACTGAAAATACCGGGTAGCAAGTATTTCAATTAGAAAGGACAATTTACTGTTTTTCCATCTCTGATTCATTGTGTCTTTTGTCTCAGGTTATAATATAAATGTCTCTAGAGCTGCCCTATTTCATTGAAAACCAATATGTCGAGCTTCTGTCCATAATTACTTTAATTTTTTAAATCAAGCAGGCCTTTAGAAAAAAATAACAAAACTAAAGCCGCACCAAAACATTATTTCAGTATTAATAGTCGATGAAGTAACTAAGAAATGCAATTATGTGAAACCGGTTGCTTGTAATCGTGTACCAACTGAATTATCACCCAGCTGTGTTGCTGGAGTGTTTAAACATTTCTAAACTCACTGTTTTTGTTTCTGAAGCCTGCAATGTTGCTGTTTTGATTCAGTCTGACCAGTCTGATCACATTCCCAGCTGCCACAGAACATTTGAAAAAAAAAAAAAGAAGCAATAGTACACCTCACACACTATCGGTAGATGTTAGCCAGCTGGCAAGCGCGAGTCATATATGTGGCCAAAAATGTGTTTGTAAATAGTGAAATAAGGCATCCTAAGATTTCCTTACCTTCATAATTACTCAGGTTGAAACCAAGTTATTTTATCGTTGTGGGTGATGGTGAGATTTACTCCTAAACGTAGCAAAAGTTGAGCGATTTAAAACAAAAACGTGTTCGTGTAGATGTTGCCTAGATATTGAAAATTAACTAAACCGTGAACTTAAATACAATTTTAACTGAAAATAAATGCAATCAATAATTGAATGTCTACTTTAAGTAAAGATGTATTTAAAAAAAATAAACACAATGATTACTTTATCTTTATTTTAAGTAGATAAGGGCTGATAAGCATTGTGAGATGCCATGGTCACAGTCTCCAAATTTTTTTAATATTCATAACACAGCTGAGCATTCATTCAATATTATAATTTACTGGCCCTTAGTATGTTGTGGCAATGTGATTGTATTGTGATATTATCTCACAATGAATATCGATTTTCCGCACAGATCTAATTCATAGCCACTTAAAGCCTACTATGAAAAACTGATAGAGCTGAAAAAAACAACAGTAATACCTGACTTCAATAATCACATGTATGTCTTATGACTGTTAGTAAATGACATCATAATCCAATATAAAGTCTCACAGCAACATCTATAATATATTACTCATGTTAAGCAGTTATTAGATCACAGATATACAGTTTAAATTGTGTGATACTGCGATTATTTAGCTGAGAACAGCTTATGAGCCAGACAAGTCTCACGCTGTGATCAATTTGTCTGGCTTGGGAGGCTATTACTGTACAGCCAATTTTAACTAATGGCTAAAGAGATGTTGCACTGATAAGAAATGGCACTTGACTCGGGCTGTATGCGTAAGTATTATTTGACTAAGACTCCTGAAGGACACTTCCTGCAATAAGTCATCATTCTTTCAATAGGAGTAAAATCCTTTGGCACAAGGTTAAGTTGGTTTTCCTTCCCCCTGATTTTAGCTGGGAGCAATGGATCCCACAGACACCAAGGACGTGTTTAGGCATGCTTCACTGTGACAGCTCCATCTGGACTCACCACACCGGCCTTCTAATGATCACAGAGCAGGATTCCCTCTCAAGGTTGCTCCTTTACCGAACGCTGACCAGTGTCTACTTTGCTATGCCTTTAATCAGGATTTTTTTTCTTCTTTGATAGGCAACTTTATAATCTTCAACCATGAGGGTGAGGGATGTTAAACCTGAACGTCTGGGGAGTTTTTAGCATTTGATCTTCATCTCTATCAAATGTACACTACATGATATTTCTTTTCCCCCAGTCTGTCTGTCTGTCTCTGTGTGTGTGTGTGTGTGTGTGTGTGTGTGTGTGTGTGTGTGTGTGTGTGTGTGTGTGTGTGTGTGTGTGCGTGCGTGCGGGGGCTGTGTGGTTTGATTGAGATATGCGACAGTAGCCCTGGTTACGGTGGACCATTAGAAGAGTGTCCTTGGGCTCCTGGGCTCCTTTCATCACTCTTGGGTGGCTGGCTGTCCCTGGGCGATGTGAACCCTGCTTGGTTCCATTATTTATGACTCTGTCAATCTGACATCAGGTCGCTCCACCTGTGCTATTCAGCCCACTACACTGAATGTCAGCAGAATGTGCGGCAAAAGATAACAACAGTTGGTGACACGAAAACACTGGGTTGCCTCACTTTGCTTCGACTTGAAGGACCAGAGAGACCCGAGTGACAGCAAACGCTGCACGTTCTTTCGTTGAAGCTTTATTCTTACGATTGTCACAACTGCAAGGATGTTCTACCAACATCCAGTACTCGCTTAGATATTTGCTCAACTACTCGACAACTAACATAGACTAAGAGGCTGCCCCAACTGGCTAGAATCAGGGGAATGATGTGACTAATGGATAGTGATCTGGCGGGTCTGAGGCCTTTGGCAGGCGCACGACTGGACTTGAGCGATTATTCTGACCTGCCCATCCATCAGTCAGAATGTGACAGGGCAGGAGCTCTTTCCACAGAGGGACAGCCCTGAACTGGAAGGAAGGGATTTAGAGTATCCCCCTTCCAAACACTGGCCCCATGAGAGAGAAGACGGCCCTGCTGAGCTGAAAGGATAGGAGTCCCGACTGCACTCCAATTTTGACTTTTTTTTTTTTCGAGTGGCTGTCGGATGAAGGATGCCCTCGCAACTGAGGGCACATCTTGCATAAAAGATGTCGCGGACAGGTAATTTGACAAGCGCAATGCAAACAAAAGTGACACTATAAATTCAGATGATACATTCACGTTACAAATGTCTTCTGTGAAAACAACTTTGTAATGTTGAAGCATTTATTTCCATGATGAATTACGCCACCATCAGCTCAAAAAGGACTCAGTAGAAATTACATCTGCACAAGTCGAGACGCAGTGGGCTGCATGCAAATGAAACAAAGAATATTAATCAATACTGTATTTCCCCTCCACTACGTGAAGAGCTAGCTATTGCACTGTTTTATGAACACAGCATCTGAATAAATATTTGATTATGCTGGAACAGAATACATGTGTGTTTGACAAGAAAAATCCATCACAATTTTTGGTTAATGCAAATGGCATTTACCCGGCTATTAATGAGGGAGGCCTTGCTGTGTACCACAGAGTGACTTAGACCCCAGAATATATTAGTGTGGAGGAAACACACAAAAACAAAAGGACTACGATCAAATATTTCACACTGATTAACTACCAGCTCCATTTGTTTTGGTTGCCGTGGTGACCTTAACATGCTGAGCAGCCTTGCTGTCAATACTCTGTGCATTAATTATTTGGTAATTGTTTGTAAAGAGTGACTGAAGGAGAATCGTTGAATGTTAAATGAGTTGTCTGAAGTGTGTAAACACCCAGATGCCTGGTGTGTATTTGTAGGGCACTGTTATTTTCTTTTTTAAAGTAAATGTCGCATAAGTAATTTCATTTTAAATTAAAGATGTATATTTGATTGGTATACAATTTTTTTTTTTGTAGATTCAATTCTAGCATAACAAAAACATCTCTGTCCAAGCTTCAGTCTTTGTGTTTGGTGAGTCAGCTCGATAGGCATTTTTATTGTACAAACTGTAACACAAACAGTGTCGCACAAATTACCATATGTTGATGTGTAAGTAACCCTCATAGGGCAAAACCTATGAAAGGTGAAAGGGAGGAGATCTTATGGATACACAATATACACTCAATGATTTAAGAAGGTGAAGTGCTGTCATCGTCTCAACAAGCTCCCAGAGTCCGTTTAATTCCCAATAAAATGAAAAATGCCATGTTTAAATGCCTGTCAGACATTTGTTATTTATGTTGTGATTCATTCATAATGTATGAGGTGATGCAAACGAAAATGTCAGACTGAGACACAAGTCTCTGAGTAAAAAAGGTAATACAGCTCTTTTGGAAACATGTAGTCATTATGAATATGATTGTGTGTGTGTGTGTGTGTGTGTGTGTGTGTGTGTGTGTGTGTGTGTGTGTGTGTGTGTGTGTGTGTGTGTGTGTGTGTGTGTGTGTGTGTGTGTGTGTGTGTGTGTGTGTGTACATACGCATGTGTGCACATGTCCCAACACTTATATGAATCTTTATCTACAAGGAGGCTTCACAGTTGTTAGATACAATTCTTGTCAAGTAAAACATTTGAGTAAGTAAACAAGTCAGAGTGTAAATGAGTGTAGTCATGTAGTGATCATGTTATTCCAAAACACTGGGCAGGGGGTGAACGCATCGTTACGATTTTAACACGTACATGTCTGTGGTTTTCACACAAAATAATAAGCATAATTATTATTATCACATAAAGACTGAAAAAAAACGAAAGTTGATAGTCCCGTGTAGGTGTTTTAACTATTCACATAATTTTTTTTAAGATGCTCGAATACAGAAAAAAAAAAAAAGAAAATTAAATCTGTCCAGTTAGGTAGATCCTCAAATATATTGAGGTTATTATAACTTGTTAGGTTAGGTAGTTACTTTATTAATCCCCGAGGGGAAATTTTTTCGCTAGAATTAAGACACATTTAACAGAATTGAAACGATATATTAATCAACATTGTATACCTGCACATAGGCAATTGCTGTCGCCATATTTCCGATGGCATGGTTGAGATATTTTACTCTTTTTATATTTACAAAAGTGTTGGATTCAGCAACTAGTGACTATTTTCTTCAGTACAAATCGAGATTTTAAGTATCTTCATGACGTTCTTCTTGCAAATATTAAATGAACAGTGTGTAGGATTTAGTAGCTTCCAGATCGCAATGAACTGAACACCCCCTGCCTCACCCTTCCCAGCATGTAGGAGAATTTGCAAAAAAAAAAATGCCAAAAACGACAAGGAGCTCTCTCCGGAGCCAGAGCGCGGTTTGTTCCTTTTGGGCTTCTGTAGATAGCATAACTCAAGCCAACTACAATAGCTCACAGCTTCAGTCTTTGCTGTGCTCACAGTCTGGATGTGCGCATTAAGGTTTGCTCAGTTACTCTGAAGGGTGGACCAATTAGCGACCACTGGGGGGTGGGGACATCAAAGATGTTCCAACGACGGCGGCGGTTGTCGAAGCCGCTCCAATATTATCAAAATGAACCTGAAGTCTACGCCCCATTAGGATGCAACGAATGGAAACAATCCCCAATGAAGCGCAGCCAGAGCCATGTCAAACCAGGACCCCCCTCTCTATGTAGATATAAAGGACTGATGATTGGATAGATAAGATAGATTTGATTTAGACTTTATTGATCCCACAGTGGGGACATTTTGTCGTCACAGCAGCATAGAAACACAAAAAAGGTGCAGACAATATAAGAACATGTATAAATACGTATACAGAAAAATAAGATCGATAAAAAACAATTATTTTAGGGGGGAAAAAAATGTGATTAGTTCTAGGTGACTCATGAAAATATAATAATGTATATTATACTCCATCTCTGCCAATAGATACCCCTAAATCCTACTCAAAGAACTTTTGAAATACGTTATCAAGGGTCAAACTCAAAGTAAGCGGCTGTGGTTCCCCAGTAAAAGGTTGGCAGTTTAATCCCCGGCAACTTCCTGTCCACACGCCGAAATGTAATTGAGGAAGACACTGAACCCTAAATTGCTCCAGATGGCAGGTGAGCACCTTGCATTGTGCGTGAAAGGGTGAACGAGAGGTAAAAATTGTAAGGCGCTTTGTAAAGGTAAAAAGGCACCATATAAATGCAGTCCATTTACCGTTTATGTAACACCGAATTCAACATTCAGCCATATTCTTCCCACAATGAGTGCGGCTCCGCAGTTGGCTTAATCGGGATTGATGGTACAGCACATTGGGTCTAAATTTAGTCTCCCCAAGAACATTCCTCTCCTTGCTGTTGCTGTGGGGCAAAGCTGAGGTTTTCAGATCCACCACAGTCACACGCACTGGATGGCAGGCAGTGGAGCTGAAATGCACTCCTATGTCACACTCTACCCTCCTCAACCCCCTCCCCACTACCATGACCCTTCCACCCCCCCCCACCCCCACCGCCACACTCTCAGTTTTTTTTTCCCTCCCTCTCTTTATCTCTCCATGCACTTGGATTTCGTGGATCACTTACTCAGGGAAACCCCCCGAGGAAACAGGATTCTGTGTTCAGAGGTCCAATTTCTAAAATCCACTCCTATGCTGATCAGCCGAAATGTAAAGCGCAAATCAAAACGGATCATTAATACGCGAAACGTGCTAATTTTCAGGCTTTCACACATCATATAGTCTCAACCAATCCATTCTTCAACATTGGTATATCAAGCTGCCCAACTTCAGAGGCACTCTGGGGAGACGTTCTTTGTTGTTTAATTTGCATCTGTGCCTCTATAACAACTGGGGGGAAAAAAAAGACTGAACGAACCTTCAGGCAAACCATAAATATTTTGCAATGATTTGATTTTCAAGGCAGAAACAGCAGCAAAAGCCATCTCATTACATTACACATTTTACATTTAAAATGTGCCTCTGGTCTAAAGACTAACTAGCACTGGCAGTTGTATTGTCATTGTCGTGTAGCCAGGCTATCAGCTCGCCTTTAAATCAAATACTCGAGCCAAAACTATGTTGTAGAGATTGTCACAGCCTCATTTTAAATGGATGGGTACCCGAGCAGGGCTTGATCCAAATAATATTAATTCAGATTGGGATTTGTAGAGTCCCATTGTATTTCCACAGGTTTCACTTTAATGATTTATGATGTGTAATATCTCAGTGGATCCGAACAGACTTGCTATTATCTCTGATCATCTCGTGAGTCAAATAAATAGTTTTTTCATATGGAATAATAGCATATATTACTGATCTTTCTGACCATAGCTGCTCAGTGAGTTATTCACTTCAGATCAGGCAAAGTCTTTTGGTGAAGGAGTATCGCAATCGTGAATAACGGTTGTTAATGTTAACTGGTGGCAATAGGCAGAAACCACGGTCCTCAATATCAAGGGAAAACACACAACCTGCCCATTTTTGGAAGGTGGTGGGAGACAAGAAATATGTTGGGGCCAAACTAGCTGAAAATCACACCATTTTGTAATAACCGTTTAAAGCCATTTGACATCGGTCGATTGGTGATATAACTAAATAGACAAAAGGCCGACTGTTAAAGCAACTAATAAAGTACCACAAATCTGTGAAGTTGAGTTTGACTAGGGTAAAGGTACATCGAGATTTTCCTTCACATCTCCTGCGCCACCCTGAGACTTCGCGGTTCCACTTGAGCTTGCCATTTCCTGCAGAGTGGGAGCGAGCGTCAGGCAAAAAGCAATACCAAAACACTGCCAATAAAAGTTTGAGCGTACCTAATGAAAAACCTCAAGCAACCAATAAGACAATAGCCCCAGGACACGTGTTGAAAGACCCCCCTCACCCAGTCAGTATACACAGAAATGAACCAAGTACTACCTGAAAAACAATTACTGCCAGGGGCATAGCGACATCAAAAAACGTTTAGCACATAATTATGTTTCAATATATAATCACGTTATGTTTATCATGTTTAAAAAGCCTTTCCTCTCTGGATAACTGAAAGGAAGTCCCACCCCGGCGCCCCACATTAACCATCCACTGCTCCACCACAGCCTTATTTTTCACTGTGCAATGAGGACTCTGTTTTGGCACTGATTGCACACATGTTATTTTTTTTAAGCTTGTGGAATAAACAACAATGCTTTTTTTTTTTTTTTCTAGGGGGGACAGTCGCAATATCAAATACAATTTATTTCCCATAAAGCATCAGGCACAGACAAAGTGTTTTTAAATTCAGTTGGCAAGACAGAGATACTGTATGTTGAGAAATAGTGAAGTCTGCTCGGTACTAAGCTCTGAAAGTGCTATCCAGTGTTTTCTTTCAATAATAAAGTTCGTCTTGGAAAATTAATGTCTGGCACATTTAAAATGGATTTTGTTTTTTATCCATATCCTTTAAAATCTACATTGCGGAGGATTAAAGAGTGAATGTAATTTGGCAGCAGTTCCATAATAAACAGTATAATCAGCTTTCGACTCTTTTTTAGTTCATTTTTTATACCATCGAATATTTTTGTATGCACACACTCAGAAGACTGAAGGTTAAAGATTTACTAGTATGAGCTCAAAAACACTATTTTCTTTGTCTACTGTTAGTAAGCCTTGCACCATAGATTTAAAAGTTACTACTGTACAGGTAGTGTCTTACTAAAACATGAACTAAATCCTAAAAAGCACCCTTGACTTTCCTGCCTGTGGGGCAGACATGTACTGTATATACACTATGCATGAGCTCTACTCACGCTGCTGAGCACGGATGCAAAGTACAGCAGGGGTGGTCGGGTAGTGGAGGAACAGATGGAGGAACAAATGACTAAATAAAAAGACATGGAAGGTTTTTGAAAATAGGTTCTATCTAATGTCATATCCAAAATATTTGGAGTGAAATTTTGACCTGATGATGGTGCTGGATGAAAAGTGAGAGGCTCAACAAGGTTATTACTGGGTGGACATGAGGAGGCCCCATGAATGTCGGTACCAAATGTCAGGGAAATGCATCAAATAGTAGTTGAGACATTTCACTCAATACAACAAATGTCAGCCCCATGGTAGTGCTGGAGGAAACCCCAGGAGATCACTATAGGTTGGAGCAAAGACTGTATATAAAAGTGGACGCAGTCTCAGGGTTTGAAAAGTGAAGCCAATGTGGAAGTGCCTTAAAGTGCAATAACACTGAGGGACAAAAAAAAGCTTATATTGACATGAATAGGGAGCTGTTAGGTTGCCGGTAAAGGTGGGTGGGCAGTTTCCTCGGGTTTTGGATCTACAGTATGTGTCAAATCCACACCCCACTCCTCCTCTGCTCCACCCTCTTGTCCAAATATGGTCACTTCTGGCTCCAAAAAAAAATCAAGATGGTTACAGACAAAATGCCTGACTCAAGGCTTCAAAACGGCAGTTCACAAACGAATGGGTGACTGAGTTGTCCCGTGGGTTGGACTAAAGTAATGGACCAACCACCGGCACGGCTAAAATTGTACCTTGTTATAGTACTTGACCACAAAAGGTGCTGTGGTGGATCTCTAGTAGCACTAGCAGATGACTAATGGGATATGATTACTAGTGAATGCAAACAGCACTAATGCATACTTAAGGCCTATGGTGGAAATTTGCTGAGAGCATTTTGCTACTAGAAAAAAAAATGAGTTCAGTAATTTGTAAAAGAAGAAAAAAGACAGTTCCAAAACAACCAAAAAAGAAGAATAGGTACAATAAATGCTCTATGTTAAAAAAAAAAATACATTCAATGTTTTATTTGTTGAGCTTCAAGGGTAAAAATGAGGCATTTTGGTGAGAAATATTGAATTGAAAATAAAAATGAAAGCTTTACAAGGTGCCATCAAAAGAATAAAGCCAGAGATCCCTTTGAAGAATGTGACGCTTGGAATCCATATCGCTGTGTTGTGTTTTTAAGCGGGGGGATATAATCACTGTGTGTTATTTATTTAGAAAAATTGCCATCTAAAAAAGTTATTTTACAGTGAAGTTATAAACTCTCATGAGGTTATTTGAAAAGCAGGATAAATTCTTTCTTGAAATCCTCAATCAAGTGATATCTTCCACACAGTAGAGTGTTTTGGGATAAAATCCTTGAATTATACCCCTTTTTAAAATCATATTTGGCAACCAATTAGGCCCACCTACAACTCTTGAATGCAAATATAAAACAACTTCTCATTAACTAGTTTAATGATAATTTCTAAGGGGTCATGAGGCCAACGCTCCTGATCTCACAAGGAATATAAATACCCGTGAGGGGGCTAATCAATGATAAATTAATGCATAAATGACTTAATTGCTCATTTTCAGTCTGGAAGCTACATTCCATCTTGGCATACTATTACATCTTGGACCCCCCAAAAAAAGCAATCACATGCTACCACCCTAAGCCACACACACACACACACACACACACACACACACACACACACACACACACACACACACACACACACACACACACACACACACACACACACACACACACACACACACACACACACACACACCCTGCTGTTACATCGGGGGATGTTTCTGCACTGATAGACCAAATATGCTACATTTTATTGTATGATTGCAGCATCCCAGAGGCTGCTAGTCAAGGTTATTGATCAACACTCACCTCCATAATTGCATTGCCATCTATTTAATTTGCTGCTAAGCTCCTCCTTAATTACCCCTATTTTCCATCTGGGCATAGCTATTAATCTCTTAGTCTTTGATCTGCTTAATATGCCTTGTGGACTAGTCTTAACATCGTCTATACTTGTCTGAACACATTCGGAAGTCCACAGACTTGTTGTGTTAATGTCAGTGGACGAGAGGAAGAGACACGTATCCAAGCAGAATGCATAAGAAAAACAGTTGTGTGTATTTGGAGAAAAAAGACAAGACAATACTTCTGATTGAAGATCTTTGAACTCTGACAGTAGAAAATGCCTTGGTTTGTCTGCAAGCTTGAATTTAGTAAACAAAGGCACAAGACCGTGGAATTAATTTAAAATTGAGATCTTCTTTGAGATGTTTCACACTTGAAGGAGGGAAAAAAGTAAAAGAAATTAGTCTGGTCTCTGTCCAACCTTTCTCTTGCCAAATCTGAAAGCATCTACACATCATTTTGAAAACTAATCTTGAGTGCCTTATCCACGGTGAAAACTGACTTTCAAACTCAATCTCCCCAGCAATCAATCTTCCTTTGGCAGGGTAAGTCTGTCGAAACTAGGAGCCGTGGCTATGAAGAAAGTAACATTTCAATTTCTCTCCTCAACTCTTAGTGGCAGCCGGCATATGTTAGCCTTGGCACAGGATGAAACCATTATGAATGGGTGACAGGGGTGTTCTTGTAGAAGGAAATGAAGGAATGAAATAATTCATCCGAGTTCTTTTTCAAACAGGTAGACAGGAGGAGAGATCTGTGAGGGCTGCAGTGGCCATGACAAAATAAGTTTGTGACTGAAGTTTGTGGCTGCTCTCTGGTACTTGAAGCAAAATAAAGAATTAAATATGTTTCTGGTTCTTTTTGCATTTTTCTGTTAGATACGAGATTCTATCGCACTGGTCAGCATAACTCAGTTCTGATTCATGATGCTGCAGACCACCAGAAAACCTGACAATGTCAACAACAAGTTTGATGAAAATGTCATGCTAACCTGATTCCTGCCTGTTCTGGTGACAAGTAACACAGTTTTGTCTTATTAGTTTCTTGGAAAGGATGAGGGTTTTTCATCAGAGGCAGCATTGGTATAGGTGAAGAGCAACTTCTGTGATATCCCAGTGCATTTCTGCAGCTTTAACGATCGAGTCCTGAACAACCAGCTCAAAAAGGAAAAGGAAGGGAATGAGAACAGGATGCTCCTGATAAAGAACTGTGATTTTCAGTCAGCTGGTCAGCCATAAACAAGTGACTGATTGGAATATGAGAGAGAAAGATTCTTCCCTCTAAATTTATATTAATTACTAATTGCTGTTTCATTGAAAGAGAGCAGAATATATGGCATTAGGTGAGAACAATTTTGATTAGAGCACAACTGATCCTGGATTTTGTGGGGCCAATATACTAGCGGATATTCTTTACATACATATCTATATATATATATATATATATATATATATATATACACACACACACACACACACACACACATATATAGTATATATAAAAACATTTTTTGTTGTGTGCTTATCAAACACTTTTGACACTTGTGACAAATACAAGCGGGATATTTTATAATTTATTGTCCAAAATGACATCAGTGCACTGAAAAAGTAAACTTCACTGAGAATTTTATAATTATAAATAACTATAAAAACACAAATAGAACAATTAGAAAATTTATCTCAAGCATATATTTCTGCATTATGTTCTGTAAAAAAAAAAAAAAAAAAAAAAAAAAAAATCATATTTGCCAACATATGTACCAATTTGGAACTGGAGATTTGGAAGGACATTTTGGACTATATTTATTGCCATTTTATTGATTAAATGATTAATTTAATAACAGTTGTTCTTGTAAAGTTACAAAGAGCTAAAACCACCAATAATAGAGTGAACCGAGCCTTTGCTTTTTCAAGGCATTGTCTGAAGCTCAAGCCGGCTCCCATTGGGGATTGGCCAACAGTCAAGAGACAGGGCGAGAGAAAACCCCATCCAGTATATCCATCTCAAAGGAGTGACTAAAATCAATGGGTGAGATGCTTATCAGGACCATGTTAATAATTCATTGCAAGCCCATGGCAGGTGTATAATTGATCAAGGGGCGATAAGTTGTGGTGATAAATATTTCAAGGGTTGCTGAAAGAGAAAGAAGGAGCTCTCAGTTTTCAATGGACCCACAGTCAAGCGTTTTCAATGGGAGACTAGGTCTATTGAGTCTCCCCAATTGTGCAGTCATTTTCTCTGAATGCCTGTGTGTTGTGGTGATAACTCTCACAGAGATGATGGACACGACTCCCATGGTGAAGATTAAAGGGCTCGAAAACATACCGGCCAGCTACCGGTGCATTGTGCTGGTCTATGGATCAACTCTGACATCCCAAAGGCCAGACCCTTGGAATTGCCTGGGTGATGGGGGAGGTTTTGCTTGAAGAGTCACAGGTAAGAGATAGGACACTCGCTAGGGAGGGATTGTTTGTGACTCTCTGCCACTCACTGAATGCATTTTCTGTTTTCTGTAGGGAATTCTTAACAAGTAACTGATGGGGAAGACACAGGTAGAAAGGACTCTCAAGCTCAAGGACACACTGTACAGCTGTATTAGTTGAATTGTAACTAGTACATTCCAAAAAAAACCTCCTCTCTTGTCTTGCTATATTTCTAGGGTGATGAATCCTAAAAAGCCTAATCTTCTGTGAAAGCATGAACTCACCGTTACCAGTTCTTGACAAACGTTGCTGCTTCGATAGCGCTTCAAACCATCCAAAATGGATCTGTGAGAAGCCTAAACACAAAATGCACCTGTTCCAAAATGTCTGGACGAAGTAGACCTGGGTAAATTACGCATAATCCAAACTGCGGTTGACTCGAGGACATCCCCAAAAGACAAAGAACACCAACAGTGGTGGGACATAATGAACCTAAAGACACTTCAGTTCACAGTTCCTACAAAGACTAGGATGCACCATTTTATCAGTTAAATCGCACCGCACCTATCGTCACAAAAACGCATGTAACCGAAGTGCTGACGTTTTTCAAGCAACGTAATACGGTAGGCTCACTAACAAAGCTCATAGCTTCCCCTTGCTCCGTGCACGTCACTCTGCCGTGCTCCGATAAAACGCAGCGGGAGCAGGTGCAAGTTGTAGCATAGTTATAGCTGTGAAAGGAAGCTCTGTGAATCTGCACTCGATTGCTCTTCCTCAAAGACCCGGATGTGTGAGACACAAACAGAATTTGAAATGTGAGAACTGAATTTCGAGAACTGAGCAAATGATTTCAAATTCAAAATTAAACATTCAGTTTCAAGTTTATTTAAATTCAACTTCAAACTAAAATTTTAATTAGAGCAATTCATATTCCAATTTTTTTTTAAACAATTATTCAAGTTTTGCAATTCAAATTCAAATATAAATCATTAAAATTGAGTTACTACTGACACATATTTCTGCCTATATTTATCTGCTATCTAAATTCTATCAAGCACCAAGTTGTGTCACAAACGATGCAGTTTACTACCGATGCAAAACAAATGTCGTGAAACAGCTACGACGAGCTGAAGTCACAGCAGACCTAATTATTCCACATAGAGTTTGCCTGTAAAAGTGTGTTGAACTGGTATGTTTAATTTTTAAAATTCAAGTAATATAATAGTAATTTCAACTGCTTTAATCCTCTTACTTTACACTTGTGGCAGTGTGGTGGGATTAGAATAATTCCACTGCATCAGAATCAGGTGGGGTTTGGGGAAAGGAGGTGGGGGGGGGGGGATATCAGCACTACACAGCAAACAGAAAATATTATGCAGAAAAATAGAGAATTTTTAAACATATTACAGGAAAAAAACCAACATAAATGATGTGTGAGGCACAGAACTGACACCATGGCTTTCATTTGCTTGTTTCCACTGTCCTTAATTGTTGCCAATAAGAAACATGACACGTCTCATTAAAGATGATTAAATACCATCAGACGGTGAACTGTGGTGTGAATGTGAGAGACAAATGACAAATGGGAAAATAATCTTCATAGCACCTGTGAAAGCCTGTGTTTTATGTGGGAGTGCATAAATATTTATTGTATTGAATCAAAATATAACTCCTTAATCCATCGCCTGTATTCATCAACTGAAAAACCCATGAATATTCATCGCAGTGCATCACGAGTGAAGAGAGTTTTGTTACTGAAATTTCATCTTGATTAGTTCATGCAGAACCAAACAGGGGAAAGAGAATGTATTTCATTAACTGTCTATCATATCGAGGCATCACATGTATTTAATAATTAATCCCACGCAAAGTGTTCCAGACCGGCTGAGGCGGGAAGGAGTTGCAAAATTAACACGAGAAATACTTTCTAAACATTGCTCAAGAGGAAAACGTGTTCAAACTGTAAAAGGTGCAGCGACTGTGCGATATGAGAATATGTAACCAGCTAATGTCCTTGTCCTAATAATCTGGTAAAAGAATGTGTACCTTTCTTGTTCACAAAATGGAAAGTATTTCACATAAATCTTTTACACTTTTCTTGATCTGAGATCTAATATTTCACATGGCACCACGTTGGCCTCTGATGGTGTGAACTAATTCCTCCAGATTTACAAAGGCACTGCTTTCTCCTTCAACTGGAGCATCAACCAAGTAAATCATCCTTCATAAATTAAACAAATATAAAACAAACACTCAATTAGGTGCCTGAATAACCAAAGATTGAACCTGAACGTCTACTTATGTTTGTTTTTCAATTAGACTATATTAACAGTGTGTGCTATTCTTTACCATGAAATCTCCGTGGAGGACGTAAACATCGAATCAAATGGCGAGGGGATTAGTTTTCACTGGGAGACAAAACTTGAAAAGAAAGGCAATTTAGGTGTTACGCAAGCCAGAGTTCTGTTATTTTGTTCATAAGTTTGAAAAATGACTATTTATCTGGTAATTAGGGTCAAAATTAGTAAAAGCTGTTTCACAACTAAATATATCTTCTTTGCACAGGCTTTGTTAAAGGATGATGTGCCCTGGCAGCCTTTTTAAGAGCATGTTTTCAGTGAGGTTTTGAAGAGCCTCAGGAAAAAAGAAAATCAAGGTCACCTACATACAATAAACACAATGCAGCTTTGGATTGTGGGAGGAAAGTCTCACTGACATCTGACGTCTATTATATTCAGACTATATCTTGAGAAATCTATATCATCCAGCCCAGTCAAACTGCCTCTTCATCGGCAGCGCCCTGGTGAAGCTGACTACATGGTGTTGGTGTTTAAGATGCTCCAGGAGTACATAAACATTTGACCTCATTCCAAAAAGAAAAAAAAAAAAAAAAAAAACTGCTTTCACACTTTGAAATATTTACGTTGTGTGAAAATACTCAAGATCAAATAAGTGCTTTGAAAAAAATATGTTGACATGGCAAATAATCCCATCAAATAACCCATCCACAGCATGTAAACACCTTCACACACATGCATTTGCAATTTCACCCCGGACTTGATCAAAGAAGTCGCAGGGAGTCAAATCCAGCAGGTGAGCAGCTGTGAGTGTGTCGTTGGCCATAGAAACTCGTGCGTTTACATGCAATGTTGGAGAACCCAAGTGTCATCGTGCAGTTTGTTCGTGGCAAATATTTTCTGTCGGGTGCATCAGGACATCAGGGTAGAACTTGCTGTTTACAGTGTGACCCGATAGGAAGAATTCACGGTGCACAACCCTGCAAAGGACAAAGCCTGAAGCGCCTTCTTAAATCCTGGACAGTAATGTTCTGCCTCTCTTGGAATTCAAACGCCACTCAAAACACCTCAGCTGGTTTTCTCGCTTATTTGCTGTCGATTTTCTGAAGTATTTTAAAGGGTCTCCATGACTGATTTCCCAAGTTTGATAAAAAAAAAAAAAAAAAGGTGATGCGGGCTCTCTTCTCAAATCCATGGTGACATCGCAAATGCACATGTACCAGTGGTCACAAAAACGTGTTTAAAAATCTTCACACCCCGGCGGAGGTCCATTTTTTTCTGATCTTTTGCACCGCAAGTAAAAGAATCAAGCAATCACACTATGTGGAGGTGGATCAGATTTCACATTACTCCTCCTGAAAATTTGGATTCTTTTTTTTTTGGTGTCTCTAGCCACCTGGTGGTATATGACAAAAAAAAAAACACCAATATTACAAAGACAACAATCTCACAAATGGAGCCAAACAACTCAGCTATCAGGATTGTGAGGAGTTTGTGTAGTTGACTTTTGGATGTAATAAAGTTAGTGGTAATCAGGCAACAGCATCACACCAGCTAACATACCAAAATCTCCCCAGGAGCCAGACAAGATCTTCATCACTGGATGACGATGAATCCATTATTTTTCTGAAGAATGAGCTGATGCCGATCTATTTAAAGCCTTTTTTGAACAACTGCAAATTCGCATCTCTGTCAGTGTGGATATTTTTGATGCAAAATCTGTAATCGTCACTCCACTCTGATGTATAAATGTCCTGACTCAGGTGCTGATGTCGATCAGGCGATTTAACTTGGAATACCTACTCACACAGGTTTTTGATTCTCTCTGCTCCGTGCACATTACTGCCATCTGTTCATGCACAACAGGAACAGCGTTCGAAATTTACGTTGACACCTCGTGCACCGTATAAATAAAATATATGGCTTCACACACTTTACAAAATTTTGCCTCAAACGTAGTAGCAAACGAATGAAGTTAAGATTCTTCTGATGTTCACATGCTTTGAATAATCACTTCCATAACTTTCAAAGCTTAAAAATCATATGTATATATATATATATATATATAAATGTATATTTTATACGTGTGTGTGTGTGTGTGTGTGTGTGTGTGTGTGTGTGAACCCTGGTCTGCTTTAAGATAGCACTGGATTAGTTTCATATTCTAATCTGCGGAGTTGAGCATTAAGGCTAAGAATCTTTGGCTGTCTCCGGCTCTCTGCCCACATCTGAATGACCCCCCACTGTGTGAGAGAGGATTAGACTGTAATATGAATCCTTTATTCTCCCTTCATTCAATTCAACTAAATTATGCACCCAACCTGGGCAAATTCTTTTTTATGTTGTAATATAATTGAGAGATCATAACTCAGCTCGAAGACGCACATGGAGATTGTGATGTTCCTGACCTTAGCTGATGCCTATTGACAGTTCCCTTTTTAAGATTGAATTATGGCTTTGCCATTTGTGCCTTGGATTCCATTTTCTAGAGCCATGGGCCATATGTTAATAGTTGATTTTAATTAAATATTTCCAAGTTAAAACTTGACTGAGACTTTAAATGACTTTGTCTATGCAGCTACAGGCAGAGCAATATTTTTTTTTACTGCTGTTGATAGGATATCTAAACCACTGCTATCCTTCTGGGCAGGAGAATCAATATCTATCTAATGGGGGCACATAATACGATAATACTGGGCAATTATCAGCGCAGCGGTATGATTTGCATCATCGTTGTTAACCTCTCAGCTTTCAGCTGCAAAAAAATCGGGCATCTCATTGAATGTTTTGAGAGTGCGCCACAGAATCGGAGGAGAAAAACTCATTTCACTCGTCACATAAGAGCCGTATCTCACTTTCTGCGGATTTGATGCTGTAATTAAAATTTGAGCGCACATTACACGGCTCAAATATTACAGAGAAAGAACCGGACATTGTACTCATGACCATGCTGATTAAACTCATACTGGCTATAGTTTAACCGATACTGGATTTGCAGGGCAGAAACAGACGTTAATATTCAGAGTATTGAGGGAAATAAAAAGGTTGCAATTAAAATGGGCAAGAATTGCTTTGAATACATACATATTTTGCGGCCATATTCATAAAAAGACATTTCACAGTTGAGAGAAATGTTAGATACAAGATTAAAAATTGTTTCTGTCAGAAATAGCTAATACTAGTTCAAAATTCCTTTTTGAACTCAAGATTTGTCTGAAGGAGCATAATATTGCAATAATGCTTTGAATCCAATAAATACACACAAAAGACACAACATGACCTTGAAGATGACCAACACAACTAGCACTATACTGGTACGCTGATCAAATGAATGCTTTCACAGCAGACTGGAAATGGAGCGCGGGTATCTATAAACCTTGCAATCATCATCTCACTGCAGATGGCCACCTAAATACATAAATGGCCACCTATTTTGTGTGTTCTCATAAACCCCTCCCTTGGATGACATCCAAGCAGACCATATCACTCAGAGTGCCTGTATTCCAGTTGAGTCAAGATAACCGATAACAATCTCCAATTTCCAGTAGGCTTCTCAGATCTTTTCTTGGATTGGCCGTGATTGGATAAGTGGTGGAGAATATGATCAACAGTCTCTCTTTACCAATAATGCCTTCCAGGGAAATAAAAGAATCACAGGTAGAACCTCTCCCCTGCCATAAACCTCTACCATAAAAGGGTTCTCTCACTGTGTAATTAATCTTGCAGAGAGTGGTTAAATTTCATACCAGTGCTTAAATTCAAAAGGGAGAATCCACTGAGATTACTGACTTCAGCGATTTTCGTACGCCAGTGACTCTCTCACTGTCTGCAGTTTGTTAGCCCAGTGTGGTGCAATAAAGAAAGGAAACTGACAATGTTCAAGAAGAGAAATAGAGGAATAAGTTGTTTTGCTGACCAAAAGGCTTCTACCATTTTCAACAGATGGAAGGAATAAAATGTCATTCTTTCGCTCTCATGGAAAGTCGTTGAACATCAAGGTGTGGATGAAGCGGTGCTGGGCTCCCTACATTATTTTGCAGTTGCCTCTCATTCATTATTCACTGCTGTTACAAAAGTGGAAAAATGACTGCTCCTCACCATTTTTCCGCACAATCTTACACATTCTTTCACCTCTCTCTGACCCGAATTCAGCTGTCTGCTCTGAAAAAGCTGTGGCACATGATGCGTTGGAGGTGCAAAATTTTCAATGTGGCATATCACTGAAGGCGTCTAGTGGCGCTTAAGTGTTCACACCCTCTCTCAATGTCATGGTCCGCTTCACCCACCTCCCAGCTAAGGGACGAGCCGACGGGTCACAGGAAAACATTGTTCTGTTTGCCGAGTCCTTGCGTCGACACCGCGTGGCCCTGAGCAGCGGGCACACCGTTGAGCTCCAAAGCAAAGTCAACACAAAGCAAAGTCACTCACCTGAAGAGTTATTGTGGTCAACTTTGCTGAATGCTTGTCAATCTGCGATCAAAGGCAACCTTCAGGAGGAAATATCCTTCGACCACCATCAACCCTAAATTTGGCCAATTAAACTGACATTTAAAAAAGAACAATATATTGCTTGCTACTTTGAATGTGTGTATTTGGTTCTTTGTCTTTTGCTATTCGTGTTTTAATTATTTAATTTCTGTGCCTGGTATGATTTTGCCGAGATTTTGCCAACTTACTTGCATTTTTCTGCACAAATGCAGCACACTTACATTATGAATACAGCTGAGTGGTAACCTTTATTGTGATATTATTCATGATAATTTCCAATCAAGATATACATGACAAGTGTAAATCACACACACACACACACACACACACACACACACACACACACACACACACACACACACACACACACACACACACACACACACACACATTCACCATAATAAAGCTGATGAGTGTATGAAAAAAATATGTGCAATATAGTGTTTTTCCTAATTTAGATGTCGTCTTGCCACGACATATTTGCGACACTGACAACTTTCTTTTGTCCTGACGACTTCATATCTTAGTCACACACACATTAAGGATCCTTATCAAAAAAACAGATACAAAAAAAATGTCATCCAACATGTTGTCATTGGCACTTATTAATGAAGGTATTTAGGGACGTATCGATGCAATACTGTTAAAATAATACACACATGACATCAACATATTTATCAGCTAAAACACTTTTAGATTTTTAGCAGCTTTACGAACCCGACAACTTATAAAGGCTCGAAGGAAAATGATGCATATTGTTTAACTTCTGTTTGATGTCATATCATATTAATGTGACCTGCACACGTGTGCCTGATACTTGAAAACCATGAACACTCAAAATACTTTATGCATTTAATACATTGAATTAGTGAAATCATATTCAACCCTCCCGGCACTGCTGCCTTTACACCTCTGTACAAACTCAACCAGAGATCATTTGTAGGTAAAGATGCCTCACTCTGTAACACTGTTGTTATATCGCATTAATAAGTGTGCCCTTGTGGTTCCAAAAACTCAAACAGAATAACAAGTCTTCAGGTTAGCTGATCACATCACCTTCAAATCTCATTCATAAATTCAAAATGTAAGCCTATCAATAGTTTTAAATGAGGCCATACAGCATTTGCAGAATATAGCTCATGAAATATAGAAATATGGCCTATATTAAAATTCACATTTCGTGTTATATGCTGCATGTGTTAATATTTTCCGGTGTATACTGAGCATCGTAGGTATGCATACATGCATGACTGAGTGACTGAAAGAATGAATGAATCAATATATATCTCAGGTTGTAGCTGCAGAAGATAATGAAGAGTGAATAAAAGAATAAATTGAGCTGCCCTCAAAACTAGTTTTACTGCTTACAGAAACACTGGATTCAGATTGTTTCTTATGTTCTACATTTACATAATAATAGATGGAGAACAGAATAGTGCAGCCCTAATAATTTTAGAAATCATTTAACTTAAAACAAAAGCAACTGTGGACTTCAGAATGTTACAGTAAAGTTAGGACAAAGGAAAAAGAACTAGCAGAAACTGACAAACACTTGAAAAATGGGAAACTAAAGGTGGCAAAAAAGCTTATGGTGGGGTTGCAGATAATGCACAGCGGACCCCTCATTCCAGGTAATACAACACACAATTGGACCAGCTTTCCACAGAGGGGAATCTATCCATCTCGCCCCATCAATTATTCATTTCCTTCGCTCGCTCTCCAGCCCGGGTACAAGACAAAAGCTTTCTCTTGGAATTGTGGCTGAAATAGGAGAAAAGCTCTTCCCCCTCAGTCTGACAGCTTCCAACAAAACACATGTAGACGTCTCTTACTAACAGACTCAGTGAAGTAGGTACATGACATGATTTTTTAACATAATATATTAAACATCTATTAATCAAGTTAATGACACGGGAAAAAAAAAAGTATATTCAACTTTACAAAGTGCACTCAATAATAGCAAGTTCAATATCCTCCCATATCTTTACATCAGCAACAAAGAGTCAGGAGCTTAAAATGTAAAGCTCATGCGAATCTCTCGAGGCAGATCAGCAGATAGGGCCCACAGTGGGTGGAAAATGGGGCGTATATTATTCATGAGTGATAATGACTGCTCGTGCTTATCGTGCCAAGTCTGCAAAGTATGGATTTATGTTATTGTATGCGTCACATCAATCAAGTATAAATAATGATGCACCCCACTATGTAAGCCCTGAGAGTCAGATGAACACAACATGCTCATATTGGATGTAACTGTGCTTTCGTTCTCTTCTGTCAAAAGTCATTGGCCATTATTTAAACACGGCTGAACCCCTCATCAGGCTGATCCCGTTGTCGCTGCAGACATAATTAACAGTCTTGCTGGATAATCCTTAATTATTTGCCAGTGAAATAGATGATGCCCGTTTATTGTTGTTATGGGAGAGCTGTTGAGACCAATCAGAGGATCAAGAACTCGATGATAATCAGTCTGGGCAAGAAATAAAGTTAATTCCTAATTTAATTGGCATTTCAGACAGAAAGGAACTAATCCATATTAACTTATTTTGTACTTGGGAACTTGAAGAAGGTTTTTCAAGGTCACTGTCTTCCAAGCATGTGCTGCACTTCCAAATGCTTTCATGGTCTTAACTGGCCCCTAAATTAAAAAAAAAAAAAAAAAAAAAAAAAAAAAAAAAACCTCATTAAAGCTGACAGAGGATCTTTGGCTGGACTGTTTAGACTGGAGGAGGTGAAACTAGCCATGAGCGCTGATGTTAGTAGAAAATAAGCAAATAATGCTTGGCATCCAAAACTATTACAACTCTGATACAGTAGCAGAGACACAGTATAAGATAGGTAACAGATATATCCAATATCTGATATATTGCTGCTTTGTCCACGGGAACTCCACTCCACAGCTTTTCAATAATCGAACTTTATTATTAGCCAAGAACAAACAAACGGTCCATCCACTGTAGAGCTGCAACACATTTCACTATTGATTAATCTGCCCATTATTTTCTCAATTACATGAATAATTATTTTGTATATAAGCTGTGAGGAAATAGTTGAAATTATAGGCATTATAATTTCCCTCAGCTCAAGATTACATCTTCATTTAAGATTCTCTGTGCAGAGCCAGCAAACTAGCTCGTATCTACTGGCATTTAGGGAACATTAAAAAATTGTAGCATCTGCCAATAACTTGCATTTTAGGCATTTAGGGGATGCAAGTAAATTGTAGTGATTGGTGATAGCTTCCATGTGAGGTATTTGGGCAACAGCAGTCAATTGTAGCTACAGAAAACCTCTAAATTGAATGAAAACTAAAGAGTTGTACTAAAGTGTGCAATGTAATTTTCTATTTCTTAAAATGTGTTTTCATGAAATTGATATAGAAAATGTATCGTTCAGGAACGTCGAGGTATCAGTGCTGGTATCACTTTTTTTTTTATCAACACCCAGCTCTACTTAAATTTAAGACAAAGAATCATTAAAAATTAAAGAAGGTTGAATTTTTACTTAGAAATCAATAATTTTTGTATTATTTAAAAAAAAGCGTAATATTTTTTTTTTTTTCAATGACCAACCAATACCATCTTGTGGTTTGGTTGAGGTTATGAATACGTTGTTAAGGCATACAGTGGTCGTTATGTTTAGGGCTACACATACAGTATGAAACACATGGTTGTGTGGAACGCTTATGTTGTGACCTTGATGTATCCTGAAGTATTTTTGATTCAGTCTTTAACTGCATTGGAACCAACATCAAGTAAGCCATCATTGTAGGCTGGTCGGGCACACGGCTCGGGTGAAGTGGTTCGAGATTTTGACGTCAGTAACCAATGGCACCCAGTATATATTGTGAAAAGGTGAATTTTAATTACAGTTCTGCGACGACATCCAAACTCCTGTTTTCTGCATAAATGTCTGAAATGTCTCATGCTCATCTATAACCTTGACCTCCAGAACGTCACCCTTTCCCTTGCTACATAAAGTACAACAAACTTTGCTGCCAGACCTTAAAACTACAGGTATTGATACTCTTTTCTATGGATACTTGGCTGAAAAATAATACCGTAGTCGTCCTTTTGTCATTTTTTTACGAATGTTATTAAAAATGTCCATTTACCTCTTTTCTATCGTCTATCTTTACATAGTTTTTCTTTCCAGTTTCCAAGGACGCCAACCAAGGCAAGGCGAGAATGAAAAGAAGAGACGGAGAGAAATGCTTTTCCATCTCTGTGAAAAACCTAGCAACGAGGAGGACTGCAAATCAGCTATCTTATTCTCTCAAGTCTCTGTAAAGATGGGAGGCTCTTAATTCTGCACTTGCATTAGTTGAGGAACATTAATTCAGAAGGATTTACATGCACTAGCCATTACTAGTGGATTGCCCTTTATGCGACAATAAATCTACCCACCCTACACATTGCTTATTGCCCTTGATGGAGCATTAGGAACAAATTCTAAATATTCTTGTGTTGAATGCGTCTTTGATTTGAATATGTGTTAATCAGCTCCTATTTGGCAGGTCTTTTCTCCACGGCTCGACTCTCTGAATATACGCCTTATGGATGTTCAGTCGCTCAGATATATGTTGGAAATATATGTTTTAGTACTCATCGACACATCTCTCAGATCCAGGTTTGAAGGTTAGCCCTTTCTGTAGACCCCCAACCCCCTTCAATTAGTGACCTCCACAGGCTTCTCTGAGCACTCTGAGATTTTCTTCAAATCCACATGATCAAAATGTTTGATTAATGCTCGCATTGCATCGCAGCTAGGGCTAATCATCCAAATATTCACAAAGCCATTAATACCTCTCAAAATACAGACTGGAAAAGCTGCTTTAAGCAGCGTTTTATGATACCTGGTGCAGCTATCTTTGCACTTCATATTCATTAGCATGGAAGGGATGCTATGAAGCAAAGTGATTCATTAAGAACACAGCAAGTTACATCTAAGGTAATGGGCCCTAAATCTTTAAGACACATTCATAGCATCTTTGAAGCTATACGAATATATTAAAGTCGAAGATGAACTCCAGAAAGAAGTCAGTTAAGTGGTGGTATATGTAAAACTGATGTAAATCTGATGTTTTAGATGCATCACACTTTTCTAAAAGTGGGTTTGCATGGCCAAATTTGTCAAAAATTAAAAAAAAAAAAAAAAGTACAAAGACGATGTTCGTTAGTGTTGAGTTACAGCTCTGATAGATCTGTGATTACTGTGCTCTTTTTTACACTGGGGGCTTCAAGCTCCATATCAATTGGTGGAAGAACAGCATGGCCTTCAGAACACTTCAACTAATCACCCATCTGTGGCCATTGTCTACTAAAACCATATGTGGCTGTGATGTCTGTTTATTATAATGAGGATGAAGATAAATAACATTTGATTACTTCCTCGCAAACTGTGCAATGTGAAGTACTGTATGTGCCCGGGCACTTGCGAATCATTTTGTGCGCAGATTGAGAATTGACAGCCCCTCTTAACCAACAGAAACCAAAATTATGAATTTTAACTGCCAGGAATTCATTACTGCTATCTTTGTTTGTGTATTGTGTATCTAGCATAGAGACACAGAGAGAACAAGAAATCACTTTTCACTATCTGGTTTTTGCTCCAGAAGTGATTAGATCATTTGATACCATCATTTCACTGCTTCTATTTTCTCCACCATAGGACCTTCCCCAAGGGAATACACAACCATAATGGTTTTTGAGAAATATCATCACCCTGGCCTGATGCTGAAAGGGCCTACTATTGTAATAATGCCCTTGCCTTGTGTGGAGATAAGACACAACTCAAAAACCTGAAAGTACTTTATTTGAAAGTAGCGTGGTGTGGTGTACAAAATTCAGACATGTCTATCCAGACAGAAAAACCCACATACAACACCCAAGTATCTATATTCTACTCAACATGTTCCTCTACTGTATATTTGGGCTGTTTGGAATTCCAACTGTGGTGTGTTAAAGGTCCCATGTTTTATATGTTCAGATTTCAATTGCTTTTTGGATTATAAAGCAGGTCTGGGTGTTATATAGATGCTCTGAAAGTGTCAGAACACGGTGAAATGCACAGTTTAGACCTCTGTAAGTTTGTGATGTCACAGACTCACGCTCATGTCACGCGTCCGTCCTCAGCACCACTCATTGTCCAACCTTTTATGTGGTTGCAGAGCTAGCAATCTACTCCTCTGAAGACAACCTGTGGTTGACCTGGGCATACGGTACTCAGAAAAGAGTCAGCCAATCACAAGACAGAGTCACTGAAATCAGTGTGCCTTAAAGTGGAGTTGAACTACTGAATAATATGACTGTGGTTTGTTCGATTTTTACCTTTGTCAAGATATGACAGAGATCAAACTTTATATTCACCAAGATTTGAGCATAAACCTTTTTTGTCAGACTCTGAAAGGTGTCCAACCTGGTGGGACCACACTGGCTGCATCGCCACGGTGCAGGTGAACCTTTCTGCTGTTTTGACAGAATTGGATTTTAGGATTGCTTGTTACGGATATGCAAACGCCAGAGAGGAGCCATTACAATTATATGTTGCTGCTAATTTGTCAGAAATGAGGTAACTAATTTTGAGCGGTATACTGTAAGATAGCTGACAATGTATTTGTGAAATATGAATGGATTTTTTTTTTTAAACCATAAAAAAAAAGAAAAAAAACTTTTTAAATACAACGCTTATGAAATGTGCTTTTCATAATCTTTTCAGCATTTTGTCTCTGAACCACAGTACTTCTAGAGCTACTGAAGTTGGTATTAGGAAGACTTTATCATGAAGCTATTTGCTATATTTCTTGTGTAAGTGTCAGCGGTTACTGTGCTTGATGAACATTAGAGGAGTACTTGAAGAAATTAGACTGTGATTTGTACTCTACTTAATGCCCTTCTCCATAAAGAGGTCCATGCACTGTAATGGGCTATTGAGACCTAGAAAGACAATTACATGAGACTGAATCAAGCAGTCACTGTACTTAGTAGATGTTAGACGTCTCCTGCAATTAAAATTTGCATTGGCGCCCTTGTGTGATGTCCAGCTAAAAGTAATGTACATTATATTTTCATAAACACATTGGGCCTGATTTACTAAAGGTTTGCGTGTGTAAAATCACGTGCAAACTTCACACCACCCGCAAAAAAATGTCCAAGCAGATCTACTGATGACGTGCAGTGAGGACTGCGTCTTTCAAATGTGCATTTTAACACACGTGGTCCATTTTGCATGGTTGCCTGAATGCACATGTAATATTGGGCGTTTCTGCTTGAAGGTGAAAAATACTGGGAGGGGGCATACAAATAGAACAATTTAGCACCCGCAACGATATAGTAGAAATAGGAGAAGTGTTTGCGTGCGACTTAATCAGGTGCGCAAATCTAGAAACAGCTGCTCTTATTGTGGTGAGAAGGAGACGAAGTTGAAACTAACGAATACGTTGGGAATGTGGTTTTACACCCGCGGAAACATGTTTGAGATGACAGGGAAAAATTATTCAGACATATCGTTTGTCCAGCGATGACACTTCTGAGTTATTGAATGAACTGAATGATGATTGACAGCCAACAACAAGGAGGAGCCACGAAATACTAGCAATTAAAACACTTCTTCCGACTCAGCATTTTCCTGCCTCTGGGTCGTTCCAGCGTATCGCTGTTTGGATATCCCACCCGGTCCCGTTAGTCAGGTGTGCTGTCCCAGGTACTGAATGTGTCCCGCAGAATTCACAGGTGGCTTCCTAAGGTTCCCGAGCAGTCGCGAGGCACTGAATGAAAAGTCACCTGCTCATCACAGAAAGAGCTGGACCTGCTGCTCAGTGTTTGTTTCATCCACCGTCAATCATCACCAATTGTTCTTCAAGGAATTATTATTCCTTATTATTCCTTCTTGTTGTTCAAGAGATTATTATTCTCGTTCCTTATTTTTCTCCGCAAAGAACTGCATTTTTGTGAGTTTTATCATATTAAAAAACTCGTGAAAGTTGGTACACGCGTCTCTCCCGGCAAAAAAATTTGTATTTTAGTGCAGTCACGAGTGGGCGTGGCCTAATGGCTCGTTAGCGCCCCCTAAACAGAGGCACCGGCGGCTATATTTATCTACATGCACGAAATTCGGTGGATACGTGTATCACACCGAGATGTACAAAAATGTTCCAATGCACCATGACGTCAATTCAACAGGAAGTCCGCCATTTTGAATTTAGTCACCATTTTTGGCGATTCACACATGTTGTACTTTAACAAACTCCTACAGATTTTGTCGGACAGACTTGAAATTTAGTCTGTGCACTCTTAACAATTACTAGTTATCAAAATAATTTGTTTTCATCGATCGGTGTGTCCTTGGCGTGTCGTCCAAAAAGTGACTCAAAAACGGCTTTTGGGTCACTTTTTGCTATAGTTTGACCTTAATGTTTAAAGTTATGACAAAAGCATGATTTTAACCCTTGACCTTCTAACTGAGAGGCAATAGCACTAACCACTACACCACTAATTTTCACAGAAGACAGTCTGCATTATGACAAATCTTTGTCTCACTGCAACCTATAACTCCACCATCCACAAATATTCATTCAAATGCAACCAAAATTGCCGTAGACATTCTTTGGATAGTAGATATACGTGTTTTCAAGGGGGTTTAAAGTGATATTAAATATCTTCCTGTGTTGTGGATGCAAAACTTTTTCAATTTCTCCAAACGTTTCAACTTCACTAAAAGTTGAATCACCATCAACAGGCCAAGGTGGAATCTGAACCATTAATAGCAACCTTGGTGAAGTAGAATTTTTTACCTGTTGAGTTAACCAGACTGTTGGTTGAGTCGCTGGAAAGCTCTGAGTGAACTCCGTCAAACTCTTTCTCCTGCTGCGACTCATTCTCCGGCGCTGAAGATAGTCCAGCGGTCTACGACGCTGCTTCAGAGCTGGAAATGACCTCGTGAAGACACGGATTCGAGCACCGCTCAGGTATTACACATGGTTCACCGAATGCGAGTCAAGGGGGATGAGTCCCTCTAAGGCAAATCCCTTGGTGGTAAGCCACATTGTTCACAGGGGCTAAGTCCCCCTAAGGCAAGTCCGTGTAAGGGTAAGCCACAGAGTGGTCACAGTTTCAGGTTTGCATTGTACATGCAGTCATACTGACACCAAACTAAAGGTCAACAACAATATATAAAAAAAATTAAAAAATCCCATTCATATATTTTAATGCTATAGTATGACTTTCTTTTCCATATTTCGGACAACATGCTATAGTATGACACAGTAGTTCAGTGTTTAGAGCAGTTGCCTCGCCACTTGAGGCATACATGTCAGTTCAGAAAAAGGTCATACTCCAAAAAGTGATAAAAAAAAAAAAAAAGAAGTCATTTTTGTATATAGTATACAGTACAGTCAGGGCGATGCGGCTATGTTTGATGTTTTGCCGTGACACAGGAAGTTGATGTTTAAGGTCAAACGATGTTCCAAACCTCATGAAACTTTGCACATGCGAGTTTTTGAAGATGTTAAAGCCGCCAAAAAAGGCCAATTTATTTTTAAGAAAAATAAGGAACGAGATCGAGAGAAAAAAAATTAAACTGCAAGCGGTAATATGCGGAATATGCTGCACGTCTTAATTATATTTATATTTCTTAATTTCAGTGGGATCAGATTTTATTTTCCTTTTGCGATCGCTCTGTTTTCCGTTGCAGGAATCACTAACACACACAAACCCCTCATTTAAATATAGCGATTTGCACCTGATTTCAATGACGCAATTACTCCTAGTAAATCACTCCGCAGATGGGTGCAAAACAAATTTGCAAACTTTTGAAAGGAACACGCAATTTAGTACCCTTTATTTGAGATCTTAATAAATCAGGCCCATTGTGTATTGCAAAAAAAGTATAACAGACCTATATATATACACTGGATGAGACTGAGGGAAAAAAACTATTTTGCTTCATTACTCAAAGCCCAACTGATGGCAGATCACTGAAAAAGCAAACTTCCTTTTTCTTCTTGAGCTGATTAAAAACAAAATGCTGCCATTGTCACTGTCAAGCTTAGAGGATACCCATTAAGGCTTGTTTTTTATTTCATCTTGAAGATGCTTTTATCGAGAGACTGAATAGTTAAAGCACAAAGAGAGGTCTTACATGTCAGCCATTTTAAGACACACAAGACACTGAGTGTCAGAGTAAAGAGTGAGAAAATAATATTCATCCTGTTTTTTTTTTTCCATTACTTATCTCGGATCCCTTTGAGCAGATGCCCTCCTAAATATCACTGTTCTTTTTCAACTAAAACGGCCATTGAATTGTTTTTCCAGGAACAGTACAATGTGGATCTATTCAGCAGCCACAAAGGTGGAATGATGGCAGATCAGTCTTTGTTAAGGACCAGCACAGTGTGAAATTAAGTGTTGCTGTTGTGTGCAACAGCATCTATTAATGTTTACGCATGCTAACCTCTGTTAGCTTATCAGGGCATCATAAACATTCTCATTTTCCCTCAGATGCTTTCATAATATTACAGCATGAATATTCAAATATTGAAATTACGCACTGCAATTACTTAGACCAAATGACGTGTTACATTAGTAAATTACAAGGCAAAAAGTCAGTTTTGATTCAAGTAGGCCTTGTGAAATAAATACATCATTTTAAAGAGTCCTGTTGTATGTTCTCAGGCAGAAACTGCTTTAGATTAGAACTATTTTAACATTATACTTGATCCCATCTTAAAATGATTAATCTGCCAAACACAACCTGTTCTAAAGTTTATCATAAGTACCCCTCTAAAATGTATTAAAGACAGAGCAGTCATAAAGTAATGTTTGAATACACTGAAGGAATCTTGTAAGAAAAACATTTATTACTTCATGTTTTTGAATTATTATATAGCAATTAAGAAACAGCAACCGACAAGATGTGTTTCACTCTGATCTTTGAGCCAAACTGAACTGCGATCAATGATAGAAAAATATGAAGAGATTTTTTTTTTTTAAGATGGGCCAACTGGATTGGCGGAGCTCTGCAAATCTTTTAGAAACGTCAGGCTCTCCTCATTATGTCGTAAATAACCACAAACAGCAGCTCTGTGTCCACGCAAGCTCGGCACAGCCCACCCTTTTTTTTAACCGAGGACTTTATATAGTCTCCTGCAATGATAAAGAGGGATAAAAAATGGTTTGTGGGTGCATTTTGAGGTCTCTTTCGCTCAGCTGGTGAAGCCGTCTTACCTCCTGACATAAACATTATATCCAAATAAAGAGGGCTTAACGCGAATAGAAAAAGAAGATGCAAAATATGCTGCATGATGATGGCAGAGTGGACCCAAAAATCCTGCCATCCACAGAACTATTTCCACTATTATTTCTGGTAGTACATAAAATGGTGAAAAAAAAATTACGTGAATTAATTGATATAACTGGTAAATTGTGCTTTTTTTTTGTTTTGTTTTGTTTTTTTCCACAAGGCATACAGGACATTTACAAGACACACTCAAGAAAACACCAAAACAATCGTTTAAGCCTCGAGTCTGAAGCCAATGACAGTAGTCAAAGTGGCACAGTTCATTTCAATAGAGAAGAAAGAGCAATTGTTTAAAATCAATACCTGGTTCTCCTTTCAATGACTCTCCTGCTCAACCTCAAGTGCAATGTTAGATTGATCTAACCATGTCTCTTTGATTTCCTCCTTTCAGGGGTGTTGTTTCTGACTTTAGTGCCTTAAAATGTAAGAGTGATCAGAATTCTTCTCTTACATCTGAACGACTTGGTGAAACAATTGTAGTCGAATGGGCAGTGTCATCACGGTCTCAACATTTGAGCCTTAATCTTTTGAGACTTGTGGGTTGTTTAGTGACTGTCAATCAAATCTAATCAAGCCACACCCACACAGACACTTAAAGGTCCATATTTTACACACTTAAAGTGTCTTACTTGATACCAAAATTAAGGTAATTTTGTGGTTTTAAGCACCAAAAACCATCTCAATACATTCTCTCTGGACCTCTGCAAACAACAGGCTGTTTAGTGTCTGTCTTTAAAGTGGGTTAACATCAGTGACTCTATTCTAATTGGCTGACTCTTCTGAGTGACGCACAACCAGCCAACCATGGGCTTTGCCCGGTCTTGTGACTTTCTGGTTCAGCGACGCAGTGTTTTCTTCAACATAAAAGGTTTGAAAGTGGGCTGTACTGACGGCCAACACATGACATGAGCATGAGTTTGTGACATCACAAACTTGGAAATCTGAGTTTATCCAATATTGGACCTTTAACAACATAAGATTTTAAGTCAAATTTTTAGGGGCTTTGATTTACCAAGAACAATATTCTGACCTTGTTGGCTTATCTCACTCTTCCAATGACTATGGGTTGGCTCCACTCCTAATGTCTGTGTCTCATTTGCTGTCATTACAGTCCAGTCACAGAGCTGAGCCTCTGTCTTTAAAAAAACATATAACCGGTGGTCTTTGAAAAACTCAAAGCACGGTTGGTCTGAAAATATCCAAAGATCCTCAAAGACTTTTATAAACATCTAAATAGAAAAACACTCAGTGTACTGCACAGTGAAAACGATTTTTAACTGTGGTCTCTAGTTGTTCTTCAAAAAAACAAATGCTTAGTTCTGTTACTCAAATATAGTGGCGGTTCATGAAAGGTCTGAACTGGGGCTTGGTTGGCTCATAGGTTGGTAAAAACAGAGCAAAAAGACAAAAAAGAGAGTTGAAAGGTCAGTGAGATCTACATTTCTGTTATTTATTATAACATAGAAAACCTTTTTGATTCAGGCTTTAAGAAAGACAGATGTGAACGGAGATACTTTAAATGCTCCAACCTCTATTGCACAAAAGGATAACCCCTTTTTCATACAGAGGATCATAAAAATGTTTTTAGTTTCAAATGGGGTCAAGCTTATATCTCAGGGGACATAATAGCCATGAATAAAACACAAATGTTTTTTCTACAGGATAGACAAAGTGGAGAAATATCAGGTTTTATATGCACGCAAAAAACACGCTCAACAAAGTTGACAACAAAGATGAGAGGAAGAAAAACAGTTGTAGAGGATAGAAACACATATACCCTGTTAAAATCTGTGACATGTAAATATTGTGCATGTAAACCCAACAAAACAACAACAGTGTGCCATCTGCGGCATGCACATTTGTCTTCTTATTCCACAAGTAACTTTACAATCATGTTAGCACAGAGAAATACTGTAGCTGATTGATGGTTTCAGCTGTACAAGCTATGAATTACATAAATGTTTCATAATAAAGAAATTTGTTCAGACTGCTCCAGGTTTTTAAAGCACAAAAAAAGAGGAAGACAACCTTGAAAGAAACCCACGTACTTTTAAAAATGCTTTACGGGCAGCGTTAACCGTAAACAGTTCTCTACTCAAGTCTAACATTTCAGACACCTCTGCAGCGCAAAGGTTTGCTTTTCCCAATCCTGTCATAAAATGTATGGCAATATTTGTATTTGATGACAGATTCTGCCACTGCCGCTTGACAAGGGCCACCGTCGCCTCACCCATCAGCGTGTGTGCCAGACAAGCTGGCAACAACAAGTAAATTACAAGTTTAGTCAGAAATGCACTTGAAAATTAGACGCAAGATGTCCAAGTAGCAAGTAGAGCCCAAATTACTGCACTGTAATGAAGTGAAGGATCAAAGTCACTGAGGAACTCTGAGATCCCTCACGTAAAAAAAAAAGAAAGACAAATAAACATGTAGGAGAAAATCTGAGAGCTCACTGAGGGAGCGTGGCAATCCAAAGAGAAATAATATGCTAAAATAAAACTACTAGGTACACATTGACAGACTTTGTATTAGGTGAAGATCATACATACAAAACCAAAAGCTGTCTTGACTAGCACCACTCTACATAAATCATACATCAAACCATCAATACTTCTCCCAACCGCCTGACAGTTGTATATGCACTGTCTGTAACAGTAATATCTGCTATAACTGTGTCAGTCACAGAAAAAACAACCAGACTTACGCATTCAAAATGGATAGAAAATACAGTGTAAAAATCATATTCATTTTTTTCCAAGAGACTCTCTGATGTGACTGGCAATTTGAGCATTAATAATACAATTTTAATGTACTCTCCCACTTGAAGCATAAGTGCGAAACTTCAGCAGCAACATATTCAAGTCAGAAGGTACAATACATAAATTCGAGGATAATAGTTAACTATGGCTTTCAAAGATCATTGAGCTAAAGAAAAGATTCGAATTTCAGTTTCCTGCATGATGCTTGATGGAAGGTTAATTTTAACCTTTGTGTAATTTATTCAATACATTAAGTGGAAGATTTTAGATTCCAAGTTGGTTCTTTTGTGTGTTCTTCACCTGACTGCAATGACTAATCAAAATACACGACAAGTATTGTATATTTTCAACATATGAATTCAATGGAAAACAGTTCATTCTGAAAATGTTAAGTATTCCTAATTCAATGTTATTTCTTTTTTCTGAAGACACGGAAGTGTTATTTGAATGTCTGCTCTTTAGTGTCCAAGCTGCAGTTAGCTACTCGTACTGATAATAGCTAAAAGAAAGAAATTGCAGGCTGGCCAGTGGTGCAACAAGTCTTCCAAATTAAACATGAAAATACATGGTTTGGTCTGACTGTCTCGGAAAAACACAAAGAATAATTTTCTGATCTGTTGCCCCTATACATATGACGACTTAATACACCTGTGCATTTAAAATCCACTACATCAGCTATTGAAAAACAAATCTGTTTTATGACGTGACAACATTAAGGTTCAGGTTTGGTACTTTACTTTGTTAAAGTTAAAAGAACATTATGGTTGGGGTTCAATAATTACCTTACTAAAGTAAGGGGAGTTTTGTCGTCATGCTTACAACAATAAACACTTGATTAAGGTTGGGGAACGGTCAGTGTTGACTGTTGGTTGAAAATGGGAAACAAACAGTGTTTTTTTTGTACTAAAATCCAGTGATTTGTTGACCCTCCATCCACCCCGACCTCCTCCCAGAGAAGACTTTGTTACTTCTATGATACCTAACAGTCACCGAACTTCCTCCTTTGCTCCTGTTTAAATTCCTACAGCCAGAAAAGGGCTTGTCACTTGAATGTAAACATGTCATTTTGGGGCGTTTGATGAAATGACTGATGCTGTTGTTTTTCCTTGGGAGGAAAGTGTCAGCAGTGGGTTGTTCAGGGCTTCCTTTGAGTCTGCATAAGTGACTACTTCACGTAGAGCCCCCAAGAACAAACATGCAAATAGCGTTTGTCGATAACACCCAATCTAACAGAGGAAACTGTCTTAAGAAAAATACTTCCAGAATAACCAATTGTTATATTTATTGTACATATCATCACTGGCATTTTTGTTCTTACTGCTCTTGTGTTTGCTCAGTACTCATTACTTTTAAGGTTGTTTTTTTTGTAATACAGTGTCTTCTGATCTGTAATCTGCTATCATGTTTTATTTTAATTATATTTCTTAATCCATTTCCATTTTTTGTTGTCCTTCCATCCATTCATCTATCCATGTAAAATAATCTGAGTTTGAATGTTTATTATGTTATCTGGAAATATTTTATATTTAATAAATGACCATTTTCATAAACAGTGAACAGCAAACAAAAAGCAAAAATATGAGAAAAACAAAAAATGTGGAGGAGGACTTTCCTTAAGTATGTTTGAGTTAAAAAAAAAAAAAAAAAAAAAAGTTCAAATGAGATCTAATGAAAAAAATGCAACTGTAACTCAGTCGGCACTTAACTTTCACTTTTGTGAACTCCTGTTTTTCATATCCATCGTTTTCCTTCCCAGTTGTGATATATTTCAACTTTATTTGCACACAGCAGTAGATGTCCACGCTGGCACCATCTGTTGCTGGAAGATTAACTTCAAAGGTTCTATACATCTTCAAGGATCCATTTTTTTTTTTGCGAGGAGAAAACAAAAACAAACTGTTCATCCGACTGTGTTAGCAGCAAGTGTCCGTCCACAGCGTGCAGACCATGGAATGAAAGCTTATTGGTAGTAGTGCTGTCTGGTCTCGACGCAGCACCAACACAGTGTCTAGATGAAAGATGTGTTTTGATGAGGGCTGTATGAGAATTTAATGAGGCAAGATGGGAGCAGGCCTGAAGCTATGGATGCCTATTGATGTGAGATGTTTTAAGGGGATTCCTCCGTCTCCTCCTGTATGAGCTGAATACCTTTATATAACAGAGTACATGTGTTGCAAAAACCATCTCATGATTTGTGTTTCCAAAGAAGCTGCACTATCGTGGAGTTGCCAGTGACCCTGACTTGAACTGCTTTAAATGCATTGTTTGACCTAAAAGACGACGCCACAGATAACAATAACCTAAAAATATCTTTGTCAGATAACACCAATGCACCTTAGCAAAATCCCCTGATTCATCTTTAGTTGAAAAGCGAGCTTGATTCAAAGGCATGCCTCGGGCAACGTACATCTGAAGTAAAGGAAAATTAGCTTCTCCCGCTACCCTTTGATATTGGGACACCCCACTGTAAGTCTCGGTTTCTTAGCGTATTTATTAGGAGCTTTATCAGATCCTTGATGGTCTCAGTTCAGAAATGGAAAAAGCGAGAATCCTCCTTAGGGGTGAACATGTGTGTTGAATGGAGTAATGTCTTTTTCTAATGTGCTTTCCATTCACTTCCTCACAGTCCTCTCAACATAACCTCTTAATGTTTCTGTCTGTATACAGGCATCCTCTCCACTGTTCCAGTAACAGGTTTCCAAGAGGTCAGTTAACCACAATGAGGCAATAATGTGGTTTGGTCCAAAGCTAATTGGATTTCATTTAACCAATGGGCTCTCGGATGTCCCATGTAAGAGGCTGAACCATGCACATCATTTACTGTGTTTCCTTTCATTTTACTTCACGTGGACTGGAAGTGGTTCTCACATCGCCAGCAGAAACACCTAGCCCATCAAAGAAACAAAATGATGGCCCTTTTAAGTCTCCACCATGTTATTCCAGTTACACTGAATGTTCACAAATCCCTTTACTCTCCTGTGTCTCTGACAGTCAATAACACGCCGTGTCCGGATTTCAATCAAACACTGACAAATCGTCAGATATTAAATACTGAAGAAACTGAAATGAAGAATGTCTCTAAAATGCAGGAAGATGTTAAAAAAAATCAATAAAGATTTAGGTGAAGTGTCAGTGTTTTTTTTTTTTACTTTGTTTGGGAATCTGTACTGACCCAGATTGTGTGGGAATAAGAACCATATTAATGATCAGGACTAAATCGGTGTTATTACTCTAGATTTGGTTCAGCCGGGGCTGGAGACAAAGTCAAGAGCTCCGTTCTGGTGGTTTAATTCAAATAAATGAAGAGGTGGGCAGAAAAGTGGTGCTTTAATGCAAATTCGATCAGATGAAATATTACACACTCCCTTTTTAAGTGGCCTTTGAGGTCAATTGACTAGTTGCTGAGTCGAAACGTGGTCGGGGTGGCGTCCATATTTCACACGCCATTCCACCACACAGAGCTTGTAAGTTATCGCACGTGGGGGGAAAAGCTTAGCTATGAACCAGTGGCCCGCAGCGGCCGTGTAACACACACTGCATCCGTCACGTTACAGAGCAAGAATGAAGTCTTTTCTTGGCCATTTGTACCACAAAAGGCTCGTCGTTACGGGGGGGAATTATGGGGGACTTGCAGTTAGTGATCATAAATAATAAAAGAGCTGATGAATATAGATTATTTCACCAAATTCAATGTGATTTTAATATCTCATTCAGAGCTGCTATCGCGTGCGGGAGATGACATGGTTTGGGTCCAGAGAGCGTGCACTGAAAATGTTTCCCAAAGTCGATGCTGCAGCTGAACTATCTCCTTTATTGTTGATTAGTTGCCTCTTTCCTTCCTCAGAGTGATTCCCTCCTAAAAGATGAAAGGACAATTTCCATGTTAAGTGGATTGCCTCCCTCAATTGTGTCGGTGGAGGAAGAATATCTATAAGTGCACACGTGTGAACGAGGGGCTTTTCAACAACTCAGATTTGATAAGGTTTTAGCAACCGCTTCCATCTATTGGATTTCTGGTGCTCCTAATGCGATTCTTCCAACTGTTCCATCTTTAATACAAGAACAATAATTACATTATTCTAAGTGCGTTAGAAGATAAAAAAAATAGGGTACAGTAATCCATGTGCATTGTTTATTAAAATACATATGTATGTTTTGCTTTGTTCAGAAAGCAAACAGATTGCATGGCACATCTGTGAATAATTTGATTCTTGTCGTATCAAAACTTTTCAGATGAACGCTGCATCCTCTCCTTACTCACCATGGTGACAGAAAAATGATGCATATTAATTCATTTTTCTTTTTTTTTTAATTAAGGTTCTCCATCTGCTCCAGCAAAGTCGTAAAAGTATTAACATTCCTGGATGTCACAAGCATAAAAAAAGAAGAAAAAAAAAAAGAATCTTAGCTTTGGCTGAGGTACAAAGAAGAGGAAGGGAGAGGGACTTAAAAAATTAGACATCTGTAGAATTTAAAAAAAAAATCCACTGTTAAATGCATGGTCTGTGTTTTTCCTCTCTCTACTCAAGAGGCCTATTGTTTGAGAACCAAAGAGCAATTTTCTCTACTACTTATTACAGAAGTACTGCTTCAGCATCTGCAGCTCTTCAAACGTAGGCTGTGGAGAACCTGTTCGGATCCCCCTTCTCCAGCTTCTCCCAAGGGAAACTGTGTTTGCTTTATCTTCCACTTTCAATCTGGTGAGGATAGCCGTAATCCCGACTATGTTACCCACTGTCCGTATAACTATTCCCAAAAGCTATAACGACCTGTACCAGCCTCCCAAATCCCACAGCAGATGTCAGGAGAAACAAATTATTCACTCACACTGACGGGTTTATCTGTCTCCATTGCAACTTGTCAAAAAAAGACGATATCTCAGGGTTTTGATGTGAGTTGTTGTCTTCCATCTGCCTCTGTTAGATACGTAACGATAATGAATGGACTGCTGCTCGCAACAAGAAAAAGTAGGAATAAATTGCATCAAGGAAGTGAGTCAGCATCCCAAACGGACATGCTTACTCTGTACGCCCTTAATGAATGTTGGCTGTGGGGTTTAAATTGCTTCTTCTTCAGCTCAATATTACCATATGATACTTGTATTTTATCACTGCGGTGTCTTTGACAACTTTATATGATCCTCAGGTTCATAGCTGTGTGGTTGCATCGAAATATAGGACGTTTCTGAGAAAACCTAGTTAACTTTTGAACTTTGAACTTTGGCATAGCGACCCCCTTGCTGACAAAGTATTACGCTCACGGAAGAGCGCCTGACACAAAGAGCATAATTCATACAGCAGGAGCCTGGAGCCAAATAATCAGTGTTCAGCGCGGGTGTAACGATGCCTCATACACATCAGGCATTTGCCCGATAAACATTTCCCAGAGGACAACAGCAGCGCTCCGACTGTCAGTCACAGCCCTACTGTACTATTTACAGGAACATATTTATACAGCAGAAACGGATAAATCCAAGAGGCCAATATATCACATTCATTTGTTTGCCAATGCACAAATCCACCTCTCGTAATGTATTAGATACGACAACGTTAATACATCTGAGTAAAACTTTATATGTCTTACACGTGGCCGTCGCAAAGTTGGTAATATATTCAATAGCATTTCCTGGTGCTCTCCATTTGCATTTTGCATCTAATTAGACAGAAGTCATCACTCAATATAGACTGCTCTACTGATCTTGAATCATAACAAGCAATGTGTTGAGCATAAAACATGATTATTGTGGCTCATCATGAACGTGCTACTCCAGTTTATTTAATGCACCTAATTAACTTCAGCACTTCAGGCATGAGCACTCTGCAAACAGCATTTTTTATTTATTTTATTTTAGGATTGACATGAATATACCCTGATTACTGTCTTCAAGGAGATTGACGGGGGATTCTCGTTTTGCTGATCATTTAGATCGAAGTCTGGAAATGCACAGATGAGATTATGGTCATCTTTTATTCAAAGACTTAAAAAAAAGAAAAGAAAAGAAGCTAGAAGTATTCCACAAACTGGATCTTATCATATATCACGAAGAACGGAGCTCCTCTTATCTTCTATTATTTAACAGGAAAAATTCTCAACACTATAATTAAAGTTGCATGTGTTGTTCTGTGAACAAAGGAGAGGAATAGACAAAAGTCATAATTCAAACATCATTTCATTCCTTGAAGCCCTGAGAAAATAGGTTATTTCTATCAGCAAATGTATGACAGAGTAAAAGACAGCAGACTGTATTCACCTGTGACACTCTTTCATATGAAAGTCTCACATTTTGGGTCTTTATGCAACACAAGTATCTCTGCTAGTTTCAGACTGACACAGATGTCATTTTCCCATCCAGCACCAACGTTCTTCAAAAAGAAAATGTACTCATGTGCGCTCATGGACATGTTGGTTTTAAAAGTAAGTGTGGTCAGCCACGTTGCTATTTAGGGGCTATTAAAAGTGACATGCGATTGACCAACAAAAACCTGGTCTTAAGAATAGTGAAGCATTTTGCTGTTTTAAGGACGCATTATAAAGATAGTAATATGCACCTCGGGTGTACAACACGAGTATGCTCTGCTTGTTACACACACAGGAACACGCAGCACGCTGAAGATTAAACAGATTAATATTGTGTACACCAATCTGCGCACGAGAAGATTTGCTTCCTTTGCGGAGAAGCGTTCTTTTCTACAACTTGGTTTAATTCACCGTTAAAATAACAAGGCACACCTAAAGGGAACAAGAGATGACACTCTGGTTTATCTCATGCTACACGCAAAATGCGCCTTACTTTGCACTAAGATTATCCACTGTTAAACAACCCAAAAAAGGATTTGGACACGCACTAAATGCACTTCCACCATACGTTTTAGACCGTGTCCTTAGGCTGTTAAAATAGAGCCCCAAATCCTTTCTCTCAAAAGTAACACCCGCCACTCATGTCTGAAACATCACTTAAAAGAATCTAGTGATGAATAACTAATTAAGCCCAAAATGTGAATGTCGCAATCGTCCATTTATGTTGAAGTCGGGCAAGTTCAACCATTAACCAAGTATAGCGAGAAGGTGGGTTTTTTTTTTTAAGAGAAAAGCAGCTTTTCGTTCTCCCACACAGGAGAAACATGATTTTTCTTTTAAACAGTAGCAGTATAAAACAGGATTGTTCGTTACTCTGTTTTGAACTAAAACAAACTCAAGTGCACATTTCCTGTTTAGAGACGCTGCTTTGCCAAACAACAGAATATTCTAAGAAAATAAGAGGATTTCATTGTGCACTAGAATCATAACTGGGACCAAAACCAGGACAGACGTGGAACTACAACAACAAAAAATACCCTGGAGCTCCAGAGCTACATAAAAGTGGAGGAAAACTTGCAAACTGTGTTAGGATTTATCAGATATCTCTTATGGGGTCAGAACAGCCTCAGTGGAGCTAAATGGATAGTTCAAACAGAATTTGCCCACCGTCGTATTCAGCCAGAGGTACAAAGAAACAATCTGCTTAAGAATAATTACTGATGGTGTACTGTATGTTTACTTAATCAGAAGAGCAGCATCTGCTGTGCAAACACAAAATACAAACAATTCTTTAACAGTGCCCTTTTCTCTGCATTGCAGTGAACCCCGTCCTCACATTCCCTTTAATTCTTCTCCTCAGTCGACTTCGAGGACATAATGCAGTCTGAGTGCAGAAAAACAAAAGATAAAGTGGCCATCAGAAAATATGGCATGCAAATGAAGCGTAAGTCATTCCCCAAACATCCTGTCAACAACTCCTCTACCTTCATAGTTATTTACTCTAATGCACTGTTGACATTAAAATACAATTTTAGGAGTGTTTTGAATGCGAGATGTTGACATGCAAGTCATTATTTAATCTAAATAATCAAAAAAGGGCACACTTCATTATTTATCATCACTACATTGGTGTGGCCTTATTAGATCGTTATATCTGCAAGTGTAGCACAATAGTTGGACGACAACGTGCAAATGCTGTTTTTCTGTATTATCTATATGCTGTTGATAAATTGGAACATTTCACGGTCCTATTACTTTATATTAGGATGTTTGCACAGGTTTGACATGCGCAACTTATTTATGCAAATTATGAGAAACAGCACGAACATGCGAGTTTGCCGAAATTACAATTGAAAACTTCATTTTCCAAATTCAATCTGAGCAACATCACATTTCTTGTAAAACATAGTTGATGTTTCTGCTTCGTAGCAAACAAATCTAACTCCGTTTCCATGAGTGAGTTTATTACCCAACTACTTTATATAAATGTAGACTGTTGGATTGGACAACAACAATATCGTGACCTTAAAACTGTGCTGATGTGAAATACTGTAACTCAGGTTCCCGATATCAGTTGTTTTAGCCAATAGCCGGACAAGCTACAACAGCTCATTATTTTTAATTAGCTCCACATTGTTTGCCCGTTACCGCCAGCTGTACATATTCTGCTGCCTTATGTCAAACTTGTCAATACACCTTTAAACTGGAGATAAACATTTCGCAGTTTACTGTCAGTCAGAGGCCACGCTAAAATAAATACAACCTTGGATCATTTACAAAAACAGAAGAAATCGATCAAACTAAATATTTGACGCTGGGACAATGTGTGTCCCGCTGTATCTAAATAAACAAAAAAACAGGCTCCAACATAAACATACATTTGAAACTCATTTAAATGAACAAACCAATCATTTTCATCTATTGGTGCGAGAGGAAAAAAACACCAATCGACGCACTTTTTTCAGTGCAGTCCTCGAACCAAGCAGTGAACATTATCCTGATATCTAAAACATTACTAGCACAGGAAATATGGATATTCAGAGAAAACATGTATCACTTTGTACTGGCGCTTAATGATCATGCAATGTGAAGAGATGCAACAACAAAAACGCCGAACCAGCGGTGCCCCTCACTAGATCGGAGCTCACTGCAGCCACAAGACATGATGCACTTTTGAGAAAGTGCTGTGAAAAACCCCTCACGCTGTTACTTTCTTATCAGTGTTGCTCTCTCCCTCCACTTACTCGTAAAACCCATATCTAAAAATCAGCAATTTTCAGCCCCACTCTCTGGAGCTGCCAAAGGGAATTGTGGGCAATGTAGGAGCTCTCTAACTACATTTGAACAAGAAGAAGCAGGTAAAGGAAACCAAGTACACCTAAAAGTGATAAAACAAACTTCATGTAACTCCTAAATTACATGAATGTCACACTGTATTTGAATTAATATATATTAGATGCATTTGGGAGAAAGTCCAAAGAAGTTATTTGTCCGTTCAAGGTTCATTTGCATATTCAACTGACCTTTTTGCTGCGGGAAAGATATTTAAAATTACTGGACTATTGTGGTTAGCAGTACAGAAAATTGTTTTTCTTGGCACCACATACAGTATATCAGATCTTCTTTTTTTTTTTTTTTACCTGTAATTTAGTCATAGCATTATTAGTCTTTATTGCATGTATATGTATATTTGAATATTTATTTTTAGGCCTTGGTGTAAGAAGCCCTTCCACAGTAACGACGTATTTCACCCGGTTGATGAAGCGTTGCCGGGCATTTCCTTATTACTTCCAATTAAGCTCGCTTGTACATCACTGCATTTGTTCAGGCTATATGCATCCTCAGGAGTATGTTCAATCAGCCAATCTGCTTGGTTATTCATTCTCTCGAATGACCTCCCTTTCCACAAAGAGAGCATTCTAAATTGGAAAGTGCTTCATTTTGGCTTCAAACTTCCATTCAGCTGAAAAGTAAAGAGAGGGGAATTAATTTGCAGTGAGTGGATGGGTTTTGACAGGCTGCTATTTCACTAGTCAGTGTCAGTGTTATCCTGGCTGTACAATAATGCAATAAGGAAAACAATCAAACGGCAAGCTGCAAAACATCTGACCTCGGATTCTGTTTTGATATAGAGGATAATTGCGTCGTGCAGAGGACTTACACTGGCCTTTCTGTTCTGCTGATTTCTTGAAATAAGTTTGACTGTAGCGCAGCGCCAGAAGCGCGGTTATTTTCATACCGCCTTTGTTCCGAGAGATCAGTCAGAATGTCTCCAGCATGCAGAGCTCGTGTCTTTGAAACACACGGATAAACCTTCATGTTCAGATTGTTTCTCACTTCTGTTTTGCTTCCGATTCACTCCCCGAAAGTAACCCAAGAATTTCATAGGTAAAGCTGAGGAAAAAGTGCAACAAAAAAAAGTGTTTGTGTCATCTAGTTTCTGCAGTAGCGTTTTCATTTTTGCTCTTTTCAGGAAGAGTTGTTATTCCATGTGTTGGAAGAAAAAAAACCTACTAATTACTGTAATTGCGATGCATCAGCACATGAATGGCGTGCTGATCACACAACTGAAACAGAGAAACATCTACAGTCTCTCTGCCACTTAGTTACACAATTTATCCTTGAAATAACACTGAATAACAAGTTCTTCCTTTAGATTAGTTGTATATTTTCTCTATAATGGGCAGCCGTGAAAATTAAATAAATAAAATGACGTATAGCTGACAGCATAATTATTTTACCATGAGAGAAGGGGGAGGGGACACTAACACCCTTCGTTTCAAAGACAGAAACAATTAAATGACTGTGTCTGGTTGTCATTAGACAAGGACTTTTAATGCAAAATTATTTTCCAAAGACCAAAGACAGTGCAGAAACAGTGGGCCTAAAAGTGGATTACACTCCACGATGCAACAGCCTCGCTCTGCCCCCATCATTTCCTCTCTTAATCCAATCATGTCCCAATTACAAAAACCTGAGATGAAGTCAGACAAAGACGGCAGCAGGACGCTCTAAATGTAGACCTGGTTTTCTGGGGCCGATTTTTGACTGACGAGTTCATGACTTCTGTATTTTGTGGATTTACACAGATCTTAAAAAAAGGAGCTGAGATCAGGGCTGATTGAAGTACATTGGAAACATTATGAATGTTTGTCAGACCAGAACAATTTGACCAAAGGAGAGAAAAGAGCAGCATGAAGGCATTTTTCTATAGACGCCAAAACTCAAGGACCAGCTAATCACAACACAACAGTATGAACTGAACTATATAACATTGTTTGAATTGCCTGATAGCGAAGCCAGCGGGTTTATAATGCTGGTGTATTAACTCAGTGCTCTAAATCTTTAACTCCTAATTACTATAATTTTCATTTGTTATGATTTTAATCTTTACTTTGATTCAAAAAAAAGTTTCTTTTATGGGACCTGGTAGACATCATTTGAATTGCTCTTCGTGCCTCGGTCACAAAAAAATGTAGCTTTACAATGTAACTGAGAATTTGTTTTAGTGTCAGTTTCTGTTCCAGTCAAAATTAATCCCCAGTAGGTGTTTAATTTTGTAGATGATCAAATGATTTTGTGAGAAAAAGCCATTTACTATTATCACCCACTCCGAATGAGGACACATTCAGCACCAAGTGTCTTTTTAATTGGACTAAAACATGGTCAACTCTGGTGTGATGTCATTCCCAGCTCGGTATGTTTGTATAGTGATAGATCAGTGCATACCGAATGAAAGCATAAGTGTTGAGTGATATCCAAGCCACTTTAAGGCATTATATGTTTGTTTTTTCTTGGAAAAAAACATTAAAATATGTCATTTTAAAGAAAAGAGATGAGTTTTGAGGAGTTCAGTGGCAGGAGAGGTTTGTTAAAAAGTAACAAGAAAACATGCTCAAGTTAAAAGTGAGATTGACCAGAGCCGAAGAGGATTAAAGTGAACATCTATCATTTTGTATTCTGGAACAATTTCAAGTGAATACACAAACAACTTTCAATAATAAGTCAACCAAACAAGCAAAAATGATCCACTACAGATAAGAGTTTGAAATATAGCAACTGACTGCTTACAGCAATTCTAGTAGTTCAGGGAATTACAGCACTTGTAGCGTTAATCACAACTCTAACAAAAATCCCTCAAAATCATCAGAGGCAGGCAGCTACAAACATTTGTTTGCAGCTTCCAGCTCGCTCTGACCCGTCAGGTCCAGCTACGTCACTGCCTCCTGAGTGCTTTTTTTTGGACTTCGTAGTCACTTAAAAATTCCACTCATGTCGCTTGCAAGAATCAACGGCTGAGGAGTCTGTGTCAAGCTAACGTTGACGTTGCACCGTGTCAGATCTGATATGATGTCACCCTACATGTTAAAACGCAGGCAAATTTTATCTTTAAAATATTCAAATTATTCATAACAAATGTTTCCATCATTGTAATTTGATGTGTGTGTGTGTTGATAGCTGTTGTCAATAATAATGAATTTAAAGGAGAAAAAAAAATTTGGACCAGCGGAGCTGCAGTTGTTAGGCCTTTCATCAAGGGCCTTGCGTGCCACCGGAGCCTCGCAGCTTGGGAATCACTGCATTAAGGGAAAGGATATGATACAAATTTGAAGCCTTAATGTACAGTATCGTCTCATTAATGATTATTTCCATTATTAATTTTTTTTTTTTTTTTTTTTATTTACACGGGAACATTTTTTTGTATATGTACAGTAAAGTCTAAAACTTTTCAGTTCAAAATCCGAGGACGACGTTTATGATCATATAAGGCAAAAACAAAAAGCAAATTCTCACATCAGCTGAACGACTGAATTTCTGGCACCGTTAATTATTTATAAAAAAGATACACCAATTCATTTTCCATATCAACTTATTCATTAACAGTTTCAACTTTCAAGCGTACTGTTCAAATAGAATCAGTAGAGTCATAGGTATAGCCTAAACTCCATGTCATATTAAGTATATTTTGCACATGCAAATTTACACTCACCTTATTATTGTGCACCTGAACGTGTCCATGTGTATTATGTGACTCTTAAAATCGTATATTTATCTTTGGACTAATGCCACCGAGGCAAAGTCATACATAGTGATTGTACTTGACAAATAGAGTTACACCGAGGCTAATTATTCGGTGAGGGAGCATAGTTGTAATGTGTTGTGCCAAAACTGGCGAAGCACTATGGCACTCCTTGTACATCAGAACCATTACCTCACATATTAAGTTGTGAAAGAGAGGAAGAGTTTGGTTCATGTGCCCGAGGCCTCTTGTTGACCTGAATCATGAAATCATTCTGCTGCGGCAACGACGGCGCAGTGTGTGTGTGTGTGTGTGTGGGTGTGTGTGTGTGTGTGGGTGTGGGTGTGTGTGTGTGTGTGCGAGCCCTGAGTAGCACGAGATGCAGGTCAGTAATTACGGTTAGCTCAGTTGAGCAGTACTGCTAATCTGTATGTCACCGTTAATCTGTTGCCGTCTATATATGGATGTTGCTTCATCGCACCTTAAGGCACAATAATTATTCTTTTTCCCTTTACCTTTAAACTGGGTCATTAAGCTCAACAAAGTCCGTGTTTATTTTTACATACTCAGCCCGCGCAAACATTTTATGAATGACACTGATTTTTGTGTAAATTTTCCAGCTGTAACAGAAGCCTGTCCCATTCAAGTGAAATTTAAAACAGGCACTTGAAGATACAGTATATCTGTAGCCAGTTGTGACAGGACCATCACTAATTAGACTAATTGTATGACTTCATTAGCGTGTGATTTTGTCTTTCCAAAGCATTGGGTAATCAGATTTAGAGCTCACATCTCTGACAGCTCTGTTCACTCACATACCCTCATCCCGCCCCCTTTTGTCTTTGACATCACCTCTTTAAAGATTCATAAGCCGGGGCAATTTACATAAAAGTTAAAGCGTCTGATTAGTCGTATTACAACCCACTCTGACCGGCATGAGCCCTGCAGGGACTGGAGGATTGGACAAGGTTACAGCTGAGGCATGTGCTCAACAGCATGCGATGGGACCCACCATGACGCCAGGCATGGGGGAGACTCTGAATTTGTTTGACTCCACAAGTCCTTTAGAATCTCTTTTACCTTAATGCTGCACCTAATTATTGATGGCACTGCGTGGGGATCATTTAATAACACTATTATCTTGACACTTATTACGCAGAATTAATTCCAAAATAGATTCACAAAAGGAGTATTTGTATTTATGAGAGTCTGTTATTTTGCATGAATAATAAACAGACTGTGGGCATGCTCTCCACAACAAACAAAAGCTGTTTTCCTCTATTTTTTTTTTTTTTGGTGCCCAAAAAAATTTGTGACCATGATGCAATGCTGGAACAATTTCAGTGTTTTCAAGCGCATAAAAAGGCATACAAATGCTGAAATTGAAACTATTCATTGTGATTGAATTGAGGTTATTAAGTCAATATTTGCATTTAAACAGCAACATTAAAATGTTTTATAGAATTGCCGAATAATGTGCTCATTCATATTAAGGCATCATAATTAATGGGTGTTTCCAATGGAACCTAATTGCTCGCAGGGTAGTCTCATTATAGCAAGTCTGGTTGACCAGAGCACAGAAAGCGAAAGCAATTTATTAATGGCTGATATTAAGAATATAATCAAAAATTTAAAGTTACAAATTATACAATACAATTCTTAAAAATTTGTATAGTCTATCATATCAATATTTCTCTCTTCTCTATGAATTTCTTATCTTAGCTCCTCACTGTGCAGGCTCACCTGTCCTTTTGTAAGTCTTTGCTTTGAAATGTGAGGTGCCTCAAGCCAACTCCTGCCCAGGCAGCATCCCTAAGGCCGGGCAGAAACACTCCAGGACTTATTAAACTGCCCCCGCTTGTTTTCTAAGACATGCCAGCAGAGTCCACACATGTTCTGCAGGGTTTAAGAGGAAAGCCTCTGCAGGCCACGACAGCCCTCTTTTATAAAAGACAAAAAAAAAATATGGCCATCTTTCACAGGTAAGCATCAGGGGCACTCTGGTGTCATGTCTCGATAAGAAAAACTGTCAGGCTTGAGTCTGGGTTCGGGGCCTGAGAGCTTTATCAGGACAACACAAGGTCTTTCTTGCGTGTGAGGCAATAAAATCCACACATAAAATAATACTCAATATAAAAAAAATACAAGAGGCAGGTGGTTAAAAGTTTTATTTCTCAAAACCTGCGTTAAAAAGAAGATAAGACATGCCTCTAATATTGCATTTTCAAGCCAAATATACTCTAGCAAGGGCAGCAGTGCACCAATTTGTCCGTCATGTCCTCCATTAGCTGCAGTAATGCTGGCTATTATGGTGGGTTGGGGGGAGGCAAATTGGAAAGGATATTGTGCTTATAAGAGGACTATGTGGCACCATTGCTGTAGCGTTGACATTTAGTTGTTTGTTTTGCAGGATAGAGCAAGAGGTGAGGAAGGTAGCCATATGGTGGGTATTTATCAGCCGATGGCTGCCAGAGTGATTGAATGTGAGCTGAAGGTGAAGCTGCAGACAGCTGAGAGCGAGAGCAGGATCTGATGCCTGGGGTCTGGAACCAGGTTGTTCATCATCTCCCTTAAAGGAAGGTCAGCAGTCCAATGAATCACACTCATCACCAAACTTGCAGCTTGTTCTCTGTCAGCTTTACTGCATTTCGGAGCATTTCTCAAGTGTTTAGCCGGGACCCAATCCACTCCCTGTGTCCCTGCGTCGTTACGAACAGATAGAGGCAACCAAGACAACTAACTCTTTTCATTATATTCATCTTTAATAATATTCTTAGATCCACAAAGAGCTGCCCATGCCGCAAATTGGTGACTTGGTGTTATGACAGACCCCTAATGGAAAGGACAATTACCAGAATCGAGTCAGAGGCATCAAGCCTGTTCCAGGATTTTCCCTGATCTTATCAGTACTGACACAAATAACAACATACGGCAAACATGTGTCACACGAACCGTGGAGCAGTTCTATTGGCATGGTCACAAGGTTATTCCCCATTCAGCAGGAAGCTCCAGCGGGAACCTTCTAATTCCCAAGGCGCATTAAGTTTTTATACATATATTCAACCTCTTTCACCAATCATCAAGGCTTCACAAAACACAAAGGAGGAACACACACAAGAGGCAGAGACGGCAGGGATTTGCCCCAGAATACTGCAGACTATGCAAAACCTGACAAGGGCACTGGTGTTTGAAGAAAAGTAATCCTCCTCCATGTTAAATCAGAGCATCAGTAAGTAGAAAAACATGTTACACAAATTTCCTCTCACCATGAGGCATGAGGGTCTTACAAACTCGTTGAAATTAGGAAAGATACAAAAAAAAACAAAAAAAAAACTTTTTTTTTTTTTTTTGTGAGTGATAGCAACTACATTGCCAATAAACAGCCAATAGACAAACACAATAGAAGAGGAATAATCAGATAAGCAAGAACACCAAAAGGAAGGAGGTGATCTGACAACATATTTCCAACCAAAATATTCTGTTTGATCATGTTAGTTTTGGATTTATATGGAGAAATAAATACATTCAGAAAGAAACAGCTCGGATTTTGTTGACATTTAGTGATATTGAAACATGGACATTAGCTGAGTGTACTTGTCATGAGGATGGAAATATCCCAGGGAGCCAACAACTTGTCAGACAGAAATGAACATGACAATTGTTGCCTGTCATCCCCACTCCGTCTCCCCTCTATGCTTCCCCGCTCACTGCTCGTACACAATCTAATAAAAGTAGGAATGGCATGAAAAAATTATTCTAAAAACAGGCCGAATTGATATGGAGAGGCATCACTTTCATTTCACTTCGAATGACACTATCGCGGTTGCACAGAAGGCTTGTTTCATAGCAGGTGGTAAATACTGCAGCACCCCTCCCAAGCAGCTCAGCCATCAACCCCTGAGGGTGCAACAAGACGACTCACACTTTATAAGTATACGCACACACGCACACGCACACACACACACACACAAACACACACGCACACACACGCACACACACACACATCTCGTATCAAAACATGCACAGCTCCTCCAGATTCCTGTGACTAGAGCTTAAGTACAAATAATGCAGAGATCAAATGTGCAGTTACTGTTCAAGTAAATGTAAGCAGTAACAAGACGTGCGGTTCAAGTGACCTTGAAATTGTTATGATGGTTGATGTGCCATTTCCAGCAATTCAGAAACAATCCAAAGTGAGCAGAAATGTCAGTCCCTCCGGACATGCAAGAAAAAGTTCACCAAAATAAGAGTCAGTGGCAGCGCCGTGGGCTAAAATGGCTCACTGATTACAGACGAAGGGAGGAAAGAGTCGGCAAGAATCCTGGAAAGGGGCCGGGGATGTAAACATAACACTGGTGTGAAGAGGAGCATCCCTGAACAAACAAGTCAACCAGGCTTGGTTTGGCTCAACAGACAGCAGGAAGTCAGTGCTGGTTTCAAGCGAAGAATATGAGGAGGGTGCATCGGGCTCGAAGGCTCTCCAAATGAAGACCAGAAAAAGACCAGCTACACCAGTAATTATAGTCAACATGCAGTGCTGACAGAAAGCAGGGTCAGTATGAGCACAACATAAATCTATATATGCACTCGGTCTGACCTGAGAGAGGAGCAAGATCTGGAAGTCAAGTCACATCACTTGTGACTCTACTCCTGTGGACTTGAAAGTAAAAAAAAAAAAGAACAGAGACAGAGCAGGTGTTTTTTTTTTCATTTCTGTAGCTACGTATCCAAGCTGGTATCAAACTCTGGACGTCCACAACTGGAGTGTCAGCAGTTTCGCTACTCTGTCAGAGAATGAGACTCAACACAGGCAACAAACAAGACATGATTGTCATCAAAAACACTGAATTCACCAGCATGTCATACATTAAAAATGCTGTTCTTCCTGCAGTTGGCTGTCAAGGAAGAACAGCTTCGTAAGTTGTTCACGCGCCCGGAGGATCCCACGGCGCATGAACACACTGCTGCACAAGTTTCAGCACACAGAGCGGCCTGCAGCCAAGTTTCTCAACCAAATCAGAGAAGGCATGCAAGAACACGGGTAAACTGTGATATCAGAGACACAAGACTGAAGGAGGGGAAGCAATGAATTCATCATCATCAGGAGGAGAAAGGAGTCAGTGCTAAATATAAGTGCACTATTTAGATCTGCTCAACCAATAGTGAAAAATAAAAAAGACAACTTTGGGCTTGGTGGAAGTTCGAGGAGCAACCTCCAGTGAAATAAACTCATTTATAACTGATCAATGAAAAACACAAATCTGTAGATGAATTGGAAATACAAATGCATTAGTTGCAGGCAAATTTTACTGTTTGGGTTGATTCTCACCGCTCTCATAGCATTATGTTCCACCACAGCAGGTAGCTGTTTTCAGTGAGTCCCAAAAAACACTGTACACAACGTGTTCAGGCACCAAACAGGAGACACATGTAAGTGATGGATGTGTATATGCAACTGTCAGAAAAATGACATTACATATTAAAAAGGATCATACAAATGTTGTGGTCTTAAATTATTTCTGCTGCCCTCAGGTGGCTAAAAAAAAAAAAAAAAAAGTGTTATTGCACATTAAGAATACAAACACCCAACAGCATACTTAGTATGTTAAGTCCTTTGATTACAGTGACTTTATCAGCAGAACATAACAGTGAGGGTGCGCCGATCAAACAGCCACCGATCATGATTGGCCGACGTTAGCTCTAAAAAGTTTGATCGGCGGTTTCTAAAAAAGCCAATTAGAGGAGGCGACCATATGTCGTAAAACTCTCTGCCCGCAGCTGGAATGGATTCAGCGGTCTGCCAGTGCCATCCACTTGGCTGAAAAACGTCTTATTTTGCTTTATTAATAAAAAAAAAGGATAAAAAAGAGCTATTTCCTCAAAGCACTCAAGCCCCAGCTTCTTTCCCACATCCTGGCCGCTGGACGGTGACGCGAGTTAAGGAGCGAGCAGCTCCGAGCCACAGGGAAAGTACCACGAGCTGCTCCTTGCATGCTATTTATGATTTGATGAAGATGGAGAACATAGTGGCAGCAACATCAACAGCAGATGAACCTCCGCCTACCGGTCACATCACCTATCAGTTGTCACGCAAAGTGGACAGCGGCAAACTGTCTGCCAGAGATGCACAGATACTTACATTTATATTCATTGATGCTTAAGAAGCAAACGTTGAGAGTTATGAATAATATGAATGGTATAAATGATACCAATCTCTATCGAGGCTGCTATGATTTAAGTTCTGTCTCTAGGAGAGAGTGAAATAGGTTGCACATGTTGCCTGCCAATAAATAAACATTTGTCAATTATTGATACTTTCTCAAATGGTCATTTTAATACATAATGCACAGTGTTGTTAAGAATAATCAAATAAATAAATCGTGCTACATGATAAAAAAAAAAAAAAAAAAAAAAAAGTTTCAAATTGACCCGGTAATCAGTATTGGCCGATACTGCTTCCAGTGATCGATGATCAGTATCAGCCCCAAAAATCCTGGTCGGCGCACCTTTATATAACAGTGACTTTAAATGAGTCCCCGAGTCTCAGTATAAAAGTCCAGAGGTTAAAACAGCCGGAGTAGACCAGGAAGTGCAGCGTTTTCAGAACTTATCTGAATTAAAAAAAAAAAAATTGGTGGTGAAAGGATCCTATTTGGTGTTGGCTAGTTGTCTTCAATAAAGACGCTATGGAGCGTAAAATGTTTCGTGCCTTCTGCCTAAATACTGAGCTATGTTCTAGGGATCAGCACTTTGTGCCAGCGAAAGGAAATTACTCTCTCCACTCTGTTGGATATATGCAAAGTCTCCGTCTTTCTTTCTCTCACACACACACACTCACTGGCAGGTTATTGATTCCCAACCTCCCATTGTGTTACATAGTGAAACCGACACCTAACTCGCAGCACAGATTATGCAGAACTTGCTGCAAATGGTAAGAGAGAGTGAAGGGTAACAGAAAGAGACAACAAGCAAGCTACTCTTCCTCGTACCGACCCTGATTTCCACTGTAATGCAGAATCGCTTGTTTTTAAAGCTGACTGACTGGCTGTTTTATTTTTCCTTTGCAAAATGTCTTGATTATTATATATCTATGGCAAAACTAATTAAGGGGATCTTTTTCAATTTTGTTTATGTAAGGTGGTAATGTAAAACTAACTGTCAAATATCAATATCAATGTTAATCCAGTATTGGATTATCGAGTCATTGAGTTTGTTTTGTTGTATTCCTCCTTTATTCAATAACTTCTGTCACAATAGTTTTTTGTTTTGTTTTTAAAAGCAACAACTAAGAACTGTTAGTGCTTTTTGACCAGCTCATTAAGTGTCTGTGCCAACAAGACAGAGAGGATTCCATGGTGTAACAAAGGCTTTTAACACAGGCAAGACTGAGACCGGAAAAATGGGAAAAGAGCGACACAAATAGGGTTAATATGGTCACAAGTTATACACAAGAGATTTACATGGATCCAAAGCCTCCTGCTGTTATTGTGGTATGCATAAACTGTAACATGTACCATCCAGGTGGTGGCTTCAACCATAAATAGGAACAGAATTTTTCTTTTTTCAGAAATTGTTCCTGGACAATGTCACATAACATTATGCAGTAGACATATTTACATGCTTTGCCTTCTTTCACTCGGTTGAATAAGCAAAGAGACACTTAAGTGCGACAGCGTGCATAGTTAAGCTATAGCCGAAACGCCACGCTCGACCGCATGTACAGTGGACAAACACGAGGTGAGCATGCTACACATCTGTATTTTTTCATGCATGGATCAGCCGGGACCTGCCTATCGGAACAATTATGAAGGTTAGACGACGTTGTACGAGAGCTTTTGCATGTCAAGCTCACTGTTGTTTTCTAAAATAGCACACATGCTTGAAAGCATTTAAATAGCAATGCATTTATGTACAGAAAGGGTTAAAAAAACAAACAAAAAAAAACAGCTAAGAAGTAATTTGACTCTGACATCAGAGTGTAGCTCCTTCGAAAGAGCCAAGAGTATCTACTGGTTCAAAAGCAGGGCAGATTTATATCCAGCATTTGAAGAGATTTATTCTGAAATGAAATATTCTGCTTATACAAAAAACAAACGCCAGTGTGAAGGTAAATCACATTATGAGTTATTGATGAGGTTGAGCAGAATCCCTTTTTATTCAATAGTAAAATGTTTCTGACAATAAGATTATCTGAGGTTATATTACAAAAAAAAGAATTTACAAAAAATAAAATAACAAAATACAACTTTTCTTCAGCGGTATTTTATAATAAGCCTGGATCAGGTTTGAATAAGAACAGCGAGTTCCCAAAAAGAATCATCTCCCTCATTTAATTCTGCATGTGTGGGTGGATCAGATGTCCTAGCGTTCAGATCCCTGCCGGTATGAAATGTAGCCCGGCCTCAGGGTGTATTTCTGCAAATCTCCCTCACATATAGGGTGGCAATGGGAACATAGGTCACGGAGCACAGTGACAGTGTAGAGAACTGGAACCTACCACTGAAACCAGTCCACAATAGGAATGAGACCGCAGGGGACACATTGCCCCCTAGCGGTTTGTTTGTCAAAAGCAGGCATTTCTGAGGGACCTCTAGGTTCAAACAGAGTCAGTGGACAGCAAATACTAATCAGTAAAGCAATACATATAAATAAACTGAACTTGATGCAGTAATTGGTTATTTTTTGTCCATTATCAAAGCAAGTTAAACACCCGAGACAGAATTTGTTACTTTCTGGAAAGAAAATCAGAGCAGGGCAACAGAGGGGAAAATAATGGAAAAATTCAACATGCTCACATATCTACAGAGACTAAATTAAACATAAAAACATATATTGGATGAGGTAGAACACGTTCTCCTTCTGTGTCACGTGTGCATCTGTGCAGACACTGTGCCAACAACACATCAAGTTTGACTCCCTTCCAGAGTCATCCAGACACTGATGAGCCACTGGTGTTGGAGCTGACTGAAACAGAGCACTGATTTCTTTATGAAATCCTGATAATGGTTTATAGGTGGAAGGATGAAATTTATTCCGCACGATACTCCTGTGATAATATACTGAAAGCGGTACTATGAAGGTATGTTTCCCCATCTTAAAATGACTTGCCACTTGGGTCTCCTGAATAGATTTGAGGAATTTGATCAGTGTCAGTTGGATAAGTGGGTTTTGTTAGCGCCATTAAACCCTCATGATAAAAGATATAACGCAATAGAGCTCAACTGATATATTCAGGGGACTAAGGAAAACAAGGGGCTTAGGTGCCGTCCTCCAGTATGGTAATAATTCAGTAATTCAATTAAGTGTAATCAAAAAATTTGACACAAAATTTAGAAAAATAAAATAAAAAGTGCAACAAAATGTTAAAAACCTGGAATAAAAAAAAATATATATATAATAATGAATCAAAACAATACGATACTAAAGAATTGTCCGACTCCTTCACAGAAAATACCACAACATGGGGACCTTTAAAACCTGAATTATTGAGGTATTAATAATCAATTGTATTTTTATGACAGACTTTTCAGAATACTGTGGAAACTGTTTAGATTCTTCCTCTGATGTGTTGTTTGTTAAAGCAACTGAAAAATGCATCTGTATACGTGTCACTTTTTGTTTCTTAAGAAGCGGGAAGCAATAGTAGGAAAATGGAAATTGTAAATGGTGACACGCTTGTCAGATCTAATTAGAGTGTAACAACAAACCAGCCTGGTGGGGCACGGTCCTATACAGCCATCCATTTTGTTGCCAAGTTACATTTCCCATCAACCGATCGACAACAAAAATACAAGTGACAATTGTCGTGATCCCCTGGAAACTCTCAGATCAACTGATAATTGGATGGCTCTTGGCGAGAAAAGAAAAAACCATAGTAACATCACACATAATTGCTCTGTGTCTCACATTGAAGATTCATTAATGCCGGGCTGGCTCTGCTGCCACCTTGTTGATGGGTTCACTCTGTCATTACAAGAACAGCGTGATCACAAGAACATTTCCCATAGACAGCAGCCACACAGACAGTAATTGGGAACACAAAGGTTCTGGTAACACTCTTTGAGGTTTCATTGACAAAAACAAAAATCCTTCCCATGACAGGAACAACACACTGCAGGGTTTTTACGTCAAATCTACCAAATCCTCGCGCTGAAAAAGTATCTAGCTTGAAATTAAATAGTTCTCAAAAAACTTTTGATGGCAGAAATGTTTTGGCTTCTTCAGTATAGCAGGCCCACTTGGATAATAAAGGGTTCTTTAGAGTGCTTTCGCTCAGAAACTCCCGGTGTAATGTAGCATGAATAGTGCAAATTACAACATAGCTCTGTTTCTTATCCTCTCAACATTCGGCTGGTGCTCTTCTGAGCAGTCAAGGTCCTTGAACGGCCCTTCTCCGAGACAGCAAACGTAGATCAACCTCACTCGCATGTCCCCCTATTCATTCATTCAACAAACCACCTTGTGTTTGTCTTTGAAATGGCTGTCAAACATCAGCCACAGCGGAGCCAATTAACCTTTTTTCGTGCTCAAATACACGTTGGATCGGGACAAGGAAGACACTTTTTTGCGTGAAATAGTTTGAAACATCCATTTTGTGAAAAAATGAGTGTGAATACTGTGTGACGAATGATGTTCATCAGCTGCTGCTGCCATTATTAAAGCGTGTTTGACTGGCAAAGCTCACACGTGTGGGCGTCACCAAGGAAACGACAGCTTACGTTACATTCGTGACTCCAGAGAACTATTCATCCCTGCCAGCGTTGGTGTTGTTTGAGCGGCAGCAGAGGAAGCACATATCTCAATTTTGCAATTCTGGTCATTTTTCACATTTTATGAAAATAAAAGTTTGAATTAATTGAACTGATTTGCTATTTTGCTCAGCCCTAACCCAAGATAATGCGCGAATTCAAACTGTGTTAACATAAAAAGTTAAAGAATCACCAATTGGTACAAAACTTTATGGCAACTCTTATAGTTGAGATATGTCGTAGGTGTTGGGGTTGGATTGATAGAAAATGTCACTGTCCAGAGGAGGCTTTGGTGAAACAAGCATCAGGTAGACAGCTTGTGTTTTGAATCATTTAACAGCTGCTTTATAGTCAGCAGTTCAGTTTAGAGGTAACCCCCCTCCCCTCCCCCCCCAAATACTTCATCTAACCAGAGGATTCTCTGTAGACAAATTAACAAAATTCTTTAAAGATAATATTTAACATTTTCAGTAGGATCCAATGAACTCGAACAAGGTAGGAAAGTCAGAAAGTACCAACTATGTTGGTTTTGGCTTCTTTCTTGGGGTTTGTTGACAATAACAAATATAGAATAAGACCAGCCTTATCACTTAACACATGCAATGTACAAACGTTATCTCTGACAATCTGCCAAGTTCAGTAAGAATTTAATCACAGATAAAGACACCATTTAAAATCCTGCAGGAAAGATGCTGAGGTTGCAAGCGCTTTTGCAGCTACACCTTGAATTAGACCCATACGGACACTTTCACAACGTACCGTACTGTATAGCTGCCAGTACACGTGAGATTCCCCTTTTGTCGTGACTCTCAAACAGAAAGATCATCGAAGGCAATCCAACAGCACAAAGTTGCTGCGTATCCGAGAAAAAACACTGAGAGGACACAACATAACAGCCATCGGATCAGATCCACTGGATTTACAATATGTGCTCACCACTGGGTAAAACAGCATCCATCTCAAGTGGATACAAATCTGCTGCTGTGAAAACATGCATGGAGGGGGGGAAAAGCAATCCAATTTGTGTGGGCTGTTAAGGATAACCTCTAATTCAGTGTTTCCTCCAATATCCAAAATGTAAAATGCAAATGAAAAAAGAGAATAATAAATGGAGCGTGATAAGCAGGGGAAATTGCTGATAAAGAGAAAATTGTTACAGAGACTAATGTGCTTGGAAGCTGGCCAGTTATTTTGTACGCCACCATCTCATCTCATTAGACAACCATTTACTATTTTGATTGATGTGTGAGAGCATCGCCGGCCAGAGTTTACGGCAAATGTTGAAGGAAAGAGAAATGGAATCGGTGATACATTGCAGCAGCTGGACAAAAGTACGACTCACAATTCCCAGCTGTTCCTGGAAACCCTGGGCTGATAGACTGCTGATGAGTGGTGGATGTTGTGGCGGATGAGTGGAGGACAGAGAGAACCCACTGAGAGGTCAATAGTTCTGCGCTGACCTGTGAAGAACTCCATTATACCTCCATCACATCTCTGACTCACTCCCTTTTTTCAACTGCTGCAGCCAGCCAATACTGAACTGCAACAATATCGGTTGTTTCCAACTGGACTACAGTTGTGATTGAATCACAACCCTCTACAGAAATATATCACACTGTCATCTCCTGTTTTCTGCAAAAGTTTGCAAGCACTTTGGGTGTAATACAGGTTTCATTTTGATGGCATTTCGGTCAATAATTCATCCCTCTATTTGATCCTGAAACCTGTGATCACTTTAAAAAAAAAAACGCAATGCCTCAAAGAGTGGAAGATCTTTTGAAAGCACAACTACACTCTTTGTCAGGCTGATTTATATGATCTGTTATCAACAAGCAAATGGCTGCGCCTCACTTTAAAAAAAAAAGAAGAGAATATTGGCGATTGCTTTTCCATTACATAACACCTTTGTCTGTTCTTGAGAGGAGCAATCTGTTATTACTGCAGCTTCGCTTTGTCACTGCCATTACGGCCCAACAATTACATGCCCGGTTTCTATTCACTTTGCCCTTACACACACCCACTGCAATTCTTTATGCTCTTACAACTGACTGAAATGCTTTGCATGAAATACAGCTGCTGATTTCCATTGTTTTTCATTTAGAAGCAGAAAGATTGTGAAATCCTGAAAATAAAGCTGGGCAATATAGACCAAAAGTCATATTTTGGTATTTTCAGGCTGAATGGCGATAAACGATACATATCTCGATGTGTTTTACAAAGTGGGCTAAATGTTCATTTGTCAAAAACCACGTGTGTGATGTCATAAGCACTTTTATCAAGCGAGTGTGACCGAACTAAAACGCAAAGACAGGGCTTACCTCCCTTCTTGAACTGATAAAGCTGCAAAACAAGTAAATGAAAAATGATATAAATGAAATAGGCTACGCTAAACATAACCAGGCGTATCTCTGAGCACGTCCCCACAGTTGTTTTTAACATCAGCAACAGACTGATGTCCTGTGGCAAGTATATTGTCACATGTTAGGTTGCCCATGTTTCCGTGTTAATAGTAGCAGTTTTGCTAAAGCTGCTATCCAAGTTAATTTGCTATATTCTTTATTACAGCGGTTAATTCTGCTCATAGCTCTCCATTTTTTAGGAACGTTTCCCACTAATCCCACAGTTGTTAACAAGCCATTTAAATCTGTGCAACTTTATCTTAGCAGTTAGCAATGGCCTCTCTTTCGCCCTCTCACTCTTTTGCTTGATCAGTGAGTTTTATGTTTAGCTATCCTACTGCCTGAAAACCCTATCGTTGGCTGCTATAGTTGGCCAGACCCCAGAAGCCAACACAGCTTCTTCTCTCCTCCCGGCATCGGGGAAGCAAAGCTGGGTGACTGTCTGAAATAAAAATGGCCCTGAGCAGAAGCCCACGATTCACCACCAACCAGCGGGGATACAAAAGGGGAAGAAACGGGTTATCTGACGCAACATTAGGCCAAGTCATGTTAAAAAGTAGTGACTCATTCTATGTCATTTGTAAATATATTGATTTTTTTTTTTTTTTTAAAGTCCAACGTACTGCTGAGACCATCCTGTAAATATTAAAATTATCTTTGATTTCTTTTGGGCTACAGGGTTTAACTACCACCACCAGCTGCCAAATAATTTAGTAAAATGCATAATGTAGCATTAAATCAAAAACTGTTTATTCCAAGTAAACAGGTACATGAGTGACTGTGGTATTTTCATTTCTACCATTTTAGTGGGTATATTTGTAATCAGGATGATCAAATTGAAAATATATTCTTTCCATAGTACGTCAATAGATTTAACATGATGTCAGAAAATGTACGCAAAAGTCTCATTTGACTCCTCTACAAGATAAAACTGTCCACATGTTAACAAATGACTCAAATTGTTAAAATTTTCAGGAAATTTATGTACAATTTGGAAATTATAACATTACTACCTGTCCTATCTTTTAAATGTCCATAAGAGTCAAAGAAGAATATCAAAGTATAACTTGGTCAACCAAAAATCTAAATATATATGAAAATAACCAAAAATATAATTCTGTGGCATCGTTATCTCGTTCAATAGAGCGACATCGAAGTCTCAAAGTCATTCTGACCGATGCCATCTTTGTTTAACAAAACAAAAAATGATGGATAGTCTGTCCTGCAACAGGTCTTACTCCTTGCTCGGCAGGAAAACAAACCTTGTCTTGTGAGTAAGGACTTACAGAACACGTGGCAATTTTTTAATATCCCCCGAAAGGCACATGCAATTCTCCAGTCATGACAATTATCTCTTTCTGAGCCTTTCTGAATAGGAAATTACAAACAGCAAACTGATCCAGCGATGTCCACAGAGCTGCACGGCGTGAGAGAATAGTGATTCATGGCATTATATCTGGCTGCAGGGAGATGAGCCCATGGTAATGAACGAGCCTTAAGGAGGGCTTGGCCCCCGTCATTAATCTTACAAGACTGGGCTACAGAGAAATGCAGAGTCACTCTATCAACACAAAGGAAGACATCCATTCAGTTTCGCTTCGTTGAACTGACCTGAGAAATACGCAGATTGCTTTGAAGCAATTGTACGATTAGATTATGCCATTATATGATCTTCTAGGATGAAATGAAAAAAACAAAACTACCCCAAAAAAAAAAAAAAAAAAAACTTTGGAAGATGGATAAAAGGCAGACAAAAAAAAATCTGATTCAATTAGGATTCAAAGCATTTTCTCTTGTACCAGAACACTGAAGGAAAAGGTAATGTAATTTTGGACTAGAGTAGATGGTGTCACTACTGAAAGCATTCAACTACGCACTGCGCTATTACAGCTGCTAAAGCAATGGTGCTCAGGGTTTATGTCAGAAGGCGATTGATACCACCATCATTACACACCTAAGCTTCTTTTGATGAAACAGCTATCTTGGAAAATGTGTCTTCTTCCTGACTCACTCTGCAAGCTTTTTCAAGTCTCCACAATTTGAGCATGATGAGAAAACACTGACAAGGCGATCACAACTTTCTTAACGCTGTGAGACAAGAGCATCAATCATATTTCTCCCCCTCATTCAACTTCAGAAAACTTTGAAAAACCGTCTGTGGGATTCTCAAGGTGTTGCAGAGGTTTCAGGAATATCTGAACGTTTTGCGTTCCCAATCCACTCCGCCAGCTGCTTGCACATTTTCAATTCAAATTTTCTGTCTTGGATGCAATCCTGTGATAGGCTTTTGACTGTGAAGCTCTATAAAAGCTCGTCAAATGTTTTGATTTGACAAAAATCAGAGGCCAAAGTGGTGCAAAATATTGTTTATCAAATGTACAAATACATCTGAGATTTCCCCGTAGAAATCACAGACGTAATACGGTGCTTACTTTATTCGGGAGCAACTCCTGTGAATCATTCGGTAAAATAACTCTTGGAAAAGCAATCATGTGTTTAGAAAATTCTTTAATGCTTTGGGGACGTGGAATACTTTGATGGCTCCGTTTATATGATGCAGAGTGCATCATTTGCACCATTGTACTGGAGCTTGCATTATGAGTACATACAAAAAAAAAAAAAAAAAAAAAGTTGCATTTAAAATATCAGCATTACGTGGTCTTATGCAGTGTGAACGATATTTAAAATGTCAATTTTGAATGCAAGAGTCATGCAATGCATCTGCATTTTGTAACTGCCAACCCATATTGCACATTTCATAGGCAGCCGCTGCGGAGGAGGCTGGATCCACGTACAGTTCATGGGCATATGGTGTTAAGATAGACAGACGCCAGTGAAAGCACATATTTCGCACATTGTTTGACTGTTCTGAACTGTAAGACTATTTCAAACCGCTGTTGTCTTTAGCACCCGTGATCACGAGTATCATGTCGGCAAAAAAAAAAAATCTGGCCTGAAACCACAATGTGCCCAAAATTTCTGCAGCATATTGTGTTTTAAAAATCCACAATGGAATAAGTTTCAGAAGGAATATTGAGTCCAAGTTTCTTTCCCTTTTGTTGTTTTTGTTGCTTTTGTTCCACTTGAATCTGCAACTCAAAGGGAAATTAGAGGGTCTCTTTCATGTCTTTCTGAAAGACTGGAACACGTTTTTAAGGGTTTTATGTCCCTATTCAAAATTATGGGAGTTGAATGCTAGATGATAAAAAAAAAAAAAAAAAGAGAGAAAAACGTATTATTATCAACAACAGTAATTGACAGTTATTTTATCATTTAATGCAACACCCAATGAATGCTCACTGAGTAGGCTGTTGTTGTTGAAAACTAAAGGAGATATCGAAACAAATATTTTAGTTTGTTGAACTAAAAAACAAAAATATATTTATGGGGTAAATAGACATTTAGCTTAGCATCACTTTACTATCGTAAAACAACAGATCTTAGTTGTTTGTAGTTAATTATATGTCTTGTGTATTACTGCGAGTTCACAATTTTTTAGATTTTTTTTTTTTCCAGAAATAAGAAAGCTTCAGAAACCATACATTATTGATGACAGCTGAAATTGGTATTGTAAAGCAACAACTTGTGAAAACCCTAGTCACACATCAGTGCATTTACTGACTGAAATGTAATGCTAAAAAAATGGTAAATTCCTAATAATTATAAGAAAGAATATACTATCAACAGGTCCCTGCACCTTGATCATAAGCCATATGTAACACAGCTGGTGAAAGTAAAATAAAGACCCTGCTGGGCTCAGGCCCTGGTGTCTGGCTGACCAAACTAACATATTGCAAGTCAGTGTTTGTGTGAAGGGCACCGCTTGGCAGAAATATTCAACACATTCATTGGCATTCTGAAAGAAATGCATTAATGCCAGGAAGCATGGTGTGTCTGATGCCGAGACATCAACAAAGTTAGCCAACATTTTGTTTTCCTAAATAAATCCCCTGATCATTTTTCTGTAATTACCGTTTCACTACACCGGATAATTCCTTGAGTTTAATTCATTTGTAAGTATTGCAGCTTCGGTGCCTTCGTTTTTGTTTGTTTGTTTTTTTACTCTCACTCGAACAACCGTGTAGCTGTCACTAGTTTTGTTTAAGTCCGCTTAGTCTGCACCCGGGACTGGTGGTGAACTGGGGCGGAGAAAGACGAGCTCAGGGTGGAAATTGTTACAATTACGTTCATCTTCTCTGTGAAAGGCGCTCCCCGGGGAATTAATCACCCCAGTGTTTGAGCATCTTACCTGTTTAATAACCAGTTTAATCACTTCCTTTCCAAGGTTCAACACTCCTAAAAAGATACGAGCAGTTGATTTTTATTAACACACAGTGCTTCCATTAAACCCCAATTAGAAGCCATGAATCAGTGTTGTGCTTGTGTGTGCGTGCACTGTAATTTATTTGTTGTAAACAAAATGACATAGGGCTATTGAGAGTAACTCAACATAGCGTTATCCGCATTAGCAGTGTCGTTTATTACAATAACAGACACATAAGACTAACATGCTGCTGCCCCACTGCCATGTTAATTATGTATCAGCTGTATGCATTAAATGTCATCTTGTATATTTCTACATTTCTTCCGCTGCTGTTTGTGCCTCACAAACTATTTATCCTCAAGTGACTTGAAAGGCTTAACATTCAAACCAGGAACCATGCTTAAAAAAAGAGCCCTTCTCAAGGTCGATGGCACACTTACAACAAGCCTAATTGAGAATTTGATCTAGTCGCTCTAGGGGGTGGACAAAGTGCTGCTGTGAATGTTAAAGATGAGCTATCAGGATTTGATCAGAAGTAATCAAAATGCTGGCCTACTTTTAGGTCACTTCCTTCTTTACCACTAAACTGTGTAGTAGACATGCATTTCTGTAGCATTAGTATTCTGTTCAGATTGCCTAAAGCACTGTGAACACAGATAATTTCTTGTATATCAGCGGAGATGGATTAAAAAAAAATATATATATATATATCACAAAATTCCTAGACCTCAGGCATCTGTAGTATGGAGCTATAATACAGCTACAACTGTGATGAAAGATTTGACTTTATACGCTCTCCTCCTCAGTACTCAGCATGAACACTATGACGATGTATACATGTGTGAAGGCAATTTACATGTTTGCAAAACGATTTACACCATATTAATTCAGTTACAGTTTTAAAACTTTGGAACGGAAAAATGTAGAAGACTGAACTTCTTTTCCTTTTTTTTTTTTTTTTTCTTTTTTACGATCTGCTTCCTAGTAATACTGGAACCCAAATTCACTTTGTGAATGGGGTCAGGCCACGCTTCATTGGGGATTGTTTCCAGTCGGTGCATCCGAACAGGTGTAGACCTCCGGTTCATTTTGTAACTATTGAAGCAGCCTTCAGCCAATCAGTATTGACCACCAAACGGCGGATATTGTGCGCCTGAACTTACCACACTGGAAACACACACTCCCAATGTGAGCAGATTGTAACACACTGTTAGGAAATGACCATTGCAACCTAAAAGAAAGAAGAAAAAGAAAAGGTAGCCATTGTTCTTGCTCCGGCTTCAATTCTTAAATATTTGCCAACACTGCTACAACTCTTCGCATTGTTTAATCTAGTTCGACCACCTCCGCCGTTTTTGGAACAACGTTCAGAAAGAAATGCTTGACTCAATGACATCGCACTTGGCCAACCCAGCTGGTCGCTGCTTGCTCCGCCGCTCAGAGTGTCTGAGTCAACCTTCATGCCAACAAGGTTTCCAGACAATGATTAACAAAGACTGAAGCTGTGAACAACAGTTGAATGGGGCCATTCAAGGAATCGCCTCAATTTAGTGCGTTAACATGCTGACATCAGCAGCACTAGGCGCAGCTGAGGCTAATGTCATTTGTTTTTCCCATATATTTAGTCACAAACCAAGATATTAGACAAATAAAAGAAAAAAGTGAAACGATGCCAAATGCCATGGCAATCCATCCATTATTTGGAGGGACATTTCACCACAATTGTCAACCTCATGGTGGCACGAGATGGAAAAGTCGTCCATTCTCCAGGAACAATAAAACAAAATACTGCAATTCATTCTTCATAATGTTATGCATGAATTCACATACAGAAGCATACTTGAATTGTAAAAGCTCTTCGCGAAAGGCAGCTTGTTTTCAGGTAAACAAACCCTTTGCAGAAAATACCGTCGCTGCGCTCTGATTAAAAGGCAGACAGCAGTAAATCTTTCATTGCAGCTTCAAAATGAACTTGTGTTGTGAGTGGCTTTGATGTAAAACTTGCCGTTTGAACCAGTGGCGGCTTGTTTGACAGGCAGCAGTCACAGAGACGAAAACAGCCTAAAGTTGAGCAGGAGAAATGTGCCCTCCCTCTACAAGCTGGCAGAGTGGTAATGATTAGCTCTCTCGCAGTATTCTCCTAAGGCGAGTGATTACGACATGCTCCGCAAACTATGACACCTCTTACCTGGAGCCCAAACAAAGAGAGCATCCCAAAATATTTCTGGAAGAGTTTGAGCTGAATTGTTGTTTTCAGCTTCTCTCTCCCTGCAAGTGTTTGTGTTTATTATTCAGGTTGAGGACTTTGGGGGAAATTGGTTTTGCTAATGAAAATTACTTCCTGCGAAAACAAATGAACTGTAAATGCTCGCGACAAAAAGTTGCATACCTGTTTTTTGTTTGTTTGTTTTTTTTTTTTTTCCTAAGTTGGATGAGAGCTGTTGAGTATGAATCATCTTTCAATGTTTTGCTCTCTTTTGCCCCGTGCCCGGGTTGTGAGCGGCGCTAAGTCTCCATGAGAGGAATAACCTGAAATGGAGGAACACTTCGATGTCGCCCTTTCCTCCTCTCCTCTACGAGTGATTATACAATTGATTTTTTTTTTTTTTTTCCCAGCAGTGGTTCCTGCTATAGGAGCAGTAATAACAATTTATCTTGGCTCCTTGTTCCATTACAGCAGAGCTGCAGTGAAACCAGAGGAAAAGTGCTGTGTTTTATGATTTATGGAGGCTATTTGACCTGTGCTTATTAGAGGGATCTACTGAACGTGATGCAGACTTAGGAAATGGACTGCGGGCTTTGTTCTGTGATGGCAGCGTGAACAAGATGGAATGGGTGTCCCTGATTGAAAAACAAACATGACCCAGTAGGAACACTGATGTTTAAATATATATCAGTTTTGCTGCGACATTTGTAGGCTGTAGTGGTTAGAGTCTGATTTCGATCTAATTAGAGGTCAGCGAGGAGAAAATCCCAGCTTTACTCTCTCCAGCGTCACCGTCGAACCACATAGTAAAGCTCCAGTTGTTTGGTGTAATTTGGCAGAGATGGAGATAAGTGTGGGAATGATAAGCGAGCTCATCACGTGTCCTCAACCTGGTCTTAGCTTTTGTTCGAGTGATGCCTGAAGGAAAGTGCCACGGCTCTTAGGGGCCCCTAGTTATTCCTCATTGATTGGCATTTATGGAGCCGTTTAAGCATAGCAGCTACCTCCTCCACTTTCCTCTGCCGAATTCCAGCCTCTCTCCTGTGGCTAGTGATAATATTTAACTGCTGACCTTATCTTCTCTCCTCCACATCTCCTCTCCGCCAGTAACGGGGAGCATGTTAATGTCTGACATAGCTCTACATGTAGCATGCTAATCCATCTGTGGCCCAGCTGATCAAAGATGAATATCGGTGGGATGGCAAATACAGGCATGCCCCAGGCAGCTTCACCGATGACTACATCTGCAGAGAACCGTGTAAACGTTTACACCAGAGCCAGCATATAACATTATAGGTCTTGGAGCAGGTTGAATAAATCAAAGGTGCCCACTTAACAGCAAACAAGCCGCTAACTTTATTTTGAAGCATGTAAACCACCAAATCCGCAGTGCTAAGAAAAACTGCATTCAACCACCAGAATCTAACCATGTTTTTTCTGACTGACATCACTTTGTTTTTCAACTAATTTAACTCTCAAACTATTGATTACTGACTAAAATAAATAAACAGTTCAAAAAGGCAAGATCGACAGCATCACAAATGAAAAGGCTGAATTTATTGTGGTAAATAGCTCAAATTGATGTTTGAAGAAATGCGATGTCTAATTGGGAATATCAGAGCATTGCAAAGTATGTGTTCAATAAATAAAGCCTGATTGGTTATGTGACAGTCAATTTTAGAAGAATAAAAGCCATACATCTTCCTTTTATTCACTTTAATCCCAACGGTAGATGTATTATGAATTTCAAATCTGATTAAATCGTTACAACAGGCTGTTAAACACAAAGCAGTGTCACTTCTCCTTTAATGTTATTGTATATCTAAATAATGCCACATAAATGATTTGTATACATAATTGCCACAGAAGGTTACTTGGCTGAATTAAAAGAGTGGAAGTTTTTATTAAGGCAACAGCACCCCAAGGCAGAATAAAAACTACTTTTACGAGATTATAATTTAATGTTGCTTTGGACTCAAATCTCTGTTGTGTCAAAGACTGAAATATGTCAAATATCTGCACCTATACATGCCGTGGAGAAGAGTGCACGGAGAGATGTGCAGGCATCTCTTGTCTTGTGCATAAATATAATTTATGAATTTGACTCCGTGGATATTAAAGTGCCCTTATACTCACGCTCAGCTAAGAATTATTTGCCGTATTCCAACTTTTAGGTGTTAAATATTTATGAGTTTATAAAAAATGAAAACTACAGAAAACCGTTCACAATAATATGATGGTTTTTTTTTTTAACAGGATAAGTCATATTTCTTTCTTTGTCTAATAAACATTGTATGTTATAGCACCCTTAGGTTTCTTTACACGTTTTTACAAATGTCTGCATCAGCTGACAGAGAAAGAATGTACGCTGCCTTCAGCTGATCGATAGAGGACCACCTGAGAGTTGTGCCCTTTCTCTGTAGGCAGAGTTGTCACCATTAGCTAGACGAGGAGCACAAATTTGCCACAAAAAAAAAAAAAAAAAAAAAAAAAAAAAAAAAAAATGCTAATGCTGGTAGACAAGCTGTAGAAAATGCCTTTGAAAACAAAGAGAAAATGTGGAAAGCTGAACAATTCAGTGATACTGATGGTTTACTTTATAAATATCATCAGAGGCAATCATTATCTCTGCAGTGCCAGAAGGGAGAGCACAATGCACTGCATCATATCAGGTGTAGTTCTCCTCTCAGATGAGCCACAGGGTGGCTAGACAGGAGAACCACAGTGTTACTCAGGTAGACTACTAATGAATCTGGGGAGTTATTTGCCATCACCCATATGACTAGTTCTTGCCATCTTCTTCCAAAACCAAACATAATACTTTGCACTGCAGAAATGAGAAGCCTCTCATATGTATGTGTCACAAGGAAAAGCAATACAAAGGGACTAAAGCTGAGAGACAAATGAATCACCTAATTAATAAGGTTAAAGCAGTGCCCGATATCATTAAAACCTCACGGTATCAACACTGACGTTGTTTCTGTGATGTATGCAACAATGAAAACACAAGATGCATCATAGGCAGGATAAATAAATAAAGAGTATTCCTGCAAGACGTTCACACTCAAAATAAAATCTCTTTTTCTCTACTGAGTTTGCAAATTCTCTGTCAAGAGGAGTTTACTCATTCAAGGGCAAAACATTTTGACTGACATCTCAAAGCAAGCACAGATGCTGCAGTTTGGGAATTCTTCCAAGTGAGCGTGTAAAGGCTCTCCACCAGCAATTATCACTGCTGATTATAAAAAATAAATAAATAAATAAAACATAGTAAAACACAAAATTTCCTTATAGTGATCAAATCCTCCCTCAATGAGTGGTATATTTTTTTTTACTTTATTTTATTTGAACAAAAATCCGAATTCATTTGAATATAAGAAAATGTATGAAAATGCAAAACATAATATTTACACCTTTTTGTTATTGCTTTGTTTCAGATTTAGGGGCTCAGGTACACAATCCACAGCTTATTTGCACTCTCTCCCCATTATTTTACCACTAATAAAATGTCTGACCTGTACTCATCACAAGACAACCTAAGCAAAGCCTTGCAGCAGGCAGCACAATAATATTTGGGCGTTTGGGGATTTAAAATCCAGCTTAAGAAACAAACTTAAATCAGGGTATTATTTTGTGAAAATTGAACACAGTGAGCTAATCCTATCTAATGACATCTGCTGTACAGTACTTTTACACAATATTGAATGAACTGCTGTCATCAAACTTTTGGCTTTTGCACCATCACTGCTCAACAAAAGGTATTCAGTGGGGTATTAAGTTCAAAATGAAACATCCACCATATACGGCCATCATAAACCGAGCAAAGCTGACTCAAGACGGTTTAAAATCGTTCCTAATTTTCGTAATTATTCACACTCAAGAGCTGAGAGGGATGTGCTGTATTTAATTTTATTTATAGGTCGCGGACACTGCACAGTGATCAACCCCTGGTATGTAAATGTGCTACAGTGAGCTAATATTCACTCATTTTTATCAGCCTTCCTTTTCAGACTGTTAAACTGGCCTTTCCTGCAAAGACGAGGCGTCTCGTGTTGCATATTAATGGGATATGAGCCGCATATTAGTTGCACTAAACTGAATTGCCAGTTGCCAGACATGACTACAGTGTTTCACTCAAAGGCATGCCAAGTAAGCAACATTAGGCGGTTTTCCTTTTTAATTAACCTGGCAGTTTAAGTTGTTTTTCTTTGCTCCCTGTGGGGGATTCCCCCCCCCCCTGCATTTGCCCCATCCTGCATTAGATCCAACTACTTCTAAATCTAGTGATGACAGCTTCCCGTACATAAGGGTTTTGGTTATGTTACAGGTTTTTCAAATGGTATACAATGCCTCTATTGCTGGGAAATTAACGCTCATTACATCATTTCGATTCCAGCAGCCACACGAACAGTTCACACGTTGTGGACGTTGTTCGTCATTTGCCTCAATCCATCTGTGACTGGAGCACAGGGAAGGTATGCATGTCACTGCTACCCCCATAGCATGATGCCACCGCTATCATGTTTCCTCTTAAGGATTGTGTTTTCCGGGTTATAAGAAGTGCGATGCAGCCCTTTTTGTCTCATCAGACCGGAGTAGCTTTTCCCTCGTGCTCTCAGGACTCCTCTAAATTCCATTTGACAAACTCCAAGCGGTCCGTCTCTGCTCTACCGTAAAGATCTGATTGATGGAGTGCAGCTGAGACTGTCGCCCGCCTGGCAGGTCCTCCCATCTCTGCAGAGGAATTCTGAAGCTCTGTTACAGTGATTTCTGGGTTCTTGGTCACCATGCTTACTAAGAAGCTTTTTGGTCATTTACTCTGATTGGCTGTATGGCCAAAGAGTCTTGGTGGTTCGAAACCGTTTCCATTTTCCGCTTATTGACCACTGTGCTCCTGAGAACAGCCATGCCTCACCACAATTTTATCACAGAGGTCCACACACAGCTCTTGTAAAATGTCGGACCACTATTTAGAAAGGTGTGTGCCATTCTAAACCATGTCCAATCAATTCAGTTTGCCGCAAATGGACTCAAGTTCAACATATATCTCTATGGTAATTAAAGCAGACAAGATTCATCCAACAACAACTTGGAGCCACAACAAAGAGTCTGAATAGTTTTGTTGAGAAGAAACTCGATGAACTGTTACTGAGGGTTACACTATGAGTGTTGAATAAAATGTGCGACTGTCTGAATGGGTCTGAATACTCAATGAATCCCCTGTAATTAATCTGCTTCAATAAATAGTTTCCTCATGGAAGTGACTTTGTGGCCATGAAACTGCACTTTTAGCATCCCCTCTCCTATGTGCTCTCCATTGATCTAAAAGCAGCCACCCTCCAGATACCAGCTGGCATCTGGAACAGGCCCTTCTGTTGGTGTTGGCAACCAAACGAGCAGGCTTTTTCTGTTAATTAGCCTCTCCACCACCAGGCCAATGAGCAGCATCCATGGCATCGCATTTACACACTAGGAGCAACAGATCGCACAGGTCCATTTTCATTTCATATTTCAGATCCTTATTTGCCACACACACACACACACACACACACACACACACACACACACACACACACACACACACACACACACACACACACACACACACACACACGTCAAAACCAACAGATGCCAATATCTTCAGCCTCAGTTTGAGATATGAGGAAGGGGAGCACCATATTAGCATAAATCGGGATTACTATGCATGACTGTCACTTCAAAGATAATCAAACAAATTAGAAAATTCTTCAAGTGCTCACGAATGTTGGAATGAGTCACAGATAATCCACTTTGCTTTCATTTATTTATTTATTTGGGGGTTTTTTTGCACGTCAAGAGCCTTTCATATGTTTACGTAACTTAAAACGAGGTGCTGTCGCAGGGAAGAGGCTTCAAGAAACAACAAGGGGAAAAGGCCATCACAGACAAGGGTCTAGACACACTAATGGATATGGGCAAAAGACAATAATCAATATACTGCCAGGTGATCATTATTAGCACCTCCAGACACACAACTGCTTTCTTCGTGAGGATCAGGATGAAGAAGGGGCAGCAGCAGACGTTACCTAAATATGTTCGCTCAATGATCAATGGGTGTGATTGGTCACCACGATACCTGAAGTTTACAGAAGGTATTGATGAAGAAATAAGTTCAGTAGTCTATTAGGTGATTGTTTTGTCATGTCACAAAAATTTGCGATTTTGTACAGTTGACACTAATACGTCACAGGAAAACAAAAAAATCTTCTCATGGAGAACCAAACATTTGGATTTTTCCTTGATTTAAATATTCGTTTCTCAAAATAGCACGTCATTATTTTCTTAATTGACTCAAATAATTGTTTCAGCATTACCTGAAAATTACACAAAATCTTGTTACAGGTTTTTTTTTTCTCCAGATTCTCAAAAGTTGCCATTCTTGATTTTATGTTACTGTAATTAAGTATTTGGGGATATTGAGCAGTTGTTGGATAAAACAAGCTCTTAGCTAAATAGAGAAATGTGATTGCCTTTTTTTTCCTGACATTTTAAAGACCAAATAATCAACCAATGAATGAGACATAAAATCTAAAATCATTAGTTGAACCAAACAAAAGCAAGAAGTAGTACCTGGAAGGTTAGAAAACTTATGAAAGGTGTCTCTCCATTAAGACTTCTGGGTATAACTGGGTGACAGAGGTGATTCCTGATCCCTTAATCAATAACAGTAAACTGCAGGACCTGTTGCCCCAATAAAACTGCTCGCTCGTCTGTACAAGACAGAGCTGTTGGGATTTTTGTGACACATGCGAGTTTAGCAGCTAAACCTTCTGTAACAACGTCCCCCAGGCTGATACTGCAGTCAACTTGCCCAATTAAATATTTACTGTACATGAAAATGAAGAACTAAAACATCCCCCCAACACTGTAAACTAATCACATCATATCTAAGAGCCCTGGGCCTCATCAAGCAGCTATAAAGTTTAATAAAGCCCAATGAAATGTGATTTTCACATGGTGCCATTCATTTCCATAAGCCCTGCCTTTACTAGCCTCCCGTGTCGCCTCAGTGTCTCAGTGGGGTTGTAGAAACTGGGGCTCGCGCAGGAGCGGAACACTTTCACGGCTCCGTTTTCATTTAGTGTCATTAGAAATTCAATTCCCAGCAAATGACTTTTTAGAATTTCACAGCAGTCCCTTAAGATGTTCTTGCATGACCCACTTTTGTCTCAAGCAGCATAAGCTCCTCTTCATTGCCACAGTTCACAACTCGCATGCATATTCCTAAACCGTTCCATCTGGGTAGTTGTGTTCTTGTTTAGCTGTGGGTTTTTCAGGCTGCTTGCTAAAACTGTCGGGGTCAAACAGCGGGGGAAACCGGTCATTTGCCTTTCAAACTTCCACCATGAGGACGTAGCAGCTGGTTATATTCAGCTCATGCATGATGTCATACTTCCGCAGGTACACGTGGAAAGAGAATATTACCAATGACACTGCAACACAGAAGTCCATTTCTACACCGGAGTCCGGTTTACATTAATGAGTGTGCTTAGCCGTGGAAGGCTTGTGTGCAAGCTTTACCTGCATGGTGTGCACCGCACCTCATCTTTATTTCTGCTTTGAAGGAGTTCCAGACCGAACTTCCGAACGGCTGTAGTTGTCTTTGCCTGTTTCCCCATGTTCACACCAAGACATCTAATACCGGCATAGTTTTACCTACAAAGCTCCGGATCTCTGAACACAGTATGTTCTTCTTCTCCCACTGTTATTTAATCCAGGCTGGCAGGCAGCTTTTAGGCGTATTACCGCCACCTTCTGGCGTGAGTAAGCATTACAACCGTGCCGGTAAAAACAGGCAAAATAAGGAAGAATAATAGTCGCATATACCAATTGTAGATTACAACGACTATTTGAATATTCAAAATTCGAGCCCCATCCCTAGTTTATACTCGGTCCACTGTGATATTGTATTTTTCTGAAAACCAACCTAATCCTGCAAATTTTTTAAGCGGTTGTGTCTACGCAAATTCCTCTCTGGTTCTGTTGATTGCTCACTTCATGTGGAAACACGCCATAAATCAACAGCTGAGCATGCTGAGATTATGTTCTGTGATGTGCACCATCTGTTAAAAAGGCTGATGACGAAAAACTGCAGTTGTCTTGGCTCCCCTTTGGAGATAAGTAGGAAGTGGGTACAGCTGACAGTTGAAACTTTAAGCGTGAAATGAACACACTCACTTTTCTGTCTGCGTAAACAAGGCTTAATAAAGATGATGGGCTATAAATCTGGTGCTCCACCTTTTTCAATTTCCTGCTTCGGTGAGCATCCTATGGTAGCAGGGGACCACCTAACCCGGGGAAATTCCCCAACAAAGTGACATCACATGTGTAGTAAGGCGACACATGAAATGGGTATAAAATGGTGATTTTACACAGGGGAATTCAGGACACTGACCAAAAGTAAATGAATGCATATAAAAAAAAAAAAAAAGGTATGGGCCATCAGTAAAAGAGAAAGTTCACTGGTAGGACCCCAGAGGAAAGATCAGACACCAGGACATTAAATGAATGATGTTTCCAACAGAAATCGCTCTATTCAGGTCAATTACACTGTTACCCTTTGGAGGTCTAGGGTTAATACAGCTAATGAATGCACCACATTTGACTTTATGAAGCGTATATCCTTGAAGTGCTGTCCACTGCCCCCTAATTGATCTTAAAAATCGTCAGTTGTGAGCCTGCTGGCTCTGACAGGTGGTCCTGTATTGGGGAGCAGGTGACCCCCACCCTCCTCGTTTCTCTCGATGCTGTCAGTCACAGTGACAAAGGTGACATTAGGTGCAGATCCTGCCATGATGGAAAGGGCATCTGCACAGCATGTACATCTTTTAATAGCCTCTACTCAGATCAGACAGGCAGATAGAGGCACGCAAATTTACCCACTTTTGAGTGAGTACACACACGGTCAGATACAGGGTCCCTCACTTGTCTGGACACACACACACACACACACACACACACACACACACACACACACACACACACACACACACACACACACACACAGGTAATCTATGAGGACAAGGTGCCCTGCCGAGAGAACAGGACAAATAGTTTGGACTTGATGAGAGAAAGTAATAAAAGTATCATCAGTGCCAGAAAACAATGTCCTCAAATCATTTTTGTTAAAAAATAATTACTGGCTGGTTAAAAGGTAAATCTGTATATAAAAATGAGTCTCTGAAAAGTGGCTTGCAGAAGTGGCTTACAGTGCAATACCACTAATGGCCACAAGGGGCTAGCTGCAAAAAATGTCTGACTCCATTAGACTCCCATTCAAAAAGCGTCAACTTCTTTCATGAAATACAAAGTCAATAGATGTTTTTCTACACGTGATTGTGATTTCATTCACCAAATTCAATTTCTCTGATTAGTTTTCTGATCGTCCATCTGAAAATAATTCCTTAATTATTAAGATGTTAGGCCTCGAGGAGATGTATGTTTGGGGGCATGTCTGGTTTAATTGATGTGGCTGTGGTGCAGTCAGGTTTCCCATAAGGGTCGGCGGACCTAGTGTCCTCAGGTTCTCATCAAGATCCACCTCTCGTTTCTCCCCAGCAAATATTGTCACTTCTAGCTCCAAAAATAAGACAACAATAACCAAAATGCCAAACTCGAGGCTTGAAAACAGCAGTTCACAAACAAAAGGGTGACGTATTGGTGGGTTGTCACTTGGCTTCAACTCTTGGCTTTCTATTATTGATCAATCTGCTCATTACTTTTATCTATTAAATGATCAATCCACTGAATTTAAAATGTTAATTTCCCACTGCCCATTGTGACAAACCTCAAATAGCTCGTTTTGTTCTAAGATTGGTATAAAACTCCATTTTACTCAATGTACGGCGATATAAAACATAAAAAAGCTACAAGCGGCTGGAAGGTTTGCTTACAAGTGACTGTAACTTTTTATTCATCAAGTTAGTGCACCCATAATTTCAGCAATGTCATCTGTAATGGGTGTTTACAAAAAACAGTTTAGGTAATAATTTAACATTTCCCTTCATTTTCTCTTCTGAGTAAGTTTGGGGATTGTTTAAAAATCCAGTTTAATCATCTCGCTGCTTGCGTTTCTTGCCTTGACAGACTTATTTTCAGCAACGTGATTGCGTTCCAAGATCTCAGAAATTACCGTTATAAATAAAAGCCGAGACAGCAGAAATAACGCCGCTGATGTAACAAACCCGAATTATCCTTTGAAACGTTTGGAGTATGTTCCACTTTTTCTGTTAGACACCCTACAGCGTCGAGTATCCATGTAAACAGAAATAGTGCACTCCAGTAAGGATGGATTGTGAACATGCTGGATCTTTCACAGCCTCGCTCAGAAAATAACGGCTTTGAGGAAATGTGAAATGGCTGATGTGTCGGAAAGCTCGAGAAGAGATACTGTGCAAGAGTAAAATGGCCTCCCCAGAGTAACACTACAGACACAACGGCGATCACTCCCTCCTCTCGTTCTGCCCATCGTCATACTTCATTGCCACTGTCGGTAACATCCTGTGGGCCGTAATGGATGTCTTTTCATCGTTATGTCCTGTGCTAATTGAAACCGAATTGGCGAGTACATAGGTCCATTTGGACAGGCCGGGCTTTTAACTCCCATTAATGCATAGGGCTTTTTCTCTGAGCATATGCTCGAGCCAAAATGTAGTCAGTGACTCAAGGCAGAAGCTGGGTTGCTTCAGTCATGGGCAGTGAAGATTGTCCTCGAAAACTAGTGCTAATAACTTGCAGATTTTTTTTTCAGATTTGTTCCCACTGCATTGCCAGAGCGGATAAAAACGCTTCGGGAAAAAGTGTCTGGTGTTTTTCCCAGAACTAGAGTTCAGAAAGAATAGATCCATTTAACCCTGAAACAACCCATGGACCTCATAAACATGTTGTCAGTAATGAGAAATTTGTTTTTTAAATATGGGAGTTATACTGAAAGACCTAAGGACCTACATTTTTTTCTATCGCGTCGAAAAACACGACAACAAATAAATAAAATATGGTTTCATGTATAAAAGATTATTTGTGCATTATTCACAACTAATAATAGTTTATTCCAGAGGTCCGATGTTTGTCGAGCACAAGTGAACAGAAAAAAAAAAAAAAGGATTATTTTTATGAATATTTTATAAGAGCTGAGCGGTGTCAATTATTCATGTTTATTTTAACGAAACCTTGACACAAAAGCCAGACAGAGCATGTGGCGTTCCTCCAGGTTCCACGAGGGTAAACCAGAGATTTAAAAAACAGCTGTACAACAAAATCAACATCAATAGATGACTAAGAGATCTGTCATAACCTAAAGGGTAAATAGATTGTTAACAACATCTACACTATATCAACGGAAAATATTTCCAGGCCTAGAATTTGCGCCTGTGGGCATGTGATTAGTCCACATTTGTCTTTTTCCCATCAAACACTCAATTTCCTCTTAGGAAATATCTCCATTTGTCGTTACTTTAACTACTACAGCCCTACACAGCCATGTTCCACCCACGCAGGTGTTTTCCATCCCTTTCCATGAGGAGTGGGCACATTTGCGTTTTGTCACAGCCTGTTCCATCTCCTCTGCTTCGCACAGACGTCCTGCTGACATGAGAAATAGTGAGCCTCTCAAATATTCAGCCAGTTTGAGAGAGTGGGTGGGCTCCATCTCAATCAGGAAATACAGTGAGTTTGTTTTCCTGTTTCATAACTACAGGACAAAATAATATAAGCAAGTGGCAAAGAAGGGATGGCTGCTCGAGAGCAAATGTGTAATTAAAACAGTTGAGCATTGCTGTTGTTCGAACGCAACCCATGCCGGCTCCTGCAGTTCATGTTTACAACCCTAACCCACACCATTACTTGTCTGCACTGCTTCTGGCCACACGACAGAAGTAAAAATTTAGCTGCTGGTGGACTGCATGGGTGTGTGCAAACAGTATTTGATTGACATCGCTCTCACTCTCCAATTAGTTTTATAGCAGCCATTATGTGTCATATCGTTCAGACGGTTATTATCAGCAACGGAGTCGCAGAAAACACATCAGCAATGGTTTTATATTTCTGTGTCAGTAATGCCTGGAGGTTCTTACAGTTTGTTTATATCTGATTTCATAGAAAAACTGCTCTAAATACATAACAGCAGATCTTAGAAAAAAATTGCCTGCCCTTCAAATGCTGTCGACATTATGTGAACATCACATGACGGTGAAATAACTGTATCACTATTATTACATCAGTCTGGTATCATCATAATATTTCCCAGAATAACTTCATGTTGAATCAGCCAGAACTGAGACCACCAGTGTGATTTTACATCAACAACACGCACAACCGATGACATATTCCTCTGTCACCACCTACATGTCGATCAGTTTGAGTCAATTCCACAAAAATACTATCTCACACTATAAAAAGTATATGCCTCCACCAACTGGTCAAGTTGCTCTTTACATCTCTGATTTTTTTTTTATATATAGAGTTATATGACTAATAGTGACTTGACTTGACTGCGTTATATTTTGTTGTGCTTGTTCTGCAGTTTGGCCACTGTGGTCGTGTGTGAATCCATTGAGAGAAATAAGAAAAAACAGAATCAAATTCCTTGCACGTGTTCACATGCTCAGTCAATTAAGCTGATTCTGACAGAGCTCAAAGTTGTAGCCATGACAGCAGAACATGCTTCAAATATGGATGTTGCTGCAATGATGATTCATAAACATCTTCAACTCGATAGCACAGACAACCGATAGAATCACCACAGTTTCAAGTGTCAGCATTTCAGCATCAGACTAAATATGAAATATGGTCACAAGCTGTGATGACTTATGGTGTTGATCAATAAATCGAATTAATAAATAAAAAACTATCATAAGTTTACCATTTGAAACTGTTGATATTTGTGTGAAATGTTGTCATAATTAGCGAATTCATTCTTGAGTTATGGCCGCAAACGTGTTTCCTAAGATCAACGCGACCTTCAATCTATGACCACCAAAATCAAATCAGTTCATCCTTATTGTCCGAGTCAACATTTGCGCCAAAATTTGGAGAACTTCCTTCGAGGCAATACTGAGATATTGTGTTCACAAAAGTGAGATGGAAGAACAGACAACCCAAAAACATTTTGCCTCCGGCCACAGCTACTTCTGGCGCAGAGCCATCCTCTAATTATAAACAGAGAAGGCATTTCTGGTTTTATGTCTTTTCATTGGATTTGTTGACAATTCAAAAACAGAGAATAATTCCAGCCTTATCACATCTACTCCTAAACCCGAATGACAAGAACAAAATCCTCTGGGAATATGTGTAAAATCATACACTATAAAAAGGCAAAAGCTTCCAATTGACCGGTGCTGCGAAAGCTAATTGTAGTTCACAAAACCCTTTTTTTTCTCCACAGTGAAGTCCTGAATGCATGTAGCGTTTGGCCCAATTACTGCCGGTGTCACAATGCACAGTTTATCCACAAAGGACCAGCTGAGAAAAAAGTGGCAAAGTACGGACGTTCCCACAAGCTGCCCGCGTGCGAAGTTGATGAAATGGTTATACGATGTAGTGGAACATCATCCGCACGGAAGCTAAAGCCCATTTCCATATTCCATTCCTGGAAGACAAAACACATTTGAATGAGGAAGGGACATGTGGGGCATAAGATGTAGAGCAGGCAATGCAATAATCTAAGCTCAGTGACCATACAACCTTTCAAAAATAATAAGGTGACTGGAGTTGTAGGTAGGCAGGGAGGAAGATTGGCAAGATTTTATCACATTAGAGCAAAGGCATATTAATCATAGTCTGGGCACACATGAGCACAACGGTAAGGAAGGAAGTCGGGAAAGGTTAATGTGGGGAAACGGGTGAAATAATGTGCGGCATTGGAATACTAAAATGGAACGTTCACTATATGCAGCAAAGCAATCACCACATTTTGTCACATGTCATTGTACATACGGCAAATCTGCGCCTATACTGCTGGGGAGAAAATGTGATGGGGAAAAAATGCACACCATCTGCCAAACAGCATGAATTTAACAATAAAGACAGAACTGTTTGTGTGTGGGATGCTCAGCTGGTTAAGGCTGTCAGTTTGAATCCGACTCAGCCTTTCCCGCGTGTCATCCCCTTTCTCTCATATTTCCTGCATCTCTTCATAGAAAGATAATCTCAGCCATCATCCTAATCATCATCAACAACCCACAATTTGGACAAATAATCCTTGACAAAACCTCTTCAGACACAGAGAGAACACAAAGTGATCAGTTTCAGTTCCATCCATGACTCATTTACGACCTTGATGATGACAATAAAGAAACACTATGGAAGGAACAAAAGTAAAGCTGGAACAAATAAAACCAAACTTGACTGATTCTGTTCAGCTTCTTTTTGACAGTCCAGTGGGCTACAAGCTTTACATCTGTTTCAAATGCAAAATCAAAGAGAATGTGTACTCATCAGCAGGCTACAGAGCCAGCGATCTCCCTCATTGTCTCGCGGCATGGATATCTTGGCAGCTGGCCCTGGTACTCGTGGTGCCATTGCTTCCAGCTAATGAATGCAGACAAGAATACAAAGGCCATATTGAAAAGTAGCGACAGAACTCAAGCGCTCACTTCTCAGGACGTTGCAATTTTGCTGACGGGACCAAAGAGACTGAAAACAACTGAGATCACATGGAAAAAGCATGTTTTCATCAGGGAAGCCTTATCAGAGTCTGAGCTCATAAACCAGCCAATTTATGCTTTTCACAGGATTTCATTTTAATAGCACCTACTATGTCATCTTTATTTGATCAAGGGTGCTTAAGGCGGACGTTTGAATCTGTCACATCAGTGAGCGCTCAGGTTACTGGTTTTCTTTTCATTGGAATAAAGAGAAATTTATCTCTTTTTTCTTTTTATGATGTCTCAGATAGCTCCTAATAGGAATCATAAAAAGGACTGGACTTTGACCGTCAGAGCTCCCAAAACAACCGCTTAAATCCTCTCACTCAAGAAGGTTTTCAGCATTTGAACTGACCCATGAGCTTGATTGTAACCACTTAGCAGCTCTGAATCATCTGAATCAGGGGGCGCTTGTACGGTCTGCCAGCCAAGGCCCAGAACCGTTCCGCATAAGACACCTTATTCCTTAAATTCATTCATGAAACACCCCATTATCTACACAGCCATGTTTTCAAAAAACATTATTCTTACTCACAGACATGGCACATTTGAAAATAAATTCCAGAAAAGCAAATAATTTAGGTATTTGCTGAGCTCGCCATCAATTCAAATCTGAGCCTCACGACATCAACATCGCAATTTCTCTTTTTCCTGCAGTGAAAAGGTGTTGTAATAAGCATGTCGCTTGCTCGGAACAACACTCCCAGCCTTCCAACACAGTACTGTGCAACATCAATCAGGACTGTGGGTACTAATGGAGCTTCAGTGGTCATCAGAGAAGGGCAGCCCACTGATAGATGAGGGAACACGGCACAAACAACCCCATGCACGCACAGGAACACAAACACACTCCCATCAGTCTGCATGCAAGTAATGATAATGTCTTATGAAAAGCACTGGCAATCCACCCACTACGCCGAGATGCACAAATATGGAAAATATAGGAGTAATAAAACGAGAGAAAGAACAAGTTATACCTTATTCCGCTGAAAACATTACTGCCAATGTTTGGAAGAGGAACTATTTAATTAGACCTCTATTAATCACAGTAATTGGTCATTCTACATCCCAGGAGTGTAACTGGCCAATAGCTGTTAACCTTCTGTCTCTGTCACTGCTGTTGTCTCCCCCCCCCCCCAAACTATTAATATACTGGTGGGCATCATTTTCAAATGACTCCAGGGAAGAAATTTCATTGGTTCTCAATAAGGGGTTGATTATCTCCAACTGTTTATTCGTGCAAGGTGGATTATTCCTCAAGAGTACTTTTGTGTTGGTATCTCAAACAAACACATTTTTGTTCTGCTGTGAAGGCAAGTAAGTAGCTCATGGATCACACTATGCTGGTGGAACAAAAAGCCACAACTTATATCAAGGATAGAAATGTCACAGAATTATTAGATTTCTCTGTTTTTACCACCTTCTTTTGTCAGATTACTGGAACATGATGTAAACTGTTCAGATGGAACACCCACAGCATGGCCTTTATCAACGATGTCTGGTGAATTTGGTTTTCATTTTGTGGTACTGCGCGAGACTTCACATTATTTGCAAATAAACATGATGTTCATGTTGAATGAGAGGCATATCATGGGTATTTCTGCACATGTGCAGTCTATACATACAGCTGGTGCCCCCCCACAGACTGGGAAATGACTAATACGCTTGGCCATCTGTCAGCAAGCAGTGATTCAGATCCAGAAAGCCACCAAGGCCAGAAGAGTCAGCAGTGATAAGGAGGAAAATTATGGCCAGAGACAGGCCCTTGTTCCATTTATCAGAACAAAGCACACTAAATGATCGTATGTGTATAACTACAATAAGGCAAACGTCGTATCATTTCAATATCAATATGGCAATTATACTAAACCTCCAAATTTGAGTTACAGGTTCTAAAGAGCATTTTTTCGTACCTTCTACCGCCGCAACATTCACAATTTAATATTTGTTGCAAAGTCGGACAGGGCACTTATGCAGGACTGCATTAAAATGAGTTCATATGTTGTTTTTAAATGACATCCAGAAACAACTGACACCATTTGTGGCAAGACAACACATTTGTTAGTACTTTCCAAGAGTGTTAATGTCGTGTTTGCTCAACTGATACCAGTTTACTTAAGGCTTGGTTAGATTTAGGCACAAGAATGATAATAAAAGTCAAAAATTATTTGGTGGTTGTTATGGAACAATTGTGGTGATGGTTAAAATAACCCAGCATCAACTGTTGGCACGGATTGAAAACAAACACTAATGCTTTGCTGACAACATCCAACCACCCCGACCTCCCCCCTCTATGACTCTACAACTTCCAACTATTTCCTCATTTGCTCCTGACTGATCAGAGTCATATAGTAACTCACTATGCCTGCAAGAGGACTTTGTCATTAGTACACGTCATTTTTGGCTATTTGATGATGCAGTCAATGCCATCATTCAGCTATCAAGTGAACACTGTTATATTTGTCGTTGAGCATCTAAGACTAAGTGTTTGTGTCACTAAGTACTTTCCCCTATCCACTTCATTATCACATTCTTCTGATCACTGCTGTGAATATTCATGCAGATCATAGCAGGAGCAATCTTCTGATATAACGAATGCATTACGAGTCAGATGTTGAGTAAAGGGTACTAAAACAGCTGAATCAAGTGTTCTTGCTGAGGGCCATAATTGTACTCTGTTTATGTGCCAGGGTGCTCTTCTCTCCCCCTACAAATTCTTGTTATTTGGAGTATATACACCGCAGCATCACTATGTGAATGATTAATTAAGATGCTGTTGCTTTTTTTTTTTTTTTTTTTGTCGCCCAAAACAACACAGCTGTCTAGATGGAATTGATTTAAAGAGCTCTGGCTTTGGATGCCATATATTGATGTTTTCTGTGATATATATCAATATTATGCAGAAAATGAACTGAAACAACTCACTTAGGCTGTGCCTTTCAAAATAAATTTGCAAAGCTGACCTGACATGTATTGAACTTACTGAAACATTAGTTAGTGTCTGTGTATTAAGACCTGTCAATCAACCTGAGAGGGTTTCACCGCTAGAGTTTTGGTAGGGAAGCTTTAATTGTTTTGATTGATTAGACAGCTGACTCATGTTGAACAGATTTTTTTTTTATATATATACAGACAACATATTTAAAGAGTTGATATTTGGGTTGAACTTTGTACAAACTACCCACAGCAGATATAAGGGAGTGATGACAATAAACTCCCCCCAAAAATGAATTATACACCAAGCCATGTGTGGGTAGCTGTTTATCCGTTGCATAAATCTACTGCTTTGAGTTTAAGTACATTCCTTCTTTAATTCTTCTTCTATAGAGGGTGCAGAGAAAAATTCTTACTGACGACCTGACAAAGGCCATGTTGAGCTTCCCATGAAGCCAAGATTATGGGAAAGAATTATGTGTATGGGCTGTGTGCAAGATGTTTACGGCTGATATACAATATAACCCTCTTATAAAGACATGGTTCAGCGGGCAAATAGGAAAGCCCAAAGAATGGCAGCAAGCGCTCTAAAGCCATCGATCCATCTCATATGCAGCAGGCTGTTGTGTTGGTATTTCACACAAAAAAACAAAAAAAAACGATTATTTCTTTCCATTAGACCATGCATTGACACAGCAGAGTGCAAAACACAGGGCTACTGCAGAAGACAAGGCGCAAACAAAAAGTGGAATTTGGTACATCTGCCATCTCACTGTGCCGGCCAATAAAACACACACAAGGACACATTTCTGGTCGATTACTTTGAAATGTGAATTAGGCAATTCCACTGTTTACCTTCCAATCACCCAGACAGAAAGAATGAGATGATGCTCACGATACATTTTTCACAGTTGTAAAACCTTTCGTCATGGTGCTCTGAACCTCTCTGCAGAGTTGTGGTATCTGACAAGCCTTCAAATGCAAATCTATTCCTCCGAAAAAAAGAAAAAAAAAACCTTCCTGGATGATATTTCATCATCTCACCGCTACAACATGCTGTTTTCAGTCACCCAACGCATCAGCTATGCAGCAGAACTATCAATTTAGCATATTAAAACCCCACAAATTCCTAGGTGGGAGGAAAACCAGTTCTTCTATGAAAGGTACTGTAGCACTGAACAGCAACATGACCATCAGAGTGTAAGAAACATGAATCAGACACGAGGAGCTCAGCAGTTTACTTGTAATCAAGATATGGAGAGTTATAAACCAAGGACTGACTATCCATCCTCTGTGTCCCCACAAAAAGATGGCAATAATTTACAGGGAAATTTAGAGCACACCTTGTCCAAGTTATTCTCCACCTAACCACATACAGTAATACACGTGCCAAAGCAAATGAAACCCAAAAAAGAAAGAAAAATATGGACAGTCATTGGCAACAACTCGCAAAGAGCAAACAACATGAGCCTGCAAGCAAGCACATACATGGGAAAAGCAAGAAAACGGTTAACATTAGCAGTGTGCCAGCCGAACTGAGCAGACTGCTGTACTGCGCAACGATTTGAGGCATTTTAGGTGTTTAGATTCACACAATTTCCTCTTTCTGCAGCGTCTAATCAACCCCCAAAACACACAGGGAGAGCTCCAAAAGTAGTGTCATCAGCTACAAGAGGAACAAGGTGTCCTGCAACTCCCCACGGAGCCACGGTGTCAACATCATGGAGTCAGTCTGGGATTTCACGAGACAAGAAGACTGTGTAAAGTTCAACATGACCTACCTGCCAAGTACCCTGGAAAAAAAATAAAAAAAAAATAGGCAAGGTGTAGCAAGAAGAACTGGTGCTGCTCTAAAGCCAGAATAGTTCGTGGTTGTTTTTTTTTTCTGAAAGCATTTCTCATTTTTAAAACCGTTGCACGGTACTGCATGACCTTACGAGCACAAGCGGCACACTCTTGCCTGAGCTCGGCGCGTCTTTGGGAAGGTGTAACATCGCAGTTCAAACACTTCGCGTGAAATCCACCGTCGAGACGCTTCACGTGACGACCTCCGATTTCATAATCTACCGCCAAGTCCTCCTGGAGGCGCGTTGGTTCACTGTTACCGAGCTTTCTAATGAAATGCTGCTTGAGCAGTGGAGTTAGCAAATGTAGTCAAAAAATAAATAAATAAAAAACAGAGCAGAGCTTTGACCGCTTAAAAATGTTGCCACGCTGTAAAATAGTGCCTTAAATGAATGTTTTACAAGTTAAAGTACACCTAATGTGAATTGGATGACGTAGCTAGCGTGTTTCACCTCCAACATGTGGAGGCCCCAAAGGGCCAAAAAAAAACAACCTGTGTTCATTTATTTGATCAGCCCACCTCACCCCACTTTCTTTTTTTTTTTTTTCAGTGCATGAAGTTCTGGTGAGTATGTAAATGTGATTAAAGTAAACAAGATGTGCCTCATGTTTCAAGTACATTTTTTTCAATATTTAACCAAGGCCACCATCTCCCTTGAACATTAAACCAACATTTTCTCTGTATGTTGATAAAAAAAAAAAAAAAAAAAAAAAGATTGGCCCACGGCGGCCAATCTCATGGACTATTTATCTTTGCTAGAGCTATGACGGTTATGATTAGTGTTGTAATACAGTATCTTTGATGAGTAAGTATTATTATTTTATACACTGCAAAGTTTTAGAGAAAAAAGAAGCTCTAATTAAAACAGCAAAATCCCCTACAATCTAGGCCTGCAAAATCTGACTTCACAGTGTCTCATTATTTGTTTTTTATATAATTTGTCTGTGATGTTTTTGGTTCTTTTTCGCTCTATTTTCAGATAAGTGTTCATGAAAGACAAAAACTACCACTAACAAATCAGATGTCATCTCATCCGGTGTAGTTGAGTAAAGGTAGTGTAGCAGCAGTTGCCAAGGCAAGTTTATCCTTTCTTCTTTCTGTTCCCTAACCCGAATAACGGATTTCATTGCCTTCATAACTATAGAGGGAAGCTGAGCTCATTATAGTCCATAATCCATTCTGTGAGCACCCCAAATTGGCATTGCAATGTCATATCAATATTTCCCTTGTTATGGAGAGAGTGGAAATTTTAACAAAATCACTGCAGGGGAAAAAAAAAAAAAAAAAAAAAAACATTTCTGGTTGTAAAGCAGAACTATATATGAGAATTAAGGAACAAGGTTGTGGCAGTGTTTCCTGTGCCCCCATTCAGTTTGGCTGCATTAATTGTCACCACTGATATAGAAATGTAACTTATAGGTAATCACACAGAATGCCATTAAGTAAAACTTAAGTATTACTTAATGACCTGACTGTAAACAGAATTCAAACGTCCATTCGGCCAGCGGTGATAATAATATGGTTGAAACACTGTAGTGTACATCTAAACAACATTCAGTGCAAGTTGGTTCAAAGGAATCCTGAGGCTTTATCTCCAGAAATACACCACACATTAAAAAACATATAAAGAAAAATCATGCCAACCAAGCACCGGATCTACTTGGAAATGGCACGGAGACGTTCTGCCAAGCTGCAGGCTGTGTCAGAAACATTAACTTTTTATTGTCTGTGACATATATGCTTATATATTCATCTCATGTCGGGAGCCATAGAGAACATTCATCAGAATGAGCACTTATACCAGCAGACCTTATATTCTCATAGCGGACTCTAACGTAATCTGTTTTGATGTGGGAAAAAAATGTGTTTTGTAAACAGATTATGTTACTATTTTTTTTTCAAAGCCACACAAATATCAACACTCATATCATTTGCTATTTTGCAATTTTGATTAAAAGATACCAGACTCAATAGCTGTCAAGTGTCCCCATTCACAATAACAACAACACAAACACACACACACACACACACACAAATTTGGGCACTCTTCACATCTACCATACAGCTAAATTGCCACCCACTTCTGATCTTTATTCACAATGGCAATTAATATAACAAATGTAACTCTTAATTTATGTATTATGGACCTAAACCACTGAATTAATCCCCAAGAGGTATCTCAGGTCAAATGGCTGTTATTTGTCTGATTCAAGTTGTCCTTCATTCAACTGTAATTTTCCAACAATTTCAACCTTATTTACTCGCTAATAGGTGATTTAATTTCTCTAAACACATGATATCTTTCTGTAACACATTTCAGCGCTGCCCGGTACCCACATCTTTGAACAATGACAAGCTTTCAGCGAGGACAGAATTAAAATTCAAAGGCAAGGCAGTTCATTTTAGTCCAAGGAACCGCTGTGCGAAAAAACACTTGACTGATTTTAATCACATTCTTATTTATTTCAGCTCGGAGCTCGGCATGACTTTTTAAAGGCCAGTGATGATTTGCACTGTGTTTTCACAGTGTAACAGCACCATCTAGCAGGTGTCTGTCGGTATTAGTGCTGCTCACCGAAGCTCAGGGCTATATTCCCTCTGGAAGCCCCAGCCTTCACAGCACTGCTGGAATAGCAAACATTTATTTCCAGAATAGGCATTTACTAAGTGTACTTTATCTCCCTGTCTGTTATACACTCCATTGACTCAAGGATTATTGTCAACACGTGTCTGCACTGTTCGGCTATAAGACTGCCAAAACAGAGGGAATGAGTCATGGGAAATGATTGGCATTTGGCAAATACAACAAAATAAATGTCTGAGAGCCACTGCATTATTCTTCTTTTCAGAAACAAACTAGAGAATAAACAAAAATAGCACTAGAAACTCGCATCTTTGCGAGATGACCTTGCTTTTCCACCAAAATGCAGTAACGCCTTCTACATCGCAGTGTTAGTTTTTAATCAATCTTTGAAATTAACATAAGGAATAGTTATACAATTAACTGTTTTTTTTTGCATAAAACAATAGAAAAGGTTGAATTTAAATGATCATTAGTGAGTAATGAGCATGTTATGTAAGACTTACTTTTAGTTATAAAACTCTGCTTTTTGTGGCACTTATTAGACAAAAATGGGTTTTGTGAGAAAAACACATGATAAACTTATTTGATACTGCATGACTAAGCATTAAAGGTCTACTTATATCACCTAAATTGTGTAGTTACTCTCACGAGGTGTAGTTTTCTCCTACTCAAACAAAAGCTGCAGGTGTTAAGTCTCAGTGGTAACAAAACCTGCAGACTACCATTATTCTTTGCTTTCATTTTTGTTCATTTTCAAGTACATTAAAATGCAAATGGTTGCTTGAGTTGCTTTTACTCAAGAAAAGCGAGCAGAGTGCCGCTGTTACTTTGTGATACCAATAGTTCTGGGATCCTCTCTTTCTCACGTCTCTCTAATGAAACCATTTGTTTTGGTGACAAAAGTGATCGTCCTCGTCTCTTTCTTCCCGTCTCTTTGTCGAGTCAATTCGCAGCTGTTGTTCAGTGTGTGTGTGTGTGTGTGTGTGTGTGTGTGTGTGTGTGTGTGTGTGTGTGTGTGTGTGTGTGTGTGTGTGTGTGTGTGTGTTTTTGAGACCATCATTAAAAATGTATGACATCTCTCTAACCAGTGTCCTGACAAGCCACTCATGCTCATTGGATATCAGTCATTAAAATTTACCGAAGAGGGCAAAGTAAGGCCCGGGTAGGTATCAGGTTCCTCGTTTGAGGCTGTGGATGAATTTTTCAAAGTCCTATTACACGAGGCACCACCGCTGTGTGAAGGCTGTGCACGCTGACATTGCCGTTGTGTGTCTCTGCTGGCGTTGTAGCCGAGGTGCGACAAAAGCCGAATCAACAATACCAACATGAGTCTCAGGGTGGCTGTACTGATTCATTTACTTCTGCTTGTTGACAAGGCTGATTCTAAAAAAGGTGAGTTGCCATTTGTTATCTTGATGGAGCAATGTTTAAATTTCATGGGAGTGCTTTGTCTCACAGGTGCTGTTACACACAGAGACTGTGTTCAATGTCAGTCGGTAATACACTTTCATAGGTTTTATATCAAGAGCGCTAGAAAATGTCAAAAAAAATAAGTCACGGTTGAGCCATAACCTTTAGTCTGTATCCTTTTTCTCTGAGCTGAAATGAAATGTTTCAAATTCGAAGGTGTCAAATGCGGAGGGATCCTCTCTGCTCCATCTGGCAATATCTCCAGTCCAAACTTCCCCGGCATGTATCCCTACAACATCGACTGCTCCTGGCTGATTGTGGTGGCCGAGGGCTCCTCTGTCCTCCTCACGTTCTATCACTTTGAGCTGGAGTACCACAGCAACTGTGCTTACGACTACATCAAAATCTACAACGGCATATCCGAGGACGAGGGGAACCTCCTTGGGACATTCTGTGGTGACATCTCCCCACCTCAGTTCACCTCCTCCTGGAATGTCATGTCCATCATCTTCCATTCAGACCGCCACGTGGCCCACGGGGGCTTCAGTGTTGGCTACCGAAAAGGTAACTCGTTACAGTTAATGCAATAATGGCAGGGATCAGTTGGCTAACTGCCCCAAAACTTTAGTTGATTTAGTCTGGCCATAACTCGAGGTGTTTAGCTACAACTTTTTTTTACCTTAACCCCCACCATAACATTATATGGCTAAGAGGCATGCCGGGGGGCTTTGGGATGCTGTGTTTGTGAAGCACATCTGACAGTCATCAGCCTCACAATGATAATGCTAGCTGATGTTTAGCAGGGTGTAATATTTACCATGTTTATCATCTAAGCTTGGCATGTTAGCGTACTGGCATGGCAGTCATTTAGCTATATGTTGCAATCTAAATTGAAGTGGTCAACCCCAAAGCCATTCCATTAGCGAGGCTAAAAATGAGCTTGTTTGCAAAGATGTATACATTTCTGACACTCTGACCGAAGTAACAGCGTTACAAATTGTGGTCCACTGATTGTTCTCAAACAGAAAAGGAAACGTAAGGTACATCTGACTTTGTCTCCTGTCCTCTCCAGATATGTGCGGTGGAGTCCTGACTGGATTATCAGGCATAATCTCCAGTCCAGGCTACCCTCAGGAGTACAGCAACAATGCAGACTGCTCTTGGGCCATCCACGTGTCCAACATGAGCGTGGTCACATTGGTCTTCTTGGACTTCCAGCTGGAAAACAACGAGGGGTGTAATTTTGACTTTGTGGCCATGTTTGACGGCCCAACAGTGACCCACCGGCACCTTGGCAAATACTGTGGGACAGACAAACCCCCCAACTTAGTCACCACCTCCAACCAGCTTCTGGTGGTCTTTAAGTCTGACTTCAACATCGGGGGACGGGGATTCAAGGCTTACTATTACTCAGGTAAGAAAGATTTGGTTTGGAAGTCTTCACACCAATTATGATAAGTGGTTTTGGTTTTGGTTCCCCCTGACTGTCCATGTTTTTAGTGCAATTGCAGGAACTGAAAGTGAAAAAAGGACTAGTTATTAACAATGTGGCAAACTATTACACGAGTCACAAAAATTCAATGCGCTCACAAAGTGAGCTAAATTTAGAAAGCCAAGAAATAATCTGCAGTAAAGAACTTCACATCTCCAGAACAATATAGAAACGTTGTTGAAAACTTGGGATTTCAGAAATACGTAGCAATGGTTAGGTTGAAGTTACAGTCGAAAAGGAATAAAAAAAAAAAGTACATACATCATACTGGAAGTTTGAAAGAAGTCATACAAAGGATCCAGCATGAAAACAAAAACCCTGTCAATAAATTAAATTTGTAGAATCCTTTCAGCTCTAACACAAAGCAGCATCTGTCACAGAACTGGGGCAGAGCAGAGCTCGTCACCTGCCTCCCACCAGCACAAATGTGAAAGTCCTTGAGTGGTTTCGCCAAAAGAAGCCCAGACTTGAATCCAAATGAAACTCTGCTGAATAACTTTGACAGCTGCTCACGGACTGCCACCATTTGACCTTGTTGATCATAAACCACCTGCTGAAGAGGATGACAAATCCTGAAACACAGCTGGAAAAAGATGCCTGCACTAATGGTACACCTACCTATTGAAATAAAAAAAACTAACAATACAGTGGGTACGGAAAGTATTCAGACCCCTTTAAATTTTTCACTCTTTGTTTCATTGCAGCCATTTGCTAAAATCCAAAAAGTTCATTTTATTTCTCATTAATGTACACTCAGCACCCCATCTTGACAGAAAAAAACAGAAATGTAGAAATTTGTGCAAATTTATTAAAAAAGAAAAACTGAAATATCACATGGTCATAAGTATTCAGACCCTTTGCTGTGACACTCATATTTAACTCACATGCTGTCCATTTCTTCTGATCCTCCTTGAGATGGTTCTACTCCTTCATTGGAGTCCAGCTGTGTTTAATTAAACTGATTGGACTTGATTAGGAAAGGCACACACCTGTCTATATAAGACACTGTATGTTCATATTTGAAAAAAAATTATATTTTCCTTCTAATTAATTTTGAAAACAGACTGAGACCAATTCCACAGAGTTCAATATATCCTAAAAATCTATTAAAATATCGAGGTTTTAAAGGAATAGTTCAATATTTCAGGAAATATGCTTGCTGGTTTCTTTACTGAAAATTTACACAAGGTCCAATACCCTCAATGTCTGTTAACTTGATATGTAGCTGGAGTCAGCAGCTGATTATTTAGCTTACAGTTAAATATAAAGACTGGAAACAGAGGGAAACAGCTAGCCTGGCTCTTTACAAAGGAAATATCACTGGCTTCCCAGTATGTTTAAAGCTCATTAATTCATATTATGCCTTTTATGTTTATTCCAAACAAAAATTAAACAGTCCGTTTTCCAATTTTCAATTTCTTGGCCAGGCCTGTTGACAGGATATTGTTTGCCATTTTTCCAATTTTTACTCGCAGCAAAGCCAACTGGCTGCTGGCTTGTTTTATATCAAACACATAAATATGAGTGGTATTAATCTGCCCAATTTACTCTAAAAAATGTTAACTATCCCTATAAACTGTGAAGGAGTTATGTTTTCCTCCCATACAGTTAAATTAAATACCTTCTATAAACATAAACTTTTACATTCATGAGACTCACTTGTTTTAAATACAGGATGAATCATCCTAAAAAGCCAATAATAAAATGAACACACTGTAGTAAGAGGACAAAGATGACTATTTGATCCACTGCACTTCAAAAGGGGAATGCCAGCAGGTCATGTCGGCTGTAAGTGGCAACTTCTGCAGCCCACATTTCCCCAGCATCTACCCGAACAACATCAACTGCCACTGGAGCATCACTCTCGGAGCTGGATACCGCATCAAACTCTACTTCCCCGTCATGGACCTGGAGGACCGCAACAGCCTATCAGACGAGTGCGACTACGACTCTGTGGCAGTTTTCGACGGTGACAGCCAGACGGACACCCTGCTGGGACGCTGGTGCGGCCGGGAGCAGCCCACTTCCCTCATCTCAAGGGGCAACAAGTTGCTGGTGGTCCTCAGCACAGACAGAAACCGAGCTCACAGAGGGTTCACGGCCTCTTATCTTGGAGGTAAATGTTTCTTTGTAGAGGCATCTGATTCATTTCCAGGATGAAAAGCTGCCTTCGCATCACAACCTTGTGTCATGTTCAGGGTGACCAGATCCCAACAAACCAAATGTGGGGAAAAGAGTGCGTTTGTGACGGACAATGTGGGACACACAGCTTAAAAACACACAGCACGCTATGCAGGTTACAGGTTAGGCCTCCAGCATGCGAAGGACTAAACTAATATATTGTATTTAAATGAAACTTTTCCAACTCCCACACTGAGTACAGGAAGCACAAAGGAATTTAACATTTCACAGTAATGTCACGAGGAATGTATTTGTTGTAGCTGCATTTGCAGATTTGAGAAAAATGTCTGTCCTGCAGGGTTCACTTTGGAAAACTAGAGCCAATTGAAGATGTGGGACATTTTCTCAATATATGGGACACAAGACAAGGGATAAAAAATGCTGTGCAGTCAGACATAAAATGGAACACCTTTTCACCCTTATCATCTCGGGAGTGTTAATTCTTCTTATCCTATGGGGACTGGAGGTTTAAGACATGCACCGTTAAAAGCAAAATGTTTGTCTCCGCAAACAACAAGATCCAACGTCATTTTCATGCTGCTCTTACAAAGTGTGAAATGTCTTTTTCCCCTTGAATCCAAGTGGTGCCTGTGAACGTGAGCTGCACGAGATCAGAATTCACCATCCTGATACTGCAGCAGTCTTTACCCCAGCTGGACCGCGAGAACATCTACCTGGGAAACCCCTCCTGTACCGCGCAGTTGACGGCCACCTCCTACAAGATACTCGCTCAGTTCGTCAACTGTGGCACTGCCAGCCAGGTGACGGTAACAACAGCCTCACTTACTGGTACTCCACGACAGGCAACGATTTACCGTACTTCAGCTGTAAAAGACAGTGATTTGTGTCAGACGTTTGGTGACTTTGCTTCTGTTAACACTGTAACTAATGATCCCCTCCAGAAACATCGGAACATCACCATGCTCGTAAACAAACTCTACATTGATTTCTCTGACGGGAAGCAGGAAAATGTGCAAGAATATAAGGTGCAGTGCGACGCCCTGCGGAAGATAGCATCAGTGTCCATCATGTCTGCGGAGGATCGGCGTCTGGAGGAGCAGGCCCAGCAGACTGACAATCACAGTGACGGCGACGCCGGGCCGTCGCATTCTGAGCCTCATGATTTGAGTGACATTGTCTTTATCGGCATTTGTGTTCTGGCTGTCATTCTCATGGTAATAGCTATTGTTTGGCTGGTGCTTCTTTAGTAATATACATGTACAGTATATACAGCGTATGTATGGTCTTATCTGTCAAAAAGAGGACTCTTAACGCTAAGGCTGTCTTATTTTAAATTTCATTTTGTATAAAAAAAAATGTTCAGCAACAGTGTAAAAACAGAGCAGCAATTGACAAGAACACACATTTCCTTTGCAAAAGGAAAAGTGTCATTATCACCACCGATATTCTTTAAAAATGATTCATATGCAGTTAAAAACAGTGTAAGGTTAGCAATGTGCCACAAAATGAAAAAATTATTTTGTATCTTTACAGAAAATCAAGAAAATAATTTAAAAAAAAAATTAAATCAAATGTGTATGCGTTAAAAGAAACTTCACATATCGCATGCACTAAAACCGTCACTATGCAGTCTGAGGCCTTATTTAGCTGTAGTTACTTTTTGTATTTGGAAACCAGCTGTTCGACTGAGATTGCGTTGTCCTTCACTTGAGTTCTGATGTCAGGGTTGTGTTTGAAGGCAAACACCAGCGCTCGAACAGTCCGTCTGTATGAACCGCTCACTAACCGGCAGCTCTGGTGAAACACTTCCCTCTCGATGTTGTCGATGAGACCAGAATCCTCCTGTAGGTCCAGTAAGAAAATAACAAGGAAACACAAAGTCAGTTCATTTATTGATAGAAAATTAATTAATAAGTAAATATTTTGATAATTGATTCATTGTTTTATCGGGGGAAAAAAACGCAAGAATTCTGCTTCCAGCTTCTTAAATGTGAATATTTCCTGGTTCTTTTAGTCGTACATGATAAAAACAATAAGCTGAATATCACTGAACTGTTGGTAGTGACAAAAAAAAAGACATTTTAGACCGCAGCTCGAGCTTCGGGAAGCACGGGTTAACACAAGTGAACAATAATAATATAATTTTAATAATGAAAATAATCATTATTGGCACCCCCCACAAAAAATTATATGTATGAAGGAAGAAGGAATAGATAGTAAACAAATAGCTGCAAGTTAAACTGCGCAACCACACACTCAGTTTGAAAAGATGTTGTCAGTGGAGTTTCGGGAAAAAAGCTATGTTGAATAACAAGAGGGAAAAAAGGTCCGTTTTTTTATGTTTTGTTTTGTGAAAAAATTGCATAAATTCAAATAAAAAGTGCTAGAAAGTGATCATGTATGCTGAATTTTCAATGCATTTTATTTTCAATGGACAGAATAAATTCAGAATTTTAATTCATGTGAATCTGATGTGATTTTATCTGCCATGCTATCCAAAAGAACATACATAAGCTTTTATATATTCATACAATTGACCGTCTCTAAACTGTCGCTTCTAAATGAATTTCTATTTCTACAAGTGCCACATAAATACAATGGGAAATACAAACTGCAGATGGGATGGACAGAAATAGCAGAACACGACGGCCCCTTTCCACTGTGATGCTCTCTCTCTCTCTCTCTCACCTTGACCTCCAGGGCTTCAGACATAAGTCTTCTGGCGTTGCTCCGGAGTCCTTCAGATTGTTTGTCCAAGCGCACTTCAATAGACGGCTTATTGGAATTCTCCTCAATGAACGTCCTCCACTCGGTGTACACCTTTGCTGCCATTGAACTCACCTCAGGGTCCAGGTGCTTTCGCAGTTTGTTGACAGTGTGACCTAAGGAGAGAGATGCTTTCGTTACATGTTGACCCAATTTGAATACGGTCAGTTTGATGAAAGGCCTGGTGTTTCTGAGGTCGGAGCAGTGTTATTGCCGGTTTGTACTTTTGCGTTATAACGCCGCTGTAAAAATGCAGCGCAAGTCGAACTGACCTCTGAACTCTTGTGAGAGTTTGACTTGGTTCTGCAATTTGTGTTACAGGGAAACTTTTTTTTTTTTTTTTTTACTTTTCAGGACAACATGTGTTTATGCTTTCATTAGTCCACAAAGTGATGTATCAGCAAAAAGCAAACTGTAAAAAAAACATCTAAACATTAAGTAGGGCCGGGCAACAGCCAAAATAAATATCACGATAATTTTGCCCAAGTATCTTGATATTACAACTATTTTGTCGATATGACTATTGGTGCTTAAAAAATATTTAAACACGATTTTTGTTACATAATCATCAGTAATGTGGATATAATGACTGAGTGGGTAAAGGCGAATAACATGACAGCAAGAACAGTCTCGTAAGTTTAGAAAAGGACATCACTTTACTGTAAAGGTCTTTACACACGACGGGTGTTTTTATTGTGTGATGAATTTGCAGGTCAATAGATTATTTTTTTTTCAAATTATTATTTTAGTCATGAGTACTTTCACACAAAACATGCATGGCAAAAAAAAAAAAAAAAAATACTTTTTTTAATTTGAAAGGTCAATTTTTATGAGCTTTTGCACTCCGAGTATCAGCATCAACCAATCACATTGTTTGAAAGTGGTAAAGATGCGACACCACAAACTCCTCCGTGACAATGTTGATTGTTTGCGTCTCCAGCGACTCTGTGTTAAAGGGCACAAAAATGAGCAAAAGTAAGACAAGCGATCTCAAGGACAATGCAGAGAGTGGCATCGCTGAACGACTAGTCCGTCAGGACTGCGAGGAGCTGATGTCGTTTATTTCTGGAGCGGAGCAGAACAGGTTTGGTTGATGTACCAAAATCTCCTCTTCTTTTGTTACATGGCCAAAAGAGATTCATTACTGGATGATGATGATGATGATGATGATGATGATGATGAATCCATCATTTCTCTGAAGGATGAGCTGATATGAATCTGTTCAAACCTTCAAACAAAATTTCCCCACTGTGGGATTAATAAAGTCTAAATCAATTTTTTTTTAACAGATTGTAAAGCCTTAATGCAGCTTTTTAAAAAAACAGGACAATACACCACCTATGCCATATCGCGATATTACGATATTCAAGATCCAAGACGACATCTGGTCTCATATCATGATATCGATATATGAATATAATCCCCAGGCCTGACGTGAAGGTTTCCTCTGTACCTATTTTGGTGGACTTGAGCACCTCCCTGGATGGGATCTTCTTGCTCAGCTCCGTCAGGGCAGTCAGCAGGTTGTCTTTGCGCTGCTCGGGCAGCTCCAGCACGGACTTGTAGCGCATGATGTCCTCAATCACAACCACCCTCTTCAAACAAACAAACAAACAAACAAACAAACAAACAAACACAAAAGCACAACACCCCCTCAGTAAATCGGACTTCTCCTCTTCCGTGTCCTGAACGCCCGGTAACTCACCCGGAGGGACTCAATCGTAGTTTGTCTGTAAACCTTTTCGTCGCTGTTGGGTTTTTTAGGCGCTTCGCCTTTGGTGGGCCGCACTAGAAACTTGTCCATAACTCAAGCCAGCATTTTGAAATTCAACAGATTAAACACATTGCTGGCTTGAATCAAGTCATTCGTCTCTACTCTGGTAATTATAGCTGCCTCTAGTCAAGGCAACTGGGACAACTCATCCGTTTTGGTGAAGCCAACAGCATCTGGACGGCTATGGTGAATACCACTGTCTGGTGTTGCCTTTAGGTACGGTGGGAATATGGAGGCACCAGTACGCTGGTACAAAATTTAAAAAAAACAGAAAATTACTATAATATCATTTTAAAAACCCACTCTATTATTACGATGTAATTTCATTATTGTTGTTTACCGCTGTTTTAATTAATTGAATGTAATGTAATTTAGTTTTTTTTTTTTGCCTGCAGGCAACAACTGTAGATAAATGTATTTGAATAACTTGTTTACAAATGTTCTTACTGAGTTAAATTCAGCTTTACATCTCCCTCTTGAGAAACATGGGGAGAGAAAAAAAATCATTGGTGTTCAGGAAACTAGCAGCCTTCATTGGTACAAAATTATGTAAATTATAATAAAAATCCAGTCATTCATATATAACTTCTACAAGCATTCGTATGGATGTGCAAAAAAAATAGTGTTTAATCCGTTAAATAAAAATAATCTGTTGCTGCTGACACGAGACGAATAGATGTGGAACATTTGCACATGCTTTCGGCAACTCATTTTTTTAACATAATATAATGTATTTAGAAACAAATCTCGGAGTTTGCTTTACGCGGTATAACTTCAAACGCAGCAAAACATTCAGGGATAAAAAAAAGCCTCGCGAGAAGCGGTGTTTTCGCGATAACTCAACGCGATTAAGGCGAACGAGGAAGAGGAGCGTGTTGTTTGTTTAGATTTTCGCAGACAAAATGGGAGCTCTCTCCTCCTTCGCCTGTACTTTAGGACTCTCCGTCCTCCTCGCGGGCGCGTTGGCATCTTCAGATGTGTTTGACAGCGTTTTGGGAAACACGGCGTCTTGTCACAAGTCATGTGAAATGACATACAGTTTGCACACGTATCCTCGGGTGAGTAAGCTGACGTTTTGGTAACCGAGCGAAGCAAAAAAAAAAATAAAATAAAATAAAAAAATGTGGCCCTGTGCGCTCAATTGTGTTCCCTTTTTTGTTTGGAGAAGTGTTGTTTGTGAAAGACAGCTGGTTAAAGTCGAAAATGCATCGTTTTCCTCGGATGCCGCTGTTGTTCAACTGGTCCTGTGGTTTGTGTTTGTTTTTTTTGTTTGTTGTTTTTTTTTTTCCAGGAGGAGGAACTCTACGCCTGTCAGAGAGGCTGCCGTCTGTTCTCCATTTGTCAGTTTGTTCGTGACATTGACGACTTGAATCAGACCAAATCCGAGTGTGAATCAAGTAAGACGCACACCGACCGACCCCCCCCCCCTCCTCCTCCTCCTCCTCCACCACCACCTCTTCCTCCTCCACCCCCATTTAATTGACCTCTGCAAGCCTCGAGGCTGAAGGCTTGTTATCTGTGTAATTACCTCCAATCCAGTCATAACAGTTTATACGCAGGCGTCTGAAAACCTGTTAGTCTCCTGACCTATAATCCCGTTTTACCATCTGTTACCTCTCTCCACCTCCAAACTTTCGCAGCCTGTCGCGAAGCCTACGTCCAAGGTGATGAGCAGTACGCATGCAACCTGGGCTGTCAGAATCAGCTTCCCTTTGCTGAGCAGCGCCAGGAGCAGGTATGTCACCGTCTGTATGGGCACGCGCACACGCAGGCCTCTCAAGAAAGAGCAATGTGCTCAGGGATGTGTGGTTTTTTTTTAATTTTATTTTCTTTAGTTGGAGGCCATGATGCCCAGGATTCACCTTCTGCACCCCCTGACTCTGGTCCGAGGGTTTTGGGAAGATGTAATGAGTCAGGCTCAAAGCTTTATTACCTCCACGTGGACGTTCTACCTCCAGGCCGATGACGGCAAAGTTGTCATTTTCCAGGTACGCCACCGAGTAAAGGGGACACCGGGCGATCTGGGCTGGCAACGCCACACGGTGCCTTGCTGTTATTGTGCAAATGCACTCCATTAAAAATCCAAATTCTTTCTCCTTTTTAACAGACTGAACCACAGATCAAGTTTTTCTCCCAGTTTGAGCTGGAAAGTGAAGTTAAAGAGGAGCCACAGAGGAGCTGTAAGCTGCCCACTCAGTTTTTTTTTTTTTTTTAATTAAAGTCCACTTGAAGGACAAAGGTCGTGACAATCTGCTCTACTTTTAATTGTCAGGAGGGGAAAAAAAAACAACCAGGAATTTAGCCTTACGGCTGTTTCTTGTATAGCTGTGCTAATTATTTGATTTGCTGAGTTAACAGCAATTTTGATAATTGATTTAATTGTTTTAAGTAATTTCTTTTTAACATAAAAGGCTGAAATGTTCTACTTCTTTTAGTCCCCCCACGATAATAAGCTAAATATCTCTTCATTATGGGCTGTTCGTGAGGACAACACAAGACATTTTAGGCCGCACCTTTTTCGTTGACATTTTTCAGCATTTTCGGACATCTTAAAGACCAAACAACTAATGGATTAATCTAGAAAAAAAAAAAATCAACAGATTAATCAATAATGAAATAAATTATTCATTGCAGCGCTAGTATAATCAGAATCTGATACACTGCGTTCCTCCGTGCCACAGGCTTCCTCTGAGGAAGTCTCACCTTGAAGGTATTCATAGCGTTGTACATGAATGTTTATATGTAAAGTGACAGAAATAGTAAATCATAGAATGAAAAAAAGAGAGTTTGAGAGAGAGAGAGTCACACCCTGAGCCCTTCTCACACAAGTATGGCTGACTTCTTCAAATGTCAAGTGGATGTGAAATGAATGGAGTGTATAGATTGTCGTGCAATAGAAAGCATTGAGGGACAAACGAACACATTGTCGGTTTCGGCCTCGTCGTGTATTAGAAAAATATGAAGGAACGTCTGACTTATCTTTTGAAAAGAAGTGCCTGCATCTGCGTTGTATTTCTACCACAATCAATACGTCATAATACAACAATGGAAATAAACAGTTGTGTGTGTATATGTCAAGTACCTTTTTTCGTTCTCCTTTTCTAGTCCCCGGGCTGAGCAGCCCAGTTTACAAAGAATACCATCGCACTTTAATTCAGCAGAGGGACAGAGACATGACTGGGGACCGCAGCTTGGATGATGACTACAACCTCTTCAGCTGTCTCTCCAGGTGGGTTCACAAAAGCACCGTCGACACTGTCAGGAAAGTTTGGCTGCTTCGCTTATAAAAAGCACGACATTGTCAACACAAAGGATTTAGTCCCAGTGGAAGCCACACAAGCTCAGTATTTGTACTTTTCTCCTCAGGAATCCTTGGCTGCCGGGATGGATCCTAACAACAACTCTGATCCTGTCCATCATGGTCCTGATCTGGATCTGCTGTGCCACTGTGGCTACTGCTGTGGACCAGTATGTACCCGCCGAGGTGAGTTCCATGCTTTCTTTTCTTTTCATGATTCACGACCGATCCATCGACGATTGGTAAACACACAAGCTCAGCCTCGGCATGTCCGCTATGTTTAATTTCAGGGTACTGCCGTTCTGTTTTTATACGCCTTATGGTTCATTGATTTGAATGCATAATTGCTCGTAATGTGTGTGACCTGAGGAGTTAGAAGAGCTCAACATTATGGGAAATGTGAATTTCTTATCTGTAGGGTAGCTGAAACGAGCAGCGTTTTAGCTCGGCGTAAGGACTGGCTTTAATCCCGAGTTAAATGAGAAGATTAATCCTGCATTCACATCCGTGTGGTAACTCGGAAGATGCAGTCACCAGCTGGTTGGCATAGCTTAGCACAAACACTGTGGAAAGGTAACAAGATCAGCCTACCAGCGCCTCTAAAGCTCACGAAGACACTATAGCTTGTTAATTTAATCTTTCGAAAAAGCACGTTTTGTAGGAAAAAAATGCCAGACGACGATTTGTTTTGTCCGAAAGAAGGGATTTCCTGGAGACTCATTTCTTTTTACACTTTGTTTTTTGTTTTTGTACAGATTAAACTGAGACAACAATATTTTCTTTTCTCCTTTCAGAAACTTAGCATCTATGGTGACAGGGATTACATGAAAGAACAGAAACTGACTCCATACCCAGTATCCTCCCTGCTGATCATCACCTCCAAAGGGCCGGAGGAAGAGGCCGGGCCGCTCCCCTCCAAAGTGGACCTGGGCCAGTCACACATTTAGAAGCCAAAGCTGTAGTACAGAAGGGATCTCCTCCTCCTCCTTTATTAATAATTTCTAGTCGATTTTTATCCTCTGGTTTAAGAACCGTGCTGCTTGTGGTCTTAACAGGACTTGCAGAACATTTTGTATTTGCTGATCTAATGTCTCCTCTCCACCTAAAGCTTCTGAACTTGGGAGTGAAATAAGATATTTTTCTGTATATTGGTATAACTGAGGCATTATAGTGTAGTGACGACGGTACAAGTCAAATAAGTTTTTGGACTTTTCTTCTTTTTTTTTCCCCTTGCAATTTTGGTGTGTGTACTAGCTCTCTGTTGACGTGCTTATTTTATTGAAAATTTGAATGAACTCTTTGTGACTTGAAGTGATACAGGTTTCACCCAAACCCTCAAACGTTTTAGTAAAATAGGTTGTGCTGACATCCGCAGACTCACCGTGTTTGTTCTCACGTTTCTACTGCGCCGATATCCAGACGATATTACATTTTACAGTAAAATTCTTCACTCCTTTTCTTAACGCATAGCGAAGGTACATGCAGCAAGTCTTTCCTGCTTCACTGTTGTCTGTTCTCATAATGATGAATCAGAATTAAATACAAAAGAGTGAAGCTGCTTGCGTTGCGTGTGACTTTTTTTTTTTTTTTTTTTTTTTTTCCCAACCATTATGCTGTTGCTACCGTTGGGCTCCACCAGTAAACAAATCTGTTTCAACACAAGAATGCAGCTGTGGAGGATTTAATTAATCGGTGCAATAGTTTCCAAATGGACAGATTCTTTGGACTCTTGCTTGAAATCAATCGCCTATATGGTTGCGTTTAAGTCAACCTTCCCTACAACACATTAGTGTTCAGTTTGTGCAACACTGAAGGTCCTAGTTACATCTCTAATCTTTTATTTTGATGAAAATTAAAGAATAGCACTTGCTAATCGCTGATCTCTGTAATGAACCATCACACAACTTCTTTATAGTTGCACAATAAACAGAAAGGTTTCATCTCGGGAGGGGGTGGGGGACGACGACGACACACGGCTACCCTATGTTATCGTATTATTTTAACAATGTGCTCATTACTCCATGTAACTGTTGCCTACCCCATTTTTCTAGCTACACGGAGACTGAATTAAACTAGGAAGTCCTATATACTCTCCGTGCTGTATGTCGTTTTTCTGCGTTCCAGTCCTACCCGGCCTCCAGGTTTGCCGTGTGATAATTCGATTTTAAGGGGGAACCGCACAGATTTTACACATCAAAGTGTGTCTACGGGAAGTACTGCTGCATTCATGTGAAAAAAGTTGTACAAAGCCTTTTTGTAGCTTTGGAGGAAGGTGTGCACAGTCTCACAAATTGCCTCAAGTGATGGAACTTAAAAGTTCGAAAATGGAAAAAAAAAATAAATAAATTGGGGGTTGTGGAATTGAAGTGGGTTTACCAGACCTCTGCAAGCCTGCTCATCATCTCCGCTTCAAGGCGGACGATTTAATAGCTTCTGCCGACATAACAAACTCTCGAATCGGTCTGCAGTTGAGTGCTTGGATAATCTATAGGCACCAGGTTTTTAATGTGTGAACAGAAAGCTTGCACAGGGGCCTTCAGTACGGGGCCCCAAGATTAGGGAGTAAAAAATGTTAAACACATTAGCATTAAACTAACTGACACCCTGGAAAAATGAAACTTCTAGGGCCCCGCGAAAGTTTGCCTGCTCTAAAAGTCTACACATATGTGCTAGGTTGTGTTTCCAAACCACAAAAAGGCAAAAGACGCATAAAAAAATACAAAATTTTACTTATAAAAATATATCAACAATGACACGTTAAGGCAAGAATTTTTTTTTTCTTTTAGTTGACCAGTGTGACTCGTCTTTGAAGCTACTTGTATATGAACATGTGGAACATTACCCGGACGCACGTCTTAATAGCTGTTCAACAAGTCGATGTCCTCCGCCGAAAAACCCGAAGGGGACGCACGTTTTGTTGGAGGACTCGGACGTGGAGTGTCGCACTTTTCTGACTGGTGCTTCCTTTTCTTGGTGTCACGCCAGGGAGTCTTCGCTTGATGATTTGTCGTCGTAGGATTTTGTGTCTCTTTCACGTGACTGTTTGCCGCAGGTCTGCAGAAATGCAGTCTCTCCGTCTCGGCCTCTTCCGCGTTCTGACAAATCAGGGGTACCGCATTCAGCACCTCTCTGACAAACTTTTGCCTGCCGACTACAGAAAATAAAACACTTTTAAAACTGCACTGTGCGAGGGAATAATTTCTTCAGCGTTCTTTAAATAGCCCATTGCAATGTAAATGGAGTTAACTCACAAAAGCGAAGCGCTGACGTTCTCGATTCTTCAATTTTCTTCTGCTTTGGCATTTGTGAGCTATTTGTTTCCCACTGATTTACAACCTGAAAATAAGTAAAGCATTCGTTTACGAGATGTCAAATAGTGAGTGGCACATGATCGTAGCCCTTTTTTTTTATTTATTTTTTTACAAAAACACAGCCTATTTGAAAGAAAACGTATGAATTTCTATTAATTTATCAGCGTCTGAAAGCGTTTACCTGCTCCGCCCAGCCTTCTGTTTTACACCTCGAGTGATCAAAGCTATCCAGTGGTTTCTCAGAATAAATGAGCCCCAACAGGTCCTGAATCTTGGTCTTCAATCCGGTGCCAAGCTGGAGGGAACAAATGCCATTTAATTGTCGGGCTCGCAAGAAGCAGCAGCCGAGTGTTCCACACATCCTATTACTGCCTCACCTTCATCCTGGTCCCAGATACATCGAGCTTCACAAGTTTTGGGAGGCATGTGAGGTACTTGAGAGCGCTCTCTGAGATGGGGTTGTCTGTATCAGAAAGATCAACAATTTAATTGTAGACGTCAGCTGGTGGATGGAATTGTTTGTGCCACCACTACGATATGGAAGCAGCTAATCTTTTTTTTTTTTTTTTTTTTTGGTAACTAACAGGAAACATCAAGGAGCTGAAGACAGTCCAGTCCCTTCCGCATCATCCGGACGGGTGCAGTCAATCTTTGCAGGCCGGCATCTGACAGACCGTTGCCACCAATAGAAAGCTGAAATAGGCTGCTGAAGAAGAAAGGCAGAAGTGTTAAGAGACATCTTTGACTAAATTGTTCACGTCAAGGTCTTGGGGGAGACTGAGAAAAGCCTCACCATGCCAACGAGGGGGATGTCAGGTGCTGGAAGAGCTCATGACTGTCTCCCAGTTTGCAGCCAAACAAATCCAGAGACTTCAAACTGTGAAAGGTTTTTATGTCGTCCAGCCTCTCGTGCAAGAGAGGAAACCTGCAGAGGGAAAGGAAATGATGCTGTTTATGGTAATAAAAATCAAAATCAAAAATCCAACGAAAAACAGAGTTAGCGGCAGTTGCAGCATAACCTACCTATTTCGTAGACAGAGTGATTCAAGCACCATCTGGCCATATGCATCACTGAACAACTGCATGGCTTTTGGAGAAATGTCTGGGTTTAAAAATACGCGATTCTCCTCTGCTGCTACAAAAAGCCTGTCGCCTATCTGCTCAGGGAAGCCGACCAGGGAGTCCACGTGGTGAATGTTGTCAGCCACAAACAACAGAGCGATGTCGAAGAGAGATTTTGAGGTGTACCTCAGGCTTCCCTCTTCGTTGTAGGTGAAAATGAAATGCTCCTTTCTCAGCACGAACGGGTTTGTCCTTCTGCACGATGACACCGGCTTCGGCTGTGCCAGGACAATGTCACTGACCTGACGAAGGTTGCCTCTTTCTCGGACATAAACGGCGCTATTGTCCATAGTGAAGTCGCCCTTTTTTTTTTTTTCTTCTTTTTTTTTTTCTTAAAAAAGATAAAAGTGAACTTAACTTCACGTTTTAGTTAGCTAACCGGAAGCATAACATAAATTCAAAGAAGCTCACCGGCTAGCCAATGAATAGGGTCATCGACTTCATTAAAAAAAAAAAAAAAACCTCAACAAAGATGATCCTCTAAAGTTTGATAATTTTATCATATGCTACCTTTTCTCTCGTATTTTTACGCCAATTTCTTTACGGGCTTGCGTGTACTTTTGCAAGCGTGTCGCGTCCCTTTCAGTATCCCGCAGCGCCCCGGCACCCGAGCTGCAGGTTTAGTTTTCTAACTTCAAACTAAAAGTCCATTAATAATAGATGCTTGTTTCAAGATCCTATTTTACTCATCCGAAGTCGTCCGAAACAGCAAGAATTTCACGTAAAATAGCTTGTACGCGAATCATAATCAACCCCTCTTGACACCATCAAATGTATGTTAATTTTTTTTTTTTGGAAAATTAAACCTTTACTTTGAAAATGAATAATCACAGGAAGAAACTCTTGTTTAGGTGACTGGGCGGTCGGTATTTATTTCCTAGGAAGGCGAAGGTATGGTCCGCCCTACTCTACCTCTGATTGGCTCATCATGATAACGTTACGCCACCTCTAACCAATCATCACCCCTCATTCCTCGACTTAATCGCGAAGGCAAGCAGAACCAGCCAATCAGTGGCGGCTCAAGCCTTCACCGTCCTAGGTTTAAAAAAAAAAAAAGAATACCGCTTCGTCTTCCAGGCAACGCTAAACGTAGCTGACAGTAGAGAAATTACTTTTTGGAGGATAATTTGTTAAACATACATTATTGCATAAATAACAGGAACTATACACTGAATTTTCAAACACGACCGATACTTTTTTTGTTGTTGTTGTTGTTGTTTTTTTTACAAGTCCTAATGTCAGATCGTGAATGGCTTGAGTAGTGGAGTTTTTCCAGGTGAGAACTTGGTAGCTAACTCAGCTAACTCATAACATTGCGGACGATCCCTGTATCGTCCGTAGTTTACAACACGTTAAATCAATTTCCGGGGAATCGCAGGCTCAACAAGTTGCGGTTGTTTCTTTACCAGGTTTCCGATTAAGTTGTTGCCTTTGCGCGACGTTAACTCACCGATAAACACTTGGGACAAACGTACGTCGTCGCTGAGAAGCGAATACGTGTAAATGGCGTCGACGAACGATCCGTTTCAATTTCAGGGTGAGTGTCCTGCACGGCCTTTTGTGCATTTAGTATAGGAATGTGCTGGTTTGTACTTCGTTGGCCGTCTGTAACCGCATTTTTTTTTTTCCTGAGAACTTAATTAGCATTTGTCCATTCATCCCACACACCATTACATTAGAATTTGAGGAAGCTGACAGCCTGTCGGAGGCCAACAGAGATGCGACGACCGTCAGCATTGAAGATGAAGACGTGAAGCCCCAGAAGCAAAGAACTGCCACTGGCTTCACTGCAGATGATGTTGTTGGTGATGATGAAGACCCGCTTGGCACTGACGACAAAGCAGAGGTCGGGACGAGATTAGTGCCGAGGAACTCGTTAAACTAGTGTGAAATGTTCTGATTCATTTTTGTTTTTCTCATATTTTTAATTTATTTATTTGTTTTTTTTTTCAATTAAAGCTTCTCTCTGGGGAAAAGAAAAATATCCCTTTCTGGACGTTTGATTACTACCAAAGGTTTTTTGATGTGGAGACCCACCATGTAAGTGTATTTCCTTATCTTGTGACTTTTTTTTTTTTTTTTTTTTTACCACTATGACAACTTGTAATATAGAATAGAAAGACTTCAGAACAAATGCGGTTTTTGATTGGCTGATATGTGTAATAGTTTCTAAAAATGTCTTTTAGGTGAAAGAAAGAATTATCGGATCAATGCTGCCGTGGCCTGGAAAGAACTTTGTTCATGTCTACCTTCGCAGAAATCCCGATCTTTACGGTCAGCTCTTTTGGATCGACAACTTTATAATATTTTTCAAAAATGCTGGGAATCCAACGAGCGGGCAAATTCAAATTGTATTGCTTGATATTTCTGCTTTCAGGACCGTTCTGGATTTGCACCACACTTGTTTTTGCCACTGCCATAAGTGGAAATATTTCCAAATTTTTGGTGGAATTTGGCAACCCGAAATATAAGTATACTCAAGAATTCCAAAAAGGTAAGTGCCATTATTCTTTGAACGTCACCTGCGATGCATGTGAGACGGAAACATCCATTTCACTCTTCATCTTTGAATTCCTTCTGTTTTCCAGTGACCGTAGCTGCGATGACAATCTTCGCCTACGCTTGGTTGGTGCCTCTCGCCCTCTGGGGTTTGCTGCTCTGGCGAAACAACAAGATCATGAACCTGGTGTCATACTCCTTCATGGAGATCGTCTGTGTGTACGGATATTCCCTTTCAATTTACATACCTGCAGTGGTAAGAATTGGAATTTTTGATTTCAAAATAACAGCAGTATCGACATGACATTCACACCGATTTTTTTTTTTTTTTTTTTTTTTTTAATACGCTGCAGACTGTGCCTTTACATAGTATCTTTACATCCAGCTTCATAAGCGTAGAATATTTGACATTTAGGAACGAGACAGATGAATTGAAAAGCTACTCCGAACAATTTATAGGTTGCATATTGTATAAAATCAGATTTCTGTTTCTTTTTAGATTATAAAGCAGGTCTATGTGCTGTCTAGATACTGAGTGGCCATGCTGTCACAGAGCTAGCAAACTACAAGACTGAAGAAAACCTGTGATTGGCCTGGTGATGCGTCACTCAGACAAAAGTCAGCCAATCAGAAGAGGGGATCATTGATATCAATGCACCTTTATGACGCAGACATAAAACAGCCTTTTCCTGGTAGTTTCACAGAAAAGCTAAGGAGAGGAGATGTAAAACTATATTGAGATGGCTTTTGTTACTTAAAGCAACAAAAATATCTTCTTTTGGATTATTAATAAAAAAAAATGGAAAAGTGTGAAAATATGGGACCTTTTTAAGGATGGCTTCTCAGCAGCATATAATTGGCATCAAAATACAACTAAAAACAATATTACATTTCAGCTCAGAAACCACAACGTGACATTGTTGAAAACAATAATACAATGTCAGTTTAATGCAAAACGCAGTGTTGAGTGATAGCATTTAATATTAAATATTGTTGCCTATTATCACAATGTAATGCGGCGGTTATACGTTCTTGTAAATCTTGGTGATCAACAGCATTTAAGACGTTTGTAGCATTTCCATAAAAAAGGCATATTCTGTAATCCTCTGTTGTTTCCTCAATAAGGTTCTGTGGATTCTCCCGTTTGAGTGGCTGAGGTGGAGCTCCGTCCTGGTGGCGCTTTGCCTCTCTGGCTCGGTCCTGGTGATGACTTTCTGGCCCGCAGTCAGGGACGACCACCCCAAAGTTATCATCACGGTCATGTCGGCCATCGTGTCGCTCAACGTCCTGCTGGCTGTCGTTTGTAAGGTAATTCGCTGCTCGCATTTGATGCGCTTATTTAACTCGATCACAAATTTAGAGGTATGGAAAATAAATCTGTTCGGAATAAGATACAGCATTCATTGTCCCGGCTTTGGCACGTTGCGTCCGCACCGATCCAGGTGGTTCGTTCTGCGTGTCCGTCTCGGTGTAGATAACAATGATTGAGTCGGCGATGTCGAAATGGCCAAGCTTTCGACCCGGCTCGCACCTGCCAGTCACAAGACCGCACTGACATTTTTTGCGTGTCTCCCGCTGCGTGTTTCTGGGAAACGAACATACCTGATCGCATCAAGTGAACTCGACCCTCCGGGGGGAGACTCTCTTCAACGGAAAACTGTGACCGCATTTGCTAACTGGTGTGAGAACGGGCTGTTAGTGCACTTCTTCATGGGAATACTGACAGCTCCGTGGTGGTGGGAGAGTGGGGGAGAGGGGTATCATATGTCTCGTCACATTCATGTAATTAGTCGACAAAGTGAGCCCGCGTCTGAAGGCTGACTAAGATGAATGGTTTGCAGGAATGCTATATTCTATTCTGTGAAACTGGACATTTGCTGCACGCTAACTCACTTCTTTTCAGAGTTACTTTGACACTATTTAATTTATTTTTCTATTTTTTTTTCAGACTCACTTCTTTTACAAAGCAGAACAAGCACTACTAGTTGACAGTTCCCTTCCAACTGTGGTGCCCTGACCAAGGCACCGTCTTCCACATGAAAGCCTTCCATTGTCTGAAGGTAAACAATGGTGACACAGAAGGTTCTTAAGCCGTGGTGCCTTGGTACAAATGCACTAAATAACCTGATACCTGTAAATTATATTCCTCCACCATGTACTTCCTTATAGTTGTTTTTGTATTTACACTTAGCCGTGTCGAGAATGAAGTCTTTTCCACTTCAGTTGCAGGTCGACATCGTTGCCCTATATTCGTTGCTTCGGCTCCAGCGTGCGTCTTTTTGACCTGCTGGAGTTGGAACATCTGACACCGGACTTCCTGTACATGATTTCTCCTTCCCAAAGCAAGTGTTATTCTTTTTCTCGAATTGGAGGTTCTCCTGTTTCCCTATTAGAGAGAATCGGGTTGCTTTGGTGGTGGAGTCATGGGACGTCTGGATTTCACCAGCACTCGGACATTCTGGCTTAGCACCTTCAAAATCCATTGTGTGTGCTCGGTTCAGCTGCGCGACCTCTGAAAATGTACACTGGTGCCAAGTATGTTATTTCTAATGGGATGGGTTCTAAACTACCTTTAAAAATAAATGGGGTATGGTTTTACACCGCACACAAGAGCTCTTTTAGTATGGTAGATTTATGTTGTAGCTCTTGTGTTAAAATATTTAGATTACCAGTTTGTGCATTAATGGGTGTGGCATCAATGGTTTTTTTGTATATGCATTTTTTTTTATATACCTAAAGTGGGAACGGGCTAGCGATCTGTATAGGTGTTGGTAAGATATTAAAGGATTAGACTTAAGTACACATAATGTGTTTTCCTCCAATATCACTCTAAGTGACTGCAACTAATGCCAAAGACACATCTAATGTTTTCGAGGGGTTGTGTAACTATTTTTGTAATTTTGTTTTTGTTATGATTATTACAAATTACATTTGATAAAATGTATGTTTCATTGGGGGAAAAAAAATTTAAAAAAATTGTTATTATGGGTTGCACTTTTATTATTGAAATCATTCATTTATTATAGATTCCATTTTCATGACAATAATCCATTTACAGTCCACCTAGAACCTTTTGAACAGATTATTTTCACGGTGGCGTCACATTCATTAAAAAAGAATTTAACATTTTTAGGAAACATGCCTATCTTTTTCTCATAATTTTTACATCAGAGGATTGAATAAAAAAAAATGTCTTTGCTAAATAAAAATCTGAAATCCACATCAAACTCGATGCAAAAAAAATATCAATAGAAATTTACTAAAATTTTATGTGGATTCAGTGTTTGTCATGCGTGAAAACAATGTGTCTACCTAAAAAGTCCAAATACAAATGTCTACTGACTGGATAGTTGCTTAAGAATAAATATTTGAAATACTGGTTAATTTTTATTCACATCTTTTTCTTCATGTAAAACCTCCAAAGTTTTTAAACCGGACAACCTCAAATCACCCCAGCTCCCACACGTGTCGGCAACGTGACCCTTTTCCAGCAGCTCCTGACGGCATTAAAGTGCTGCCAGACCACTTCAACAGTTGGACATTTTAAATATTTAAGGGCGAGATCGTAACTAATAGGTATAACTTCAACATTTCAAAGAGTGCGTCTAACTCCAAAAGTGAACATTTGGCTGCCGCCGCTGTTTTTCCAACTCATCCATCTAGTCTGTCGTGTGGTCGAGCAAACTGATAGAATCTACTGTGTCACCGTTTGGATGCACAGATCACCCGCAGTGGAAAATCTTAACATATGAACTGACCGAACGCAAGGCAGACAGTCTGTGGTCAGCACTTCACACGCAAGGAACCCACCTGAAGACCGTGTTTAATATTGCCATTGAATAACAAGGGCAAAGTTTTTAGATTAATTAACAAAATAGAAAAAAGAAATTGTGTCACTTGAAGCGTCAATGGGATGGTGGCGCCCTAATTAATGGTCATTCTAGCCTCAGCTTTGAGTTACACAGGAGCTGCCTGTCAAACAGATAACCCTGTTAGTGGAATGTCACCTGCTTCAGTCTCAGGCATGCAGGCAGCTGCTCGCGCTGGTGGATTTATCAACACGCACTCGAGGACTATTTGAATTGCTTAAAAATAGTATTTTTTTTTTTTTTTTTTTTTTTTTAAAGGAAATGGCTTTTTAATTTTTCTTTATATTGTTGACTTGGACACCTTTTTTCAGGATGGCCTCCTCGAATGGCAAAGGTGAAAAAGTGTCCAAATTTGAGACGTTGAAACTTTTGGAGAAATGCAGAAAGGAAAGAGACGACGCCATGCATAGAGAAAATGTCCTCAGGGAGAAACTCAGACAGTACGAGTCGAAGATGCGTTCAACTGAGGCTGTGAAACAGAAACTGAAGACCTTGACTGTGGACAACAAAGGGCTGAGGAAACAAGTCAAGGTTCTGCGTACTGAAATTGGACTTGAGTGCGACCCAAAGTTCGATGGAAAGTCCACCAGGGACGTTATCAATGACTTGCATGAAAAGGAGCGGGAGTGCAGCTACCTGGTAGAGAAGGCTGGTAAACTCAGTCTGACCATTGATGACCTGGCATCAGAGCTGGCAAACACGGTCACCTCCAAAACACTGTTGGAGGATCAAGTGCAGTCATTAAAGCAAAATCTCAAGGATATGACAAATAATCAGCGCCGTCTACTGAAGCTGTGGGAAGACAAGAAGGTGCAGAGGGAGCAGCTTGCCCTCCCTGCAATTACCCAGAAGCCCGGACATAAACCTTTCATCCATAAAGCAATTCAAACTGAAATGTCCATCAGTGGATCCCAAAAGCTTCCAGTCAACGCTTTTGAGACCAAGTCATTTTCTCGGGACAAGGACAAAAAGACTGTTTTGGATGAACACAGTTTTCCAACTTACGGAAATGGCTACCATCATGACAACAAAACTTACATGCATGATGAAACTAAAGGAATTCAAAATTGACGTGATTCACAGACAGACAGGACGAACACTCTGCAGGGAACATAAAGCAGAGACTTAACAAATAATGATTTGACTATATGTTTAATATACCTGTAATTGACAGACTATAAGTAAAATGAGATACAATTTTAACATTGTAAAGTTGATTTATGGCTTGTCTTGGTGCCTTGTGTAATTTCGTGTTGTGATAATGTTTTGTTATAAGAGTAATGTAAGAGTCAAATGTAAAAACAATTTAAAAAATTTTTTTTTTTTTTTTTTAGATCTGTTGAAGTCAACCTTAAAGGAAAGCATTTTTAAGTTAATGTTTGCGAGCTAGTGAAGTTTAACCAAGTTTACATGAGCCAGAAAATTTCAAATAAATCCATGCTGACGTGAAACGCTGGCAGCAGGCAGTACGGTGGACAGCTTTTAATCGGGGTCCTTGAGAGGTCCTGTGAATGCATGTGGCGCGATATGGGAAACTGAGAGGTAAATAGTCGGACAGCCGAGGAGCCGAAGACATTTTTTTTTTTTTTTTTTAAATCTATCGCCGAGAGACTTTCCAGTCATCCAAACAACATGTTTTCTACAGAGCAAAGTTGCTGGTTCATCCGCAAGGTGAGTCTGTTTTTTTAAATCTTTTAAAATCAGTTCGTCATAACGCGCGCCATCGCGTGCTAACACGAAGTTTCTGTTAGCTGCAGCTAACGGGCTTTTTCCAAATGTTATTACCGATTTTTTAAAAATTATTATTATTATTATTTTTTAAAAGTACTTACAGAAGAAGAAAAACAGCTGCAAGTAGGGTAAAAAAAAAAAACCCGGCACTAAAATGTGAGCGGTAACTCGTCGTTTAAAATAAACGGAAGCCGATTATGAAAAGGAATAAGAACCAACAAATCAAAACAAACGTGTTTACCACTGAAACGGACATATATAATGCAGATCACGTGTTTAAGGGTTAGTACCTTGCAGACGTAAAACCGAATGAAGTGCCACAGCTGCTGTTAAAGAAGAACAAACGGGAAAATGAATTGACGGCGGGGATCCATCTCAAATTAAAAGCTCGGATACATAAATCTTACTGTGAATTCAGTGACTGGAAAATAGATATAAAATAAATAGAAATAAACTTTCAGCAGCAGCAGAAGTATTGATTCCAGGCCGATGGTGTCTTATTTTGAATCACTTAAGACGTCAAACATTATTTAGAGTAAAAGGGTCACTTGTGATTCATTTTAAACTCTGGGCTGGATGACATCTGGCATGTTCTTATTTTTCTGATTTCCATCAGAAAAAAACAACAACAACAACAACAACCCGTTCTCACTTCTGTCAAGGTGAATTAGTTGTGTGTCTTGTTATATTTATGTGACTGTGGCTGTTCTGTTCAGGTGATCTGCTGGAGAGCTGCAGCCAGCACTGCTTGGGCTGTCATGTTGTTGCCCCCCACCACGGCAGTTTTTGTCCTCCTCAGCAGGTTCAGTCTCCTCCACCCCATCCAGTCGATATCGGGTCAGTCGCCACCGCCGCCGCCGCCTCGTCCGTTTTTGAGGTTTGAACTCGGGAGCTGCGTGACCTTGTGTGCCGAAGCTAACTTGTAGAGGACGTCTCTCCCCCAGAATGTCTCACCCTGCTGGCAAGCGCGTGCGCCATCTTCTCCTTCATACTGCTGTGCGGCGTGATCCTCGTGGTCGGTTTCCTCAACTTGGAGTATTACACCGGTGAGCGGCACGACACTGGAAAAGTAGACGTTTCCTTAAGGGGATCGTAGTCGTGCTCTACAGCCGACTTTGGTTTGAAGGGCGTTGTTGTCGTCTTGTGATTGACGTGTTGCTTGGATGTACTCGTAAATGTCATCAGTTCAGAGCAGCGTAGAGCTGACGAAAATACACAGCTTTTACAGACAATATAATTGATCCTCGGTATGCAATTGATTTCGGACATTCATCCAATCACTTCAAAGCTGCTTTTGTCCAATGTCTGCCACAGGAATTAGTGTGACGATACCCCGCAGAAAAGGGTTTCCATTTTCCATTCAATGTCAGTGCAGTCCAAATAATGTACACGTGTGCATCTCTCCGACGCACAGTCAGGATCAGTTTCTTTTCAATAGTTTTTGCCCACATGTAGAATTTGTGTGTTTGTGTCTTTCCAGTCATTCCGACCGTCGCGTGCTCGAAAATCGCCCTGTTGGGGCAGCTGCTCCACCCGCAGCAGTTCGTCAACTCGCTGGTCCACTCCGTCACGGGAATAATCGTGGCCTGGTTTTGCGCCGTCACCATCGGTTTCCGATACGAGACTCTGGGCCACCCGTGCACACAGAGTGATGAGTAAGCAGCAACCGCGCTAAACTATTATTGATCTTGTGCATTACATGCTTCGTCTGAAACTGTCTCGATGTGTTTGCGACCCTGACAGTTTCCCTCAGATGTGTCTGAATGAGTATCATCTCATCCTCCTGCTGGCGGGAGCCTTCGTCGGATTCTCTCACAGTCTGCTGGGTGTGATGCACAACATGAACTATGTCTCCTTCCACACTGCTCAGGTATGTAATGTGACTTTAATTGTTTATCTTGACCAATAAAAAAAAAAAAAAAAGATGGACGTTTTTTTTTTCCTTCGTCAACATAAATTCAAATGAGTCTGCGCATGTTTCTTGACCCACAATATCTCAAACTACACAGATTGTGTGCAGAACCCACCCTTAATATAGATATATATATATATATTTAACCCAAACTTAGGAAAAGAAACCAAACAGTTTTCCACTGCGAGTTAATTGTTGTTGTTTGTGTTTACAATTTCCCCAGCAATACAAATACCTTCGCTTCAAGGGATCCCTTCCTTTGGTGATGAAGTGCAGCGCCACTCAAGCTCTGTACTCTGTCAGGAACTTCATTGTTGTGTATTTCTTTTTGGGTAAGTGGCCTCTGTTCATGAATAACGTGTCAGGAACGCAACTCCTACATCTTAAGAAAGTCAGCAATTTCCTAAAAGTTGTCCAGCGAGTCATTTTTTTTTTTTTTTAGAAAATATGTTATCAATGACTGCTCTGATCTTGCTTTTGGCTTTTTCTGCCCAAACTTACTAAATGTGGTGTCAAATATCTGAATTGAACATTTAACAGGATACGTTCCAAGAGCATGGATCTGCAAAACACTGAATCTCCATCTGAACAGGTCGGGATAGTTGGTAGATTACGTATGATTAATCGAAAATACTTGTTCATGTTTTGCGCCGCGGCTGATCTGCGGACCGATGTAAAGCTTTGGATGAAGGTGTTTGTGTGCGATCTCCCACCTCTAGCTCCGTCCACCCTCTCGACAGCATAGCCGGACTGCTGGACCTCTCTCTGCTCTACCACCTGTGGCTCAGCGCCACCTTCCTCCTCTTCACTTGGTACATCACACTGCTGCTCTTTAGGATCTTTGTCACTGAGGTATGTGTATCAAACAACATTAGACAATCTGTCAATATTTAAAAAAATAAAATAAAAAAAAAAAGTCTTGTGCCAGAGAACGGAAGTACAATTTCCACATTTTGGTTTTGATTTGAATTTTTGTTTTGTTTTTACTTGACTGATTAAACAAATGCACAGATTATGGATCTGACCCAACGTCCATGTAAAGCTGACATTGGTGACCGCCGTAAAATATTTAGCTAATTCTTCGTGATAGTCAATTCATAGCCGAGAAGACAACACCTGTTGTTGTTTTTTTTTTTTATTATTATTTATAGTCACCAGGGGGCAGCAGTGTCAATGCTTTGCAATGCTGCAAGGATTTGAACACTAATTGTCTTCACTACATTATCTTTAAGTTTATGGTGAATCCTTTCAAGCAGGCATTTAAATGCATCTTTTGAAGACCTTTAATAAAATTAATGAAACTACATGTCCTTTGCAGGTGTACAGTTTTCCTGTGCAGTCACCTTTTACCGACGATGACGTCCACAGTCTTTCCAAAGTGCTTACCGACAAGCAGCCAATGATATTAAAGGTAAGTAAAAACCCACCTGTAGCTCTTTCAAGTTTGTTTTTTCTGTGTGCTGAAACCCAAATTTCGATCAGTTGTGAATCGTCTTTCTCCAAATTTCAGTTTCTAGCTCTGCAGGACATGGCTCTGTTGTCTCAACATTCTCCATCACGACGCTGCGAAGTCTTCAGTCTGAGTCAGCCAGGTCTGTGTGTGGTTCGTTAACAAACCAAAAAAAAAACCCTCTCTGTTTTTACCGTATTAGATTTTTCTTGTGTAGATTCATTTAAATATTCAGATTGTGCTTTTAAAGTAGCTCACAGCAAAATCAGTACGTATTTATCTTTTTCACCCCCGTCCCTCCCAGGAGGCCACCCTCATAACTGGAACGCCATCAGCAAAGAGTGCCTGTCTCTGCTGGCTGATCTGACCCAGAGACTCGTAGCCTACCACGACACCGTAGCGACCAACGGCAGGGCCAAATGTCTGTCCACCGGGAGCGAAAGGAAGCTTTCATCTGAGACATCAGGTACGTCGTTGGAGACGAGTGGTTGACACCGGTGAAGACTTCTGAACCACTGCACAGTGAATATGGACGTGTCATTTCTCATTTTGTGAAATCCTCAAAGCGACCTCGGGCACGGAAGACCTGATGAGCCCGCGGCCCGCTTTTCTGATGAGGACCCCAGCGTCGGTCTTCGCCCGCTCGGTCGTCGGAGGCCCGCAGAGCCCGCTGACGGCTCCGTTCACTCCCGACCTGGACAGCCCTTTTTCTTCTCCTGCCCTGCGGCGTCTCACTGCCCCGGTGGAACAGTGCTCGCCGTGGCACGGCACCGCGCAGAGCCCGCACATCATGAGGAGAGCACCGAAACTCTGGTCCACCGCCACAGGTGAGAGAAGAAGAGCGGGAGCCGTCAGGTCCCTCGGATCATACGCAGGCTTTATTGTCCGATGTTAAGACAAATGGAGTTGTGTCGGATCTTTGAAATTGTGCTTCCTCAACAGTTGGCAATAATTCATACATTTTTTTTTTTTTTTTTTTAAACCATGTTTAAGCTGTTCTTTGTAGCTCTTAAACTAACGTCGAGTCATTTTTTGAGAAGTCATTTTCAAACTCATCGGCGAATGATTAATAAGCCTCGGCCTCTGTACAGATTCCCAGGTCAGCGGGAGTCCCCCTCCGTCTCCAGCCTCAGTTCCCAGCCCCAAACAGGAACCCTCCAAACCAAGTTTTCTGGCTCAGTTCCTCCAGAACAGAAAAGATCAGGTACTAAAACCCCATCACAAAGCAAAGCGACGACGTATTTGTTAATCTGTCCAGCGTTGCGCTTTTCACACTTAACACTTATTAACACTTTGATCAAATTGGAGCCAAATGCACGACTATGCTTCATTAGATTACTGTAACTTTCTAAAAACCGACAGTCGGATGTGAAGAAATGGACAGAACTCCATTTGTTTTTTGTTTTTTTTTGCTCTTCCTATTCATCTAAATCTAAATCACACCAGTCACATCCGTGCAGGCAGCGGAAAGTCACTTTCCTTCAAAGAGGACTGCGACTGAAGTAAACGTGTCAGCTCCTCAACATTGGCTCCAAGAATGGTCTAATCCGGAGCCTCAGTTTGAATGTACCAAAGATATTTATTTACCCGTTGTTATATTGGGAGCGTACATCCTCCTCGCACGAAGGTCCTAGCTCAGAGTTTAGTGTGAAACGCTGTTATTTCTGATCGTTATCTTGCCTACTTTTAATACCGAAACACCTCTACACTTAATTGTCCCATCAGGTTAAAAATTTCTTGGCAAAGCGGGCGCTGATAATGTATTTGTTTAACAAGGTAAGGACGTGTGGCATGTGCATGCTGTCTCCCTTAAGCTTGTGAACACAGAGGGGCTCCTGCATGCTTTGGGTTTGACAAATCTGTGACGGTCACGTGCCGGCATCACTAATTCAGCTCCTCGGTTCTGGGCCTAACGGCGCACCCATTACTAATGTAGCTCTTTTCCATCCGTCTCGCTGTTCCAATGAGCCTTACCTAATTACCTTAAAAGCTGGAGTTGCGCAACGCGTGCGCCGAAAGTTAGTAAAGTCACCGGCTTAGTGAGATGCTGACAAAATCTGAAGATTGCGCCGCTTCCTTCATGCAGAAACTACTTCGGGTTAGTCTGCTCTGCTGTCCGAGGTTTACGCATCTCCCTTTAATCCCACCTGCATGTCGTGGTGTAGTCTCACCGTAGCGCGTCCCAACTAGCCCTAACCCGAGCGGTATTAAATCTGCGTTTTAAAAAGAAACGATAACTCCTGCAAGCTAACATTGTGTCCCGCAGCTCCCAGAAGCCTCCAGTCAGGCTCTCTTTGCTGACAGCCAGGCTCACATCTGGGCTTTGGAAGGTAGGGGAGAGACGCTGATTGTTTTTCCATTTAGATTTTAAATTCAGCCCGTAGCTCCAGCATGTTCACTGTTTACTGCAATGTCCCCCTTACAGGACTGTCTTACCTCGTTCGAGCCTCATTCTCGGAGGACCAGTTTGGAGTTGTACAAACTATGTTACCCAGCATTCTCAGCTGCATGCTAGTCTTACAAGAGGTAAGTTGTTCTCGTAAACTATGTACAGATATATATATATATATCTATATCTACATATAGAGTGAAATTTGTGACGTGGTATGCAGGTTATGTGTTGGGCATGCACGAACAATACAGCTTGTTGTCAGTGTCACTAAATTGTCCAAACCGTAATAGTAAACTATGTAAGACGTATAGGAAAAAACAAAAAACTTAATTAATTAATGAGCTTAATAAAATGAATTAATCTTACTTGCCGTATTGTACAGAATATTTGAATTGCTACACAGCAGCAAAATAGCCTGGAGTCAATTTCAAAAACTCTTTTTAAAAGCTTTGTACCTTTTAATACAAATACAAACTTACTGAATTTGAACTTCCAATTCAAATATCACAAAAACTCCCCGGAGGGTGGTTTGTCAATCCCAAGCGCGCGTCCTCGGGAGGACGCTTTCTTTTAACGCCGCGTGTCCCGCAGAGGGCACGCGAGACTCTTTCCTAGCATTCGGAGAACGTTGCTATTGCAACAACACACCATCAGTGGGGGGGGGGTAAAACTAACCTGTGCGACGGTTTAATCCCAGCTCACGTTCCTCATTAGTGGGTGAACAATCACACATTTGTCGCGAGTTCCGCTTCGCAATGACAGAAAGAGGGGGGGGGGGCAACGGGAACAGTTTTATTCCAACTCGATTTTACCGTATAAAAAACAGAGCGTAAAAATCGCAAAAAAAGCTCACAAAACGCCGTGCGGTCACAGAACAACACGCAGCAAGGAAGCCAAATAACGCTTTAAAACACACCAATATTACAAAAGTAAAAACCCAGGTCTATAGCGGTGACTGTGGGCCCGCAGCTGGAGCTATGAGATTCGTCAAAAAGGGACGGGTTTTAAACCCAATCTTAAAAGGTACGGAAGACCTCCTGAACCCAAACTGGGAGCCGGCTCCGCGTTAGAGGAGCCTCCGATTCTGCTTCCAGGAAACTCTAGGAATCAAAAGTAAGCTCGCCGTCTGAGAACGAAGTGTTGTGTTGGGGTAATATGGCACAATGAGGGCTGCGAGACACGGCGGTTCATGTGTCAGTAAGTGGCTCCGTGTGTCCCGGGGAAGTCTCGGGAGGTTTCCGGTCCCACCTCGAGCGACGGGACCTCGCGACGCTGCAGCGTCGATGCAGATGAAACGGGGACGGACCGCTTTAATTTGCACGTCGACGGCAGTCGTTGAGTTTTCTTCTTTTTTTTTTTTTCCCCTTCTTCTCCTCCTCCTCCTCCTCCTCCTCCTCCTCCTCCTCATCTTCAGGCCGTCGATCGGCACTTCAAGCTGCCGCACGCCTCCAGCAAGCCGGCCAGGTCGACCAGCAGCATGGCGGACTCCACTTACAAAACACTGCGCTTCGCCGTCCGGGCCACGCTGAAGACGGCCATCTACCGGATAACCACCACTTTCGGAGACCACTTAAAGTACGCCCGCCGACGGTTGACGTCCCGATCTGAATTCTGCATCGCGTGTGCGTGCGTAGCGGAAAAGCGCTGCCGAGCGCACTGACCCCTCTTGTGTTTTCGTTTCGTCCTCAGAGCCGTTCAGGTGTCCGCGGAGCACCGGAAAAGACTGCAGCAGTTTCTGGAGTACAAGGAATAACACGCGCCTGACACACACCCGACACTGGCGCCTCCGGATCCTTATCTGTGCGCGCGCGCGAAACAAGCGAAAGCCCTCGATAGTGCCTCTTTTAATATTTACGTCTGCACCATGTCGCGGCGGATCGTATTTGACAGGCTGGATCACATCTCCCAGAGGCGCGAGGCGCGAGCCGGAGTCGGAAGAGACCGACCGAAAGGGGCCGAGAGGCTCCGTTCACCTCCCGCGTTTTGGGAGATATAAACCGGCCGACTGCATAAAGCGCCTCGCTCGAGAAACAAATCTTCCATATTGTTTTGCAAGAAAAGTCTTTGGAGGGAGCTGTAAAAGGGCTGCGTTTTCTTTCGGGGTTTCTCGTTTCAGCCGCTGGAGTTGTATTTTGCATCAGTTGCGAAGGGTGAGAGCGACGGCACGAGCGCAGACAGACCGGGCGGACGTGTTTGTTTTGTAATGAAATCTCTTCCGTTTCTCGGGTGCGTTCTGAAAACGCGCCCTCACAGATCTGGTTTTGTTCTGAACGCCGGCCCGCAGAACAGATGGACGGACCGCACACCCGCGCTTGTTCGCGTTAACTTTTTGTTTTTGCTGGGTGTGGCACGAGGCCGTCATAAATCAAGAGGCACAGATTTGGTGCGACTGGTTCCAAGTTGTGGGTAAATGTTTTGTAGCAGCCGGCATGAGTTTTGAGTTCCCGCTCAAAAGACCTTTTGAATAAAAACTTGTAGATCATTTCTCAGGTTTGTGTCATTACCCAGCAGAAATGCACCACACACACTTTACTCTGAAGTTACGCAACGCCTCCTCATAAATTATTGTTGTTGTTTTTTTTACAGAAGTATCTGGGCGCAGTTCTAAATTAAAAGTCCTTTTCCGCGGCAGACCAGAAAGGGTGTACTACGAAACTCTTGAGGAGTGTTCAGAGACCGACAAACCTACGTCTTTCCCCCGGTGACTTTTATGAGGCATATATTCATTTCATGTTTGTTTTTTTTAACTGATATCTGAGACTGATCATTGCACGTGTTGCCTACCAATGAGATCTGACAATACGCCTACCTCTCGCTTTGAATTACGATTTTATATTTATTTCTTATTTGCTCTTTAGTCCGTTTGACACCTCCGGGGATGCAGGTGAAATGAAAAGACTTCAAAACGTTCACACACGTCACGAGAATACATCTAATAATAAATAAATATGAAGAAATATGCACGTTCGATTAGTCCAATCTTACCGTGCACTTTATGGGTACGGTGATGCACATTCACACAGTCGGCGATTTTGTCTATTGCGCAACCTTCCGTCGTTTTTAGCAGTCGTGCTGCTTTCAGTTTGGATTATGTGTTTTAACTTCTTTATGTTTAGAAAAAAAAGAAAAAAAAAAAGATAAGTTTGCTTCTCGTTTTTAAAATATGCGGCTCTGCTGTCAGCACACTTGTCCACGTTTGTGACCGGTCAGATGCTGCGAACTCCTCCTCGGGCAGCTCGGGCAAAGAAAGCCTGCGTACGTTGAACTCGCTTCGTAGTACACCCCTCCGTGGAAGACGTGATGCTTTTCAACATTTGACAAACTAACCTTAGATCTGCTGTTTTGGGGACTTCTAATGCGGGATCCGGTGTTTCAAAACTTTGACCTAAACAAGGTTAAAAGTCAGGCTTTCTTTCTTTCTTTTTTCTTTTTTTCTCATCTGCTGTATTTTGTCGATTCTTTCGGCTCAAGAAAGTGCCACTTTGAAAATGAGCAAATATTAACAAAGAACATGTCTTTGTTCATACCTCTATGTAAACCAATTAGTACTAGTATGAAAGTTCAGGAACTCGTACGGGTTAAATCTTGAAAAGAACATGTACGTCTCCATCATCAAACAACAACATTGCAACAACAACAAAAACAACATATTAAGACCATAAAATGACAACAAGAGCACTGTCGTTTAGTTTATTGCATGAATCATACATATTTCCAACTGAACTGGCAGAACGCAATATTAGGCAGTGGTGGGGAAGAAGAAGAAAAAAAAAAAGTTCATCAAAAGCCTTATTATGTGTACAAGATGCCAAAAATAGGTGGGGAAATCTGGATTGAACCGTCTCAAATTATGGATGAAGACTGAGAAAAGAATCACTGCTTTTTGTTTGTCTTTACCAAGAAAAATAATCAAAACTTTAATACTTGAAATGACAGCAGTTCTGTTCATAACAGAGGGATGCCATAAAAGGAAAAACCAAACAGAAATGGTCATGTCAAGACTTTATTTTTCTCTGGATTTTAAAAGTCATTTGTCCTCATATAGAATATAAACCTCTGCATCAATACCAATCAAATGTTTTGACATTTTTTTTTTTAATTTTTAATTTTTTTTTAAAGTCAAACAGCATTTGCTAAAGTTTTTTTTTTAATTTTTTTAATTTTTTTTTTTTACAGTTTTAATATATATTTATATATGTACATATAAATTCAACTAACTACAGTTCTCATAGAAAATGAGAAAAGCTGGACTTTATCGCTCTCACATCAAATGACCGGCAAGCGTATTGACCCTGCCGCTGCCCCCCCCCCCCTCGCCCTCATGTTAAGAGACTACGTTTGGTACAGCACAGACTGGAGTGGTGCGCTAGCTGCAAACGCCCGACCTGGTTCAAGTGTTTTGTCTAAAAAAAAAAAAAAAAACGTCACTTTTAACTTGTTTGCTTTGTTGCCGAGAGTTGTTCGGGGATTGGGGGGGGGGGGGGGATCTTCCACCGGCGGGCAGTCAGCAATGTTTACGGCCAGCCCGGCTTCAAAGATCACCAAATGCACTGACGAGTACAAAGTCAGCGTGTCATGTCATTCGTTTAATCCGTACATCGGGGACCAGTAAACTTTCTGTGGAATAGTGATTTTTGTGTGTGTGTGTGTTGTGTGTGTGTGTGTGGATTAAATCAATAATCAATAGTGAGCTGTAGGGGTGCTGGTAGGTGATTTTTTTTTTTTTTTTTAATTTATTTACATATCTTCTGACTGAACTCGGCTGCCCGCTTTTTCTCCTCTTTCCAGACTCGTGGCAAGAAAACAAACGAGCGATAACCCAAAATGTTGAGCACAAAGTTGCAGCCCTTCGTGCCTCCAACCTCACAGGCAGTGTTTCAATTGTGATTGACCCAGGTCGGTTGTGGCTCTTTTAAAAAAAAAAAAAAAAAATTGACACCGTTCCTGTACACATGCTGACCGCCGTCTGCCCCTCCGTGCTCGTGTTCACTCGGAGGCGAAACGAAGACGTCCTGGAAAAGATGACTTTCTGAATGGAGAGTGATGGAGGGAGGAAAAGGCTGGTGGAAGCGAAATGAAACCGACTCTCCCTTGTCGAGAAACGCTCGAGTGCAAAATATCCCCCAAACTACAAAAAAAAAAAAAAAAAAACCCAAATCTAAACTTCACTGTTGATTTTCCTATGTTACAAGTCAACGTCTCTTCCCCCGTCATCACACACTCGGTGCACATTTTTGTCTGCGTCTCAAAACTAAAGCATCCCTGATTCAAAGTGCACCCGGGAGTGATGGAGAGAGGAAGGGGGAGGGGGGGGGGGGGGTGAGTGAGTGGCTGAGGGCAGCGTGTACGGGTAATGCAGCATGCAGAGATGTAGTAGTTCTCTGGGAGCAAACGTGTGATGAATGCAACTCAAGCTCACAGGCCCCAAAAAAAAAAAATAATAATAAAAAAAAAAATCATTATGAGTGGGGTGATGCAGCGAGGGGCGCCGGGCTCTCCCTCCCAAAAGTTCAAATCTTAAAGGAAGTCACATTTAAGGGGATGGTTTGAGGGTCTGAGCGTACGCCCTTCCTCCCTGCTGATCCCCTCATCATCATCATCATCATCACGGAAAGGTCGAGAGCCAGATGTGTTGCTAAGAGACGGTGGGGGCGGGGGGGGCCGATTGTGTGCTGGTGATGTATAGCTTACTACAGGTTGCCTAAGGTTGGAGGTGCTTGTTGCCATACAGGCTCAGTACATTGTTCTGGG
>NW_027210611.1:7182500-7357162 GCF_029030835.1 Brachyistius frenatus
AAGCCACTTCAAAATGGACTCCGCGTTCAGCGAGCGCCGCTCGTTCCCACTTCAGCACCTGCGGACGGAATTGAAGACGCCGTGTCTTTCCGCTCCCCTGTCACTATGGTCACAAACATCAGCGTCCGTCTTCCTTCGCACCTGACTTGCTGGGGGAGAAACCAGTGACGGGACAATAGTAAGAGCAGCCATCTCCCAAAGAGGCAGCGAGGTCTTCGGGCCGAAGAGTTCGGGTCGTTGAACGACATTAAAAACGCTCGTTGTCTTAAGAAGCGGAAACGGCGTCGGCGTTATAGCCCCCCCCCCCCCCCCGCGCCCACCGAGCGGCAGCCTGCTAATATTAACGATTTACACATGCGCTGCTCGGAGACGGCGTGTCTGACAGGTTGTCCGATTTCCATGGAAACGCTGGCTCTGCAGCTGCTCGGCTGTCAGCGAGCCTTTGTAGCGTCAATCATTCCCGCCAGCAATAATAGTAATTTTTTTTTGCAGTCACAGATTTTCATTCTCATCCGCGACAATGACTGTGACATAAATCATGATCCGCCGTGCTCGGTTACTGTACGTTTGGATTTAAAATGCGGTTTTGTCTTCCACTTGGAGTAAGAAAACTAAAAAATAATGTAACAAAAAAAAAAAAACATCAAACTTTCTGACGGTGGCGGGAAGTGCGTCAAGAAGTAAAGTTTAAACTCAAATGAGAAGTAGCGGGCACAGGTCGTGGTTTTGTTGTGTTGGATCTCATGAGCAATACCGAAAAGTATTTTTTGGGGCCTTTCGGCTGTTTTTGGGAACTTTTTCAAGAAGCGGAACGACGGTCTCCAAGTTCACGAGTGAACTTCTCCTGCAAGATGTCCATTAGCAAGAGTGACATGAGAACCAACATATGACCTGTCACAATTATTACGTAATCGCTCGATTGTAATTATTTGAACTAACAGCAATAAGCTTCTATAATCATTTTCAAATGACCAGAAACTTCATATTTCCATCAGTATTTCGTTTGAGGTTTGACTTCTGGTGATCTTCTAATGACATCATCTCGTTGCGGCACCTTCTTCTTCTTCTTCTTCTATGCTTTAATGTAACGCTACATGAGTAATTAACGCCGCCATAGTTCATGATTTGATTATATTTCTGTAAGAGGGTTTGTATATTTACGTTAGGCCATAACTGCAAATCGAAACAGATTTTTATTTATATGTTCTAACACACGATGCCAATAAAACACTTGTCTTCTTCCTCTTAAGAGGCTGTATGCTGTTTATCATTTACCTATAACAGTGGCATAAATGAACAGAAAAAGACCAATCGTTAATTGCAATTATTCTCGTTAACTATAATTACATGATTTTGACAGCTTCACCAACACACTGACGTCGCCACGCAATATTTTCGAACGAAAGGAGGAAACTTATCTGAGCAGCTCAAAGACGGACATCCGGATCTGTACATACGGTTTCAGATTCACTTTAAATGAACGCATATAAATAATAATAATAATGATACAAGTATTACAACCCCCAGCATGCTTTGCAACTGGACAGCCTTTACACGGGAAGTACAGTCAGCAGCTTGAAGGGGAGCCGCGTCATCTGTAGGAGTTTCACAGGGGAATAAACAGGAAGTCTGAGTGCAGGCAAACATGGAGGGGAGCAGAGGACACTTCCAAATAATAACCTTTGAATCTACAAAGCCGTGACTACCAGGCTCCATCCTCTGAGGAAGATGCCGTGAAAGCTCCAGAATAGCCGCTAAATAGACTTTTATCAGGTAATATGCATCTTTAATGTTGGCTTTCACGGCTTCAACATTTAAAGCAATTAATGAGTAATATCGTATCGCAGTTTCTTAGTTTTAATAAAGTCAAGGTCCACTTACTGGCTTTTCTTTTCTGAGCTTTTAGGTGCATCTCATTGTCTTTGAGGCATCTCCATAACAACTGAGATGATGACGGTGACGACATGTAGGTGTAAGTGCCAGAAAAAGGGAGTCGGAGGATCTTGAATTTATAGATAGACCATTTCTAAAGCAAAAGCTTTCAAGACTTTCGCTCTCAATTTCTAATTTCTGTCGTTGGCACTCTTTTAAACAAGCCACCTGTGTGTCGGCTAGAGTTGAAAAGGTCCTCGTTGATAGAAAATAATTTAATTCTGATTAAAGTCAGGTTAGTATCAAGCAAATATTCCCTGGTTCCAATTTAACTATTTTGATTCTTATAATTAGATTTTTCTGGGTTTTTTTTGTTGTTTTTGACTGCTGGTCAAACAAAAACGACCCTTTCTAAAGACATCCCTTTCAGGGTATTAAAATTTGGATGTAATATGTTTTCATTCTTTTCTGAGATTTTTATTAGAGCTGTATCTGCAGGCCTTGAAATGTTCCACAAAGCATTTGATTTCCTTTCCCTAAAAAAAACCCACTATTAGATTTTATTTATTTTTTTATTTTTTTTTACAAAAGCCTCAAGTATTTTATTTGGCCTACTCTAGACTGTAATGTTAAATGACTATGAGAATTTGTTCACCTATAAAAATGAAATTGTTCTCAAAGGAAACATCGACTCCCAAGTTTAACCAAAAACTTCAAAGAACATAAAGTAATTAATCATTTTTAATTGGTTAATCCATCCAGCCATTATTATTTTTTTGTCATTTTTATCTGGGTCGTGTTAAATTTAAGTAATTAGGGATTGATATGTGCTGCTGGGATGTACTGAATTAAAAATGAGTGACTAATGTCGTCCCTTCTGGTTTTCTATCATACGTTAGAAGGCATAAAATGGAATCCTTTGTGCCATTTAAAAAGCCTAAAAAGACCTGTTAAGTGTTTACAGACCAAACAAGTTATTGATTAATCCAGAAAAATGGATTCTTAATGAAAATTGTTAGTTACAGCTCCTGAAAAACTTATTTGTGAACGTTGAAGGATGAGGAGTAAAGCGGGTATGAAACCGTCCTGGTTTTCAATATCCTAATGAGCCATTAATCATCCTAAATGCTAATTGAGCACATTTTATCGATCGTCTGAAGGCCCCGCAGCCTAATAATCGAGGTGTCCCTCTGCTGAATACTCGATGTCCCTTCATCATCTTGTAACGTTACCTTGATCTATATTCCTTGCCTTCGGGCGGTGATGCGGTACAGTGCCAGTTTCTAACTCCGAATTAAAAAAGAAACGGGATAAAAAAAATAAATTCTCCAACATGAACATGGTCAAGGATGTGTTTGTAGCTCGGGGGAGTAATGAGAAGGCCTTGTAGCGCTGCCTGTCCTTCATTATTATTTCAGTGTGACACAGCCCGATGTCACAGCCAGACGGGGGAAGAGCATGATTGAAAAAATAAAATAAAAATGGCAGCGTCCCCGTGAGCGGAGGCTGAAGGTCGAGTCACCGGCTTCTCGTCCTCCTCGCAACCCACGTTTCATTTCAGATCGCTGCCGAATACGAACACAAAAGTAACGTTCTATTTTTATTTGTCGCTTTTCGAACCTCTCTGGTCACACGTAGACACCACTGGAAGCAAAACTACTGATCAGGTGGTTTTTTTTTTTTTTTTTATTGAGTAAAATGTTAATGACTCGATGGAGATGCGTGTGGAATGATTAGTCGATCAATGAACAGAAAAAAAACCAACTGGCAACAAGAAGTGATTTATCGTGACAATTTGACCATATCTGACCATTTTGAAAATATGTTTGTTTTCCTGCAGAGACCGAGATGAGAAGAAGGAAATCGTCAACGTCTGCAAAGTAAGTGTGGCTGCAGACAGTTAGCTTAGCATAAAGGCGGCTAACGGGGAAACAGTTCACTTCTCTTCTTCTGATTTTTTTTTTTTTTTTTCAATAAAACGGCCTAAAAGCTCGCTGATTAACACGTCATATCTTGTTTCACCTGTACGACAATTTGCCACTTTATGGGGAAAATATTGCACCGACACAAACAAAGAACTTCCTGGAATCAAACAGTAGAACAACGAATGGGCTTTTTTTTTTTAAATTTTTTATTTAACACTTTGTTCTAATCTGACCGGCTGCAGTCATCTGAGAGCGGTATCAATCCTTTCACCGGACTCTCTCGGCAAGAAAGGGAATAATCACATTTCCCAGAATGTCAAACCATTTCCGGTATTTAGGAAGCAAAAGATTTTTAAAAACAATCCAGCTTTCAGTTGGGACAAATGTTCAGATCGGCTGCTGTTCTTGGTTTTGTGTGACGGTTCTCGCCGGATATCTTTTTGGTTTGCTGACCGTCGGGGGGGGGGGGGGTCTGAAAACATCAAACTTTCCGGGGACTTGAAATGAGCATTTTCGTACATTTTTATTGAACCGAGCGGATCGTCTGTAACGTCAACAGTCGGCAGTCGCGGCCCTAAATGACGTTCCAGCGATTCATTCGATCAGCGAAAGAAAGAAAAAAAAAAAATACTCCAAATGCTCGCCACTTTGCCGATGCGCGCAAATTGCACTCGGTCATTCGCGGATGAGTCAACATCTCTGGAAAATAAAAACGCATCTCGATCTTCGCAGCGGTACGAAGTCGGCCGCGCCCGCGAGCCGGGTTGCACGACTGCAGCTGTTTATGATGCATGAGAAGCAATTGTGTGTGTGTGGCGTTGATATGAAACACGCTCTCGTGGTGCGAGCGCCTTGTGCATCTGACCCCGCAGCGTCCGCCCTCTCGTTCCTCACATTACAGCTGCGAGGGCAAAATCAATAGGGAGGACGTATCGTCGAGACGAGCGGGCGTCTCGTCCCTTTCTTCTGACCGACACCCGTTTCTTATTCTCGGCGAAGGAGAGGAGAGCGGTCCATCAAACGAGAGGAGAGTGCACATAAAAACTAAAAAAAAAAACCCAGCGGAGAGCGAGAGAGTGACAGATCACGTACTCGTCGGTCTAAACGGGGGAAAAAAAAAAAAAAGAAAACCGGCTGTTTTTTCCCCCAAACGGTTGTAACTCTCCTGCGAGGTGAGCCGGGCCGGCGGACGGACGCGGCGGCGGGATGGATGGATGGATGGATGGATGGATGGATGCCGCCGCCGACTCCCTGCTCTCGATCTTAATCTCCCCACTTGTCTTGTGTGTCATGGCTGCGCATTTACATGGAAATCCGGCCGGCGGCTCTGTAAATCGCACCGTTGACCGGTGACAGGGGCCAACAAAGCCTCGTCGCCGCGGTTACGCGCGGGACCGGAGAGGACGGGGCCCGAATGCTGCCGTCGCTCAGACGCCGACGCGCCGCAGCGTTCGACTGGTGTGAGCTCGCGGTGCAACGCATCTGCGAGGAGGTCGGCGGAGGTGATTTGTAGAAGCGCTTTGAGTGGGTTTCAGCCTTCGTTTGCGTGACGTGGGGTCAAAAATATCTCCTCCGACGTGACCTTCGCCGTTCTTCGAAAGCGGCAGAAGAATCGGCGGCCGTTCGCACCGCAGCCAAACGATCTTTATATCTCCGGCACCACGTCGTAAGATTTCCTGCGCTGGAACGGCGTTTTTTTGTTGTTGTTGTTTTTTTTCTTTCCGTGAGTTGATGGCAGAGAATCGTAGATCCCTTCGTCCAACAGAGGCTCTGGAGAGAGAGAGAGAGAGAGACTAAAAACTCTAGTTTTGTATCCTCTGAATCCTTCTGGTGAACGCATATGCACGGAGAACCGGCAGCGTCCACGGCGAGAGGCTGCATGCTTTTGCGTTGGATGCGTGTGATGGTGTCGCCTTCTTGTAAAACCTCACTTTTGCTTTTGGATTTCAGAAAGTGGGGATGTACAACTGTTGAACTAGTTCTAGCTCGGTAAACGAAAACGGCAGGCCGGCCCGGCGGGACCACGACTCGGTTTTCATCTGCAGCGACTTATTCGTCCGGCCCGCTTCAATGTTTTATCCTTCAAGGGTCGGGCGGGCCGCGTTCCTCAGTCTCCTCGAGGTCGAGTCTCCGGAGCGTCCCCCCCCCCCGCCCCTTCCCCCTCCCCCTCACCCCCACCACCACCACCAGTCACGTCTTCTGAGGAGCGGCTGCGACCGTGCCCTCCAGCGTCCGGTTGTCCGGGAGGGGCGGCGGGCTCCAGTCGGGCTGGTAGAAGTGGATGTCAAACGTCCGTGCCCAGCTGGCGAAGACGCGCTTCTCGGTGATGAAGCGGTGGTGGCTGCCCCGCCGCCCCCGCTCGTGGGAGATGTACATGGCGCACTCGTCCGGGCCGCGCGGCTCGTAGTAGTGGTACGGCACCGAGTGGTGGTGCTGCGGCTCCCTGCGGCGACACACACACAGAGAGAGAGAGAGAGAGAGAGAGAGAGAGAGCTGACATTTAAAACCACTTTAATGAGTCACTTGAGTTTCATGTGACACCGCAAAGTGTTTTTCCGTCTGAAGGTGACGGAGGGAGACGGAGCCGCGTTGGTTTATTTGCGGGAACCTGCCCGGCTAAATTTAACAAAGTTTTAATAACTGGTAAATGCCACCTGCAGTCGAACACTTAATGAAAAGGCTAGGAACCCCCACCCCCTCCCCCAAACATCCCCCCCCCCACCAAAAAAAAAGCAGGTTTCAAAAAGCAGCCGCTCTGTTTGAGCGTGCATAATAAAATGTATTCGTGCACAGTTCGAGTTCAAGGCGGTTTGTAAATCAGCATTTCATACAGAACGATGTGCACGTTTTGGGTTTTTTTTTTCCAGGATGTGAAGAAAGAAGCGGAGGAAATTTATTAAAAAAAAAAAGGCAAAAATATCTGGAACTCTATATCTGTTATTGGTTTCAGGCACACATATAGTGTGTTTCTTGGATTGGAAAAAAAAAAAAAGGCAACCATATGCTTCATTCGCCGTCTAAAGGAACCACCATTATTTTCCATCTAAATCAGTTCGACGGCGATAAAACCGGACTTTCTTGTTCGTACGCTTTTCGGTCTTTTAATTTTGCTGCACGCGAGTTCAGTCAGTCTCTTTTCTTTTTTGAAACACGTCTGACATAAAACCTCAGAATACTCTGATATAATAATGAGGCATTTCATTTGCCGCGTTTCAGCATGTCCGTCGAGTCATTTATCTTGATATATTAATCATCGCATTTTTTTATTACATCCCCCCCCCCCATATACGTGCAGAGTTTCCATTCACTCCGAGCCGACAGACGGCCGACGTACCTCAGGACTGCGCTGCCTTTTGTACGCGGCGTCGTAAAGTAATCTGAGCTGTCGGGAGGAGAACACTGTTTGTTCGCGTCTCTCAAAATGCTTCAATAGCGAGCGAAGAAAAGAGCGCGTGAAGCCCGGGACGGGGGGGTGAGGTGCGTCCGCTCGCACATTCACGCTTTGTCCTATTCAAGACGATTTCAAATCACATTTTCTTGAAGATTTTTTTTTTAATTTTTTTTTTTTAGAAACAATTAAGTCTCCGCTGCGCTCTTCTGTCTCTAAAGAAAAATCAACACCTCGTTGAAACTTTCGGCAGAAGTTCCTCTCCGTGGAAGTGAATTCGTTCGGTGGCGCAGCACGTCTGACGACAGCTGTTTCATGTCATCCCCACGGCCGCTCCGCGCACACCGGCGGTGAAATGAAGGCAAAATTGCCTCGAGAAATAAGCTCGAACTGGAGAAAAATCCACCTCGCCGCGATGTTCCAGCATTTTCTAAAAGCGTAATAATTTTTGCTTTGAGATTCTCAGCGACTATGTTAAAATTAGAGGGGGTCCAAACACACACACACACACAAAAAAAAAGGGATTTGGTGAGTGTGTTAATAGCGCCGTTTGCTTCAAGAGAGTTAATGCACTTTTCGAATGCATTTCTTTCACAGAAAGAACAGAGGGGGCTACTTTAAAACCAGGTTAACAACGTGGATAACAACTCTGCATCTTTTAAAGGTGGATAAAAAAATAAGAAAGAAGAAAATAAGAGGAGGAGGGAGTCACTAAAGTCAGCCTTCAAGAGGCAGCCTTCCCTCTTCATTATTGTTGAGATAGAATTTGTATTGAAATCTAAAATTAAAAAAAATAATCCCGCAAATAATCGGAGCCGGGGACGAAGATATAATGAACGTTTTACAGTTTGCTCTATTTTATTGAGAAATCTAATAAGATTTGTTTCTTGTTCAATAAAATCCCCCCAATTAAAGTGCTGGCTGAGACGGATGAGATGTGAGCTGTAACTCAAACCGTTAAACTCTGCTAACGAGGCTGGATGAGATCGTTGCCAGGAGCAAGAAGCAGCCAGAAACCTCTGCGTTTCCCAGAGTGCTTTGCATTTCTCCTTTATGGGACCAGCATCGTGTTCACGGTCTGAACCTCAGCTCTGCAAAGCCACCAGGAGTCTGTGAAAACTGCACAGAGAATATACAGTAGACGGGTAATAATTCTCTACTTCTTCGTCCCGGGTGCTTTTTTTTTTTTTTTTTTTGCTTTGTGGCTTTCCGCTGTGGTTGCATTTAGTACAGAGCTTCTCCCTTCTGTGTTCGTCAGTGCAGTTGTGAAGTGGCTATTGCCACAGGCCTGTCAATCAAACACGCCCCCCCAAAAACACCTCTTTTTGAGGCCTAATTTCTAATTAATGATGACATTTGTTTTAGATGGATCACCAGAAAACTAATAACAAGGAGTGACTTCAGGCAAAGACACCAAAATGACTTATTATTGAAAAAAAAATGTATTCACTTCGAATCTCATAAGTGAAGTGCAATGGGAGTCTATGGAGCCAGAACCTTTTTTTGGAGCGAGCCCCTGGTGGCACTCGGCGGTATTGCAGTTTAAGATATTTCCGCGTCGGCCTCATTTTTCAGACCCAGAGCCGATGTCCGCTTTTATATTCAATCTATGAGATAGAGGCTGAGACTGTTTGCATATTCATCGATTTGCACATAACCTGTGAAGGCAAAGGTGTCGAGTTACATCGAGGCCACTTAAAGGCATCAGAGGATTTTTTTTTTTTTCTATTAGAGAAATGTCTAAATATGTAACTTTGATTAACTGAGATTAGTTTTTAGGGGTTTAATCAATGCCAGGAGATTAACTTTAAAAATGTAAATGTCATCCAGAGTCTCACTAATAGAGGACGTGCAGAGAAATTTAAACCCATGCATCTGATATTAGATCTTTTAACTTCCAGATAAACAACTGACTGCTTCTTCATGGCTTCTCTATGGTGGAAAATAACCCTTAACTTGGCATTCATTGAAAAAAATGCGTTGTCCCAAAAGTTACATTATTTTCCGCATTTCATTTTATAAATCAATGTGGTAATGTGCCTCAGGGGAAAATAACTAACACATCTCAGCAGTTAAATACACCATGTTTAAAAAGACGGCTGATGTGCACGATCGTGTTTCGCCATAATTTCTAACTCTTTGATAAGAGTTGAACAAGAAAGGAGAGACATAAATTCTCGAAATACTGCTGAAACTCAGATTATTGTAGTCGTCTTACAACAGAAACAGAAACGTGCCGCGCACCAGCAGAGATATTTGGCTGCGAGATCAAGTTGGCCTCTCACCGTCTCACCAGCGTTACAGTGGCTGTCTCAGCCTGACCAAAACCATTTTGAGAAACCGTTTTAAAAGAGGAATCCTCAAGTAAAAAGCCTTTGAGCTACACGTGTGGTATTATCCTTCATGTAAACGGGTTCCAGTTCATGGCTGGATGCCCTCAAGCCTGTATTTCCATACTGAATAATCCAGAGCCTTATTTCAAATGTGGCAGAAGAAATGTGGCTTTCTTCTCCCCGAATTTAGAAGTGCAGAACCAGCGTGTCCTCTGCTGCCCACGGTAGGAAATACTCCATTGTGTGCCGGTCAATTGTTGGATATTTGTATTGACGTCACACTGCAGTGAATGAAAAATGTGAAAAGCTTGTTGTGGGAATGTTAAATGGTGCAGAAAGCAAAGCCAAGACACCAACGCGAAAGGGAGGGTGAACAAAGCTGTCTATAGATTAAAGGTCCAGTGTGTAGGATTTGTGCGGCTCCAGAGGCAGAAATGGGAATATGATACTGATAATTCTGTTTTCAATAGCTGTAATTACTTGAAACTAAGAATCGTGGAGTTTTGTTAATTTTTTTTTTAAAGGGTATTTCAGACCAAAGATTTGCAAGACGATTTGAAACTTTTTTCCGTCTGCGACATTTACAGCAAAGCAACTAGACAGGATGGTGAAACATCTCCACGGCAACAACTGTCTGGTACTTCTGTTTCGTGACCGGGTACAATTTGTAGCGCCTCAAAACACGAATTGGGAATTCCCTCGGCTCGTGGTTGCACAGATTCTGCTCACGCCGTCGCTCTAAAAAAAATGACATCATCGTTGCATGTCGTGTTGCGGGGTCACGCAAGAAATTCAATCTGAGCCACCAGAGACATATCTCAAAAAAAAAAAAAAAATCACATTTCAAACCACCTCCAAGTGTGTGTTTTTTTTTTATTGGTGTCCAGACTTTCAAAAATCTACCTAGTTACAATCTGAATATTATTTTTGAATAAACCAGAGGCCCTTAGCCGTGCTGGTTTCTTCTAAAATCATGCACTGTGCGTGGATTGTGATACAAATCTTACATTTTTGAGTTCTGCCTTTTTCTTTCAACATGAAGAACATTTGCCTGTTTACTGAATTCATTTTTACCAAACACACGAACCATTTAAGTATTCCAAAAACATCTGCAGCCGCACTGAAATTGTATTATCGGCTCCCTGAATATATTTAGTTTCTATCTTTCTTATCAGGCGGCCGTGCCGCTGTGAATTTATATACACTTCGAAGCGAGTGCGTGCGCAGCTGCGCTCGGTGAAGGTGCTTGTTGGCGAGGATCTTTTTTTCATTCGGCTGCGACATCTCACCTGCAGAAGTCGGGGGCCACCATGCCGTAGACATTGATCCTATCGCACAGCTCCAGGGCGATGGTCATGGTGAACCAGCCGGTGCTCAGCCAGGAGTTTGATATCCTCCTGCGGAGGAAAAAGGTGGAGGGTGCAGAGGGAGGGAGAGGAGGCCGTCAGATGGGTTTCACGCGTGGGAGATCACCAGGATGAAAACTGCACCTTATTTTTTATTTTTATTTTTTTAATGTGATTAACCGGGATAGATGAGCAGGAAATCTCACGTCAGTGTATAACGGCAGAATAAAGATTCATTTTAAATCCAGAGGTCGATTTTCTTTTTTCCTGACTGCAAGATCATTCAAGTTCCCCCCACAGCTTCATTAAAATACAGATCCATCCCACATATCGACTGATACAAAAGAACCCTGTCAAATAATCAAACCCTTAATCAGAAAGTAGCGTTGGTCTGCATGTAGTGCCGATAGTTGAAATGACACGGCTTCAGCAGCCCGAACGATCCGCCTGCTTTCACACGGCAAATAAATGAGCACTAATCGTGTTTTGTTTTTTTTGTTTTTTCTGGGATGTGCTGTTACGGAAGAAATATTAAATGCTATTTACACTGCATTAGAAAATCTCTTTAAATCTAAACGTCCGTCCAAGTTGGCTCTCTCGCGGGATTGCAGGCTGTCAGATGAAAAAAAAAAAAAAAAAAAAAACCTTCCAGCCAGACGATCATGCATTTTTGAAGAATTCCTGGTTGGTTGTGAAAAGATTTAATGGGCTCAAGAGTCATGAAAGTCGCACCACTTCTAAAGAACCTCGAAAACCTTTAAGTTTAAAGAGAAAATCAAATGAAAATAACAGGTTGTTGTTGTTGTTTTTTTTGGGGGGGAGGAGGGTTCTGGGGACAGAGATAAAAAAAAAAAGAGATATAATGCGCTGAAATGAAATTCACGATGTCTGAACTCGGAGGTTTGAATGAGCCTCGAGTTCACAAGTTGTGACGTGTTCGCCGACGATTTACGTTCGCGGAAATGGCAGAAGGTCGCAGAAGTTCTTTTTTTTTTTGTCGGACGTCCAGCTAATATGTTGTAATTTCAGTCATGCAGAGTTTTGTCTTCGTATCTTAAAGATGACAGCCTGCGTGTGAGGAAAATGTCGATCCTCCCCGCTTCCTACCACGAGGTCAAGAGTTTGAAGGTCATTTGAAAGCGGCATCTAAAAAAAACAAAACAACGCATTCGTCTGCCAATTTGTGACCTGACTTGATTACACTTTATTTTTTTTATTCAAATTGTACTTGAAGGCTCCTTTTATTAGTTGCTATTCGTTGCAAGGAAATAACCCGCCGGCCCACCGTTGACACCGTATTGCTTGTTAAATATCGGCAACTCGGCGTCGTCGCGCTGTATTCAGCTCGGAGCGTCGGCCGAGTAGCCCGCAGAGCTGCCAGCCCGGATGGGTCTCGTTCAGCGCCGTGGCAACAAAAGCGTTGGCGACGGCGAGCTCGCCGAGCCGCGGCCGCGTCTGTAATCTCTCCCGAGAACAGTCGTGCGGACGAGATCAGCTGCTGTTATCCGAGACGCTTTTCAATATTCATCATATCAATTTAGAAATGAATCGGTGCATAAAAAAAAAAAAAAAACACAGTGCGATGATATTGAGATATGAGCTCGCCCGTCGAGCTTACGGTCCAAAATTCAGCCGTGATGAATCGGGAGTCCTTCGGCTGCCTCAGACGCAGCTGCGCATCTCGCCACGCTGCCCTCTTGAGCCAACAGCTCGGCCTCCCGGTGGGATCGTGACCAGCGGGTGGAACAACGCATCAGGATCCGATGTCTTTTTTTTAGACGCCCCTTTTGCAATATTTAACTCGCTTTACTTTGAGTGAAGGCCGGTCGCATTTCGCGATCATCCCGAGGCCCGGAGGCGGCTCGGAGGCTCAGAAGGTCAAAGGGCAGCTGCCGTATTCAATCGCAAAACATTTCAGAAAGACGCCCAGAAGGTGACTGCAGAGACCCCCCAAAAAAAAAAAAAAAACCCACGAAGAGACACAACCCGAGAGAAAAGGACCACAAAGACAGAAAGACACAAAGAGACGACGAGCGATTGCAACGAGATGCCGAAGTAACGCGAGCAGACGGGAAAATGATGCAAACGTCTGCAAGAGCGCAGCGTCGAGGGCAGAAGATACAGACGGTGCGTTCGAATGGGGTCGTATTTATTTGATTTGTGTGCACCAGAAGACTCCGTGTGAGCGGCGCCCCTCGCCGCGGCATTCACGACGTCAGGACTCGAAACGTTCCACGGACCCCGAGTTAACGAGTTGCGACGGGTTTGCTGACATTTACGGAAATGTTAAGAGGTCGCGGAGGTTCTTTTTTTGTTGTTGTTTTTTTTCCCATTGAATGTTAAACTAATACGTCGTAATTTCAGCCATGTAAGAGTTTGTCTTCATAAACTCGGGACAGCAGCCGACGTCCGAGGGAAACGTCGACCTTCCCAACGGCCGTCGCCCGCGTTACCGTGCGCGTCAAGCTGTCGGCCTGCCGGCAAACGCCCCGTGCCGCATTTCACGCCGATCCCACGGCTGTCGGGGCGGGGGTCCAACTCGCCGCCGGCGAGCAGGTCGACGGGTCGACGCGTTCCTCGTCTCCCGGCCGGGTTAGGGTTAGACGTCAGGCAAATATCCTGAAATCAAAGGCCCGTTTTAGCGCTTTTCCTTTGAACATATCTTCTTGGGGAGGGATGGGGGGGGTCTTCCCGGGAAGCCGTAAGGGAACGCGAGGAAACGTTTCCGGCGTCGAAGGGAGTCGGCCAGACGTCGCAGACGGGACCGCCCGAGCGCAGCTCCGGAAGGAGAACACGGCCGCGTCGCGCCGGCGCGGAGCGTTCATTTCACACTCGAGTTCAGTCAATCAAAGCGGACAGCGGAGGGTAAATACGCGCCGATGATATTGGTTTTCAGACCCGGGCTCAGTTTCAGTCTCCTCTTTTAATCGAGCAAACGACGGCCCTCTTCCGCTCCCTCCTTCATTTCTCCCAGATCCCAACTTCAACACGACGCCGCGTTCGCCGGAGAAACGCGCCGGTTATTTTCCCGCCGCGTGGGCCGAACGGTCCCAGACTCCCTCGGCCCGATCGGTCGGCATCGAGAGTCCGCCCGGAGCGCAGACTTCTCATTTTCCTTTAATTGAGACGGGACCCGGGCCGTCTGGGACACGACGGTTTGCGGCGGTACGCAAACGCGGCCACCGGGTTTTGATCTAACAACAGCCCACCTTCCTCAAACACGCAGAAAATCCCTTTTGCAAATTAGAAAAAAAAACTGTGCAAAAAAAACGTGTTTGCACAGTTTTGGTTTTGTAAATCTCGCAAACGCACCCGTTTGACGGGGAGTTTAATTGTTTGTTGATCCTCGAGTCTCAAAAATCGCATTTCTGTTATTATAGTGAGGGGAAAAAAAAAAAAGTGGAGATTATTTTCAGACTTGGTATTTATTAATAAAGGAGACGGCTGGTTTCCAGATAGCATTTAATAAGCGCGCAGCTCTAATTAAACCAGAACTGATAGGGGAACGAATTTTTCGGCTCTTTGGTTTTTTGTTGTTGTTGTTGTTGTTTCATCGCGTTCGTCTCCAAAATGCAGGTGCTTTGTCTTTGAGTTTATTGGTTGTTTTGCAACTGCTCAATGTGTAATGTGTGATTGGGTGCAATTAGTTCAACGCCTGCCGAGCGTCGTTATCTCAGGACTTAAGACGATTCACGTCAGTGTGCAAAAAAAAAAATAAAGAAAGAAATAATGAAGTTCTATTTTTGCTTGCGGTTTTTTACCGGCAGACGCGTGAAGTTTCTCCCCGACGCCTTCGACTTGACTGACTGCAGTGATTGCAGGTTGTTTGGGGTTGATTGGTAATTGGGGCTTCTTCACTTTTTCTGGTCCCGTCTGAATTTACTTAACTTCCACGGCACCTCCTGCCTCATCGCGGCTTTCTGTTTCATCGCCTTTTTTGGGGGGGGGGGGGAGGGCAGGAGCTTCTTTTGTTTGCATATTTTCAAAGGTCAAAGGTCAAAGTCACTGTGACCTCATACCTGTCCCACGCTTGAGAAGCCGATATTTAACGAGGGAATTTTTTTTCTTCCCCCCCCCGATCTCAGCCCAAACGTTGGCCCGAAGATGAACCGATTCGATGTTCACAATTTGTAGAATCTTTGCATGAACATCTTTATGTTTTGAAGCGTTGTCTCATGTCAACAAGGTTTATTGGCCAAAGCGTGTGAACACACAAACGAGGCCCCGTTCACATTTAACAGAATGCATCCTGGGTAATCAGCAGCTCTAACACGTACGGCAGTTCGTCGCCAGGGGTCTCCACGGGGCGTCTCCAATGACCACTTGTAATCAGACTTCATTTCCGAGCTCAGTATGCAAATGGCCGCGTACATCCAACGAATACAGAAGCAAATAAGCACCTGAATACTTACAGAAACGGGAGGAGAGGAGTCGAAGCAACAGGTCTTCGACGCAGCACGACACCTTTGCTCACCGCAGCCTCGTTTTAAAGCGCCATCTGTTCCAAATTTATGACACATTCCACGTTTGTAAAAGTCTGAACAAACAGGTCAGCGAGTTTTAATTCGCCACCTGAGCCCGCCCAGCACCCGACCGGTTCGGCTCAGATTATTTGATTATTTCAGAGTCTGCTGCGTGTCAGACCCCGAAGGAAGCAGGTTTCCACCCACCGCTGTCACGCGTGTCTCCACTTCAGTGTCATTGAACTGAGCGGGTGGGAGGGTGGGAGGGGGGGTGTGAAGTGGTATAATTAAAAACTCTCCAGTCGAAGCTCAAACAACGAAAAACAAAAGTCGAAAACATGGCGGAAATCTGACGTGTTCATCGGAGGAGCGGCGCAGCCGCCTCGTCGTTCCACACACGCCCGACGCTTTTTGCCTGCCGCCGATCGTGATTTATTCCGTCCACGTGGCGCTACGTTGCTTTTTCATTCTGTCGCAACTTGACAATGGACGCGCGTGAATGAAGACGCACGTTGTGTTTGTGTGACAAATGACGCCTCTATCATCTTTTGTTGTAGTTTAAGGAGTCCGGTGACATTTCGCGTGTCCCGGCATCGGTTTGCCCACCTTCAACCCGAGCAGAAGTCCTATCAGTCAAAATGACTGAAAACGTGCGTGTGCGTGTGTGTGTGCACGTGCGTGTGCGTGGCCTTTAAAGGTTACTCTTATTCTTCTCATTTTGCATTTTTTTGTGTTTTTTTGTGTGTTTTTTTTTTTTTTTTACTGCCGAGCCTTTCAAGTGTTCTCAGGAGTATTTCTAGACAAATGGATGCACCAGGTATTGGAGGCATTTGTTTGTGATCGTCAGAGAGGAGGTCTGGTTCCGTTTCATCCTGGGTTCCTCCTGCTACGGAGCCAGTTGTTCCTCTCAGCTCCGTGTATCGTCCGCGGGTGTACCTCTGGCGTCGCTCTCCGCTGCGCCTCTTCTATTTTCTACTTTTTGACCTTTTCTCATAAGTCACCGCGGCGTCTTTTAAAAAAAAAAAAAAAAAAATTTTAACACTGCCGTGGCTTCAGTTGACCCGGTCTACGTGTTTTGTTTTTTTTTTTTTTTAACACAGATTTGCTTTAAAGAGGAAATACCCGCGTGATCTTTTTGATACGTGATTGAGCTCCACCCACCACACATTTTATTCCAGCATCGTGCCCCCAAATGCGTCCGGTACAAACCTCAGAGGAGCTGTCAGCGATTACAACGCGGCATTACGGGAACATAAAACGCTGGCTGGGAAAAAAAAAAATAAATAAATAAATTCAAAAGCTAATTTGCCTTTAATGACCAGTTGAGGCTCATTCTATCTCGGCAATTTAACACAAAAGATGCAGAGGGACACCTGGTTTGCATCGCCCCTCCCTGCCGGTGTTATTAAAATGGGCGGATGTGGCATCGTCCCACACCATCTTAATTACCTTTACTGAAATGGCTTAACCCATAATTACAATTACAAGCTTGCAGGGTTGCGGACCAGACAGCTGATTGCCCAGAAACTCTGCTATTAATGCTCCATTCACGGGCTCCCGGTTCTTAAAAGACAATAGGCTTCATTTTCTAAATGAGGTCAAATATTGTTTTTCCATAAAGGTTCAGCTCTTTTCGCACGCAAATGGAAATTTATCTCAAACACTAACACTTTACGGCTTCATTTCTTTCTGCCTCCACAGAGTAGAAATGGCCTCAAATAAGTCTGGCAGATGTTAAAGCCCGACGCTGCAGAGGATAAACAGTATCTATCATGTGGCATCTTAAGCCGGAGTCCGATTCAATCTCCGGCGACACAAAGAGAGGGAGACACAAACAGAGTGCGATCGCACGGCCGGCTTTTCATTAGGCGTTAATGGCCACGGGACTGAGGAGTCAGCTCGGACTCATTATAACCGAGTCCTTCGACGCTGCTCAGCTTCAAACAAAGTGTTGCGGGGGACTCGGATCCGCGTTCACGGAGACATTTGGACATCGCACACGAGCAGGGGACTTGGGTTTTCTTTGGTCAGCTGCGTTACCTTCTTCACCGCTTTCAAACGGTTCACTCGAAAGTGCGCTCACTTCGTCGCAGGAATCTCCAACCTCTCCGACTTTCTGAATGAAAGCAGCTCGCACCTATGAAAGGCCTTTTCTCCAGCCAACTCTCGCGGCTCTAATTTAGGTGCCTCCCGCAGGTGCTGTATGTACCGTGTTACTAAATTCTCAAACTGTATTGACAGAAAAATAAACAACTGCACACTGAGTTTTATAGATTTACTAGTGCAATCTTGGCAATTGGTAAATAAATCGAAAAGCATTTGGTGCAGTGTTTTGAATTGAATGAAAATACTGCTCCAGCAGCTTGCATTGCACGCGCATACCGGCACGCTTTCAGGTGGTCTAAATCATGCGGCAAAAATGATTAACTTTAGGGTAGAAATGGAACTAATTTATTGTGCAAAATGCGCTTTAATACTGTAACGAAACAATAATGAAGACAAGAATTGAGAATCTTGAACCCGCAAATGTTTGGACCCGCTGCCTGACGTAACTGATGCCCTCACCTGTCCTTGCCCGTCTCCTTCTTGAAGAGCTCGTCAAACTGCAGCATCTTCTGCCAGGAGATGATGTAGACTTTGAGCTTGGGCAGCACCTGGTTCATCAGCCTCAGGTTGTTGTACACCAGGCCCTTCCCGTCGCGCCTCATGTAGTTGCTGGGGCCCCAGAAGATGAACACCGTGTCCTGGCTGGCGTTGAGCAGCTCGTGGCGACTCCGCAGGACCCGCTGCATGCTGGAGTGAGCGATGACGCGGAGGGAGGTGCGGCGGCCGACGTCGCGGGCGTAACCCCTGGCGGTGGGAGCGTCGTTCATGCGGATGACGCACTCGGCCCGGTCGATCTCGTCGCCCCGGCCGCCTCCGACGAGGTGGCCCGAGCTGGTCACCAGGGCGCAGGTGTGGCAGTGCATCCTGAGAGGCTTGAGTGGTGGAGGCGGGAAAAACAAGGACAAAAAAAAAAAAAAAAAAAACAGGAATCGGTAAACAGAGAAAAATAATGAAGTCGATCTTTCAAACATCTCTTCCTCTTTTCCCCTGTGGACGGACCTGCAGCACGGCAGCGGGATTTTTCTATTCGGAAGTCTAGAAACTCTTTTTTTTTTTTTTTTTCACAAGTCAAAAATGCTCTGAAGTTGTGTTTAGCCTTGGTTTATACAGAAATATGCAAAGCAGTCAGAAGTGCACACCTCAGGGAACTTCACTGTGTGTCTGAGGCTGAAAATGCTTTGTTGACAAATGGGTAGCGACAGAGCCCCCTGGGTGTATGTAGCTTGTCATATTGCTTTGCGATTGGTAGAAACCTCGGGGTCTTCCAAAGGATTCGCCTTAAATATTTCACCCACTCGCACACAACAGAGGGATGTGTATGTGTGTGTGTGTGTGTGTGTGTGTGTGTGTGTGTGTGTTTGTCTTCAAAACCATTCTGGTGCATGAAGTTCACGTGGAATAATTCTTATTAAACACGAACCTCTACGGTGTTTAGAATGAAACATACCACTGATGGAATAAATACCTCCACGTCCACAGCATACTAATGACCATGTTGATGGTTAACGGCGAATCACCAGTGTATCAAAGCAGCAAGAAAACAAACCGGACGTAGTTTACACCTGATCAGGGGATATGTCATGTATGTGCAGATGAGTGCCCACGGTGTATTAGTACCCATGTGTAGTACATATATGTACTTATGTACTTTCAGGACTGACATACTTTTTTATTTTCATCATTTTTTTTTTTTTTTTTAGTTGCTTGTCAATTTAGCCTAAAATGAAAAAACACTGTCCTCCTGCTCTTATTTCAGTGGTCATTTCTCTCTCACACACACACACACACACACACACACACACACACACACACACACACACACACACACACACACACACACACACACACACACACACACGCTTCTCTTTCCATCTTTGTGAGGACATTCATTGACATAATCCATCTCCTGGCCCCAAACCATCTCAACTTAGGTGCCTAACCCTAAAACTAACTCTAACCTCGAACCCTTAAACTAAGTCTTAATTGTGGTGTTGAAGCAAATTGGTCCACAAATATAAAAGAAACATGCTCACACACACACACACAGTCATGTCTTTCTATCTTTGTGAGGACACTCATTTAGAGGATGCATTCCCTCACCCCTTACCCTGACTTTAACCACCCCAGCTAAGTGCCTAACCCCAAACCCAAACATAAACCTAACTCTAACTCTAACTTAAACCCTAAAACCAAATTTTGTTTTCACCATATTGTTAAAAAAAACGAACTCTGAACAAATCTGGCTTGTAACAAACACTGTTACACCCACTAAAAGGAATAAATAAATAAAAAACATTTGCTTGAACAACAGAGGAAGCTGAACAAAAACATCTGGTCAATAAACAGATAGATAAAAGTCTAAATTAATTTTGATAGGCAGTTCATCATTTAATGAAAACTTTTTCAATGATTTGCTTGTTTTAGTCTTCGTGTTATTTAAATATCCTGAACATGTGAACTTGGACCACTTTCCAACATTTTATCAACCAAACTGATAAATGACAGATTTAATTAAAGTAACTGATGAAAAATAATTTTTAGTTGCACCAGTATAGACATTTCTGTGTTAACACAATTTAAAAGAACCTGGACATGTTCCACCAAATGCAGCACGTTTTGATAATTTGTTGATTTTAAATTGCGTTTATAGCTATAATAATGTAACTTGCAACATCTTGCTGCATTTTTAAACAGTTGCCCTCTTTTTTTTGGGTTTTTTTTTGTTAAAGATCCAGATTATCAGATTCACATAAGCGTGTGGCCTGTTCTTCCCCTCCATCATGCACTGAAATCAGCAACACGGAACTATTTGTGTACGTTAAGTTGTTTCTATGTGAAATTAGTTGTGTGTGCGGCTGCTGCACATGTGCGCGTGGGTGCGTCTGTGATTTTTCCCGGCTTCCACACGGGACCCCGCGCTCAAAATGAATGATATTTAAACCGGGCTGCAGAGCCTTTTAATGTGCCCTGAAATATCACCCTTATTTATATTCTTACGGTCATAACAAATTTACATTTTCTTGGCATTACCAAGAACAAATGGTTCGAGATAGACGCGTGCGTGCGTGCGTGTCATTATCGCCGTCATCTGTTGACTTTGACTTAGTGGCGAGATTAGCGGCAGAACAGACTCATCCTGTTAATGAGACCTTCAGGTGCAGGAAGAGAGGCGGAGAAGAGGAGACCACGGAAGGAGCGAGAAAAGCCATAAAAACAAGGAAACGGAAAGGAGGGCGAAAGAGATATATGGAGGCAGTGAGAGCCACCCTGCTGCCACGGTGTTTGATGAAATGTTGAGCTAATGAGGTCCTGGTGGTCTACATCATCACCAGCAGAAGCAGCAGCAGCAGCATTATCCGTCCATCCACTCCTCCCCTCTCTCTCTCTCTCTCTCTCTCTCTCTCTCTCTCTCTCTCTCTCTCTCACCTGGCAGCGCCTTGGCAGCCAATCTGCCTGTAAAGCTGCGACACCAGTGGAGCAGGTCAGAAATCCCATTTTTACCCAGGGGCTTTTAAGTGGCTCCACAGACCTTATTCTCTCTTCCTCTGTCTCACTGAGAATTTAAGTGGGCCTTTGCTGGCCAGAATTGGCCTCTTCAGGGAGCTCGGTCAGGCTATTACGGAGAAATGGGCTGGACGGTCTGGAGAAGGCTCTCCATTTCAGCCGGAATTACATGACCCGTCCAATACGGCGGTTTGAGCTGAGGCGATTGAGTCCAGGTGAACTGCGGTTTACCGAGGAGCCGGATGCGAGCGAGCGAGCGAGCGAGCGCCGACTCCCAGGAACGGAAAATTGCACTCGAATCAAATTCATCCTCGAAAAACAGCAAGTGATAATTGTGCTCCGTTTAATGATTCATGCAATAAATGGTTTATAATTCAAGACACATCTATCATTTATGTATCCGAAATCGCTGGCCTTGTTCTTCCTCGCTGAACAAAACGCCTTTGATCATAATTAAAAGATTTTCGACGTCTAAACGCCGGGTGTTCAGGTTTTTTTTTTTTTTTTTTTTTAAAGTATACGTCATGTCTGGTTACAACACCTGATCAAAGCTGTGATCAATAATGTAACTCCAGTGAAAAATCCAAACTAAATAATGGATTGTGATTACCGTTGGGCTCTTTAGTCGTACTGGAGGCAAAAATAGAGATAAGAAAGAAGCATTTCACGAAACGTTTTCTCTCGAACTAAAAGCTCTTCTGTCTTTTCCAGGAAGTCATTATTTTTTGAAGGAAATTCGGCAGAATACAAAACAATTTCGGGAGTACAATTCACAATCAGACCACACAGGTCCACGGTTCTGCTTAAAATGGGCGACGTGTGGAGTTATTGGCAGGGCGGAGTCGTTCTGCTGGTGTACAACGAACTAAGGTAGTTTTATCCAACAGACGCCTCCTCGATATTCTCCTTCACCGCATTGTTTCAATATTTGACATGAAAACTCACAGTTTATAATTTCAGGAATCTCTGACTACATGTTTGTCTTCTGTGCATCTCGACAAGCGCCCGTCCAATCTTCTTTAAACTTGGTGTTTCTTCTAATTTGTCATGAATGTTTCCTTTGGATCAACGATGGAATGGACTGTTCTGATTTTTTTGGAGGTCAAATGTCAAAGCTCAAGGTCACTGCGACCTCACGTCTTTCCCATTCTTCTGGCACACCCTGAGGGACCTTCTTCAAATTTGCCAAAAGCGTTCACGTAGACACAAGGATAGAGTTCGGTATTCAAAGGTCAAAGGTCAGGGTCACTGTGAGTTTACTATCTATATGGGTTTGGCCAGATATGCACGTAAACTACAACTTGAGTGGTTAGCGGAGGTATTCAACAGCTAGGCAGTAAATCTAGTTTAATATCTAATCTGTTCATTTTTTTTTTTTGGATTCATCTTTCGATTTGAAACAAAGTCATAAAATTGTGAAAAATTACAGAAAGTCTTCTTTTGTTTGACTAATAATCAAAACTAAACCCAACAAACTGATAAAAATGAAAAACTCTTGCGATTTCAGAAGTTGGGCCGAGTGAATTATTACTATGAGGACTTAAATAAGCATCAATTTTCTGCCAATCAATTAACTGATGTATTAACTAAACCATAAAGCTCTAGATTGCATTGGATAACTCTGGTTACAGAAACTGTGACGACACAGCTACAATTGTAATCTCTCCGGTAAAAATGAGAGGACTTTATGAACTCACAGAACATCAGTTTAGTTTTCAGTTCAGAGAGTAGTTTTCATCCAAGGAGGGACAAATGGTAACCTTGTCCTACTTGTTGCACTCACCAGGAGCCTGCCCTGGTTTCATTAAGCCCATCCATCCATCGACTTTGGCCTAGTAAAGGTAGAAAAGCAACAACATGCAGACAGACAACAGCCATTCACATCCCACGCTCCGCCTGCCGGAGCGACAACCCAGACAGCGGACGCCACCCTCCTCTGTTTCCTCATTCTGTCGGCATCCGAAACCCGCCTTTGCCTCCGCCGAGCCTGTCCTTCAAAGGGGGGGAGGGGGGGGGGGGCTGCGGGAGCCATCACTGCCTGCCCCGCCGCTCACCCTGCCTGACTTCCTGACCCGAGCCAAACATGGCTGTCGAAGCTGGGCGGATTAACCTTGAGAGATGGTGGAGGGGGATGAAAGGGAGAGGCGGCTCGGCTCCGGACCGCCCGGGGAGGCGGTATCCTTCAGCGCGGAGGGAGGCGGCGTGGAACGGGAGCGTTTCGGGACAGAAGAGAAAGAGCCGCTCGCCGGTCCGGATGTGTTTCCTGTGATGTCAAGGCTGTTTCGGACGTCGTGCGCGAGTCAGGAGGCCGCTATCGTTGAGGGCTGTGTGCGAGAGGATGTGATTAAACAACACGGGGGTGGGGGGAGGGGGGGCATAAAGGACTCGTATAATCACATATTATTGCGATGTGATTGTAGCCGAGAGAGGCTGTGCTGCGCAGCCGCCCTGATTGGCTTCGTGTTCAGCGCTCGCAGCCCTTCGCTGCTCATGGGTAACACAGGCAATAACTGGTGGTTAAAACTCACACGGATGTTAAGGGGGCATGAAATCAGCTTTAATTCCTCACTCAACCCTCCCTCCCTCCTCCCCTCCCAACTCAGCTTGGTCCCTGGAGGAAAAGACATACTTACACAGCAGTGAACCATTACGCCTGACGTATGCCGTTCCCCCCTCAGAGCGGAGAAACAGCATTCGAATGTTGATATCGATTTTATGTGGGTGAATGCGGTGGAGCGGGGGGGGGGGGGAATCGAGTGAGGGCTTTAGCGAGGACGCCGGGTATTCAAGGATGCGAAATGGAGGATATGGTCGGTAAATGTGAGCGTTGAGAGGCGGTAATCATCTGGCCCAGTGGGACGCTGTCTGGCTGTCTGGTATCGCCCAGGGATGCCACAGCAGAGCGTAGCGTTTTCCAGCCTCCTCCGGCCTCCTCCGGCCTCCTCCGTCCTCCTCCGGCCTGACCTTTAGGCTCGTCGAAGACGTCTTTGTTTCTGTAGCCTCATCTGTCGCAGGGCTTTCCACCACACCTCACATGTTAATGGTAGCGAGAGGTAAAAGTGCTCTCTGAAGTTTCTTAAAAAAGAAAAGAAGGGGAATTTCTGACCTCCACGCACACAGAACTTGTCTTCTGTTGTATGTCACCCTGCTAATGTAGGTTGTGAATGCAGCTTTTGTCCTGCACGGCTCATTAGGAAGTGACTGGTTATGTTTTATAGTGTCACGTGGGGCGGGAGAAACACACAGCCTGTAGCAGTACAAAGTTTAAGATGAAACATTAGAGACATTAAGGAAGACATTATAGAGCCAGCAAATGCAAAAACCGAAGCTGTAATGTGTCCCTGTCTCCATCAGACAAAGAACCTGGATGACTTTGATTCATCAGCTGTTTATCTTAACTGTGTAATGCCGACTGATAGCGAGAGCAGTGCCGCTTTTATCTTATTTCTGATTATTGCTTCCTTTGCACACTTGTCAACATGCCCCGCTGCTTTACAGATGTTTAATTTATCCCTGCAGCGTAACAGAACTGGGATTGGCCTCAAACATTTTTCTTAGGCCCCTCCCCTCGCCCCAAATCCATGCTCTTGCCCGCACACAAGTACACACATTACACTGTAAGCATGAGAGTTATCTGTACAGCTATTAATTGACAAAATATTCTGTGCGGCCCCCGAGCCGCCGGTGGTCTCCCTGTGCTTCAGAGAATAAATTAACCAAAGTAAACAAGTGATGGGTAGAAATAATAGTGTGTTTACAGGTAATGAAACATTGCAATTGAAACAAATGACCTAAACCATGAGTGCTGTACATGAGGTGGGAAGGTGGCATATTTATCATCATCATTAAGGTTTATCGTCATGTTCAATGGCTCTTTAGAATGTATGAAGGGACACCCAGACAGTTTCTGGGCCTGCATTAGATGCACCATTGATAATTATGCCCTCGTATTACTTTTGTTTTATTCATCGTTTTTGTGCAACACTGATTGAGAGCAAGTGGTTTATCTTGCCATATTAATTAACAACATTTAAGGTCTTCACAGACATTACCTGTTCAAATCTTTTTGTTGTCTCCGACACCTGCCGACCACAGTTAACTTTATTATATCACGTGGTATTTGTGTGTGTTTGTATGGTTTTTGTGTCATGAAGTACACATGCAGATGATTTACATGTATGGCATGCGGCTGTGTGCAGCTTTTACGCTTCACTATATTCCCATCAGTAACTGTGTTCACTAAATGACTTTGGTTGACGAGCTCACCTCGCTCGTGTTGTTTTCGTGCTATAGCGACCCCTAGCTGCAACGCTCAGACTGCAACGCATGCCTGCGTGGCCTGAAGTATTTTTAGGTGGTACACTCTGGGCCCGAGACGAGAGTTCAAGGTACGACCATGCTTTGAGCTAAATCCAAACACCGCTGTTACAAACTGCTCACAACGACAACATTTCCACCAGCTTGGTTTAGCGTATCGGGTTGCTAACATTTGCTAATTAGCTGAGGCTGATTGCATTTGACAAATTGAAATATTTGTGTGATGACGGTGCAACAGGAAAAAAAATCACAAGAAAGTTGTAAGAAGGGAACGCGGAAAAATCGACACACAGCAAATTTCTGGAGTCAAATATCCTGGAGTTAAACAAAGAGTTTGATTTTGGGAGTTTATTTTCTAAATTAAGACTCCAGCTTGTGTTCAGTGTTACTCTGGTGGGGTAATAGTCTGGTGTTCATTCGCTGAGTGTTGAGGAGCACGATTCAACACGATTCCCGGTGTTTACTGCGCAGCTGTATTGACGTATTAGCATTTCCCAGGATGCCTGACTTATTTCTTCGTAACTTTTGAGAATAAAGCAACCAAATTAAATCTAAGTGATGGGCAGAAATGATATTTAGTTTTGTTAAAACATGCTGTTTATTAATATTTCAATGAAGGCATAAAGATAAATAAAATGGGGCTATCATTCAAAACCATAAGTGTACAAGGTAGGAATCACAGTGGCACCAATACATTGGTTAATTTACAACTTGTTATACAAAGTTTTCATGCAGCATTAATTGTTGCACACTGAATTTAATCACACTGCAAATAATTGTTAAATATAAATCTGTGATGAATATGTTCTTATCTTATTGTCAGTCTTACCTAAAACCTTCATAGTGTGATGCCATTTTAACTCCTTGTATGTCAAACGATACACACTCTTAAGTGTTGACACCGTGAAAGAGTTTCACATTCAAACAGCTCAAGGTTAAAGTCAAATTTACTCTTCATGGGAGTCGAGTTTTAACTCCCAAAGAGTTCAAGTTCAACTCCTGAAAAGTGTGAAAAAAAACAACTCCAAGAAAAGTTATTTTCACTCCGCTTGAGAGTGAATTCGATGGTCTCACGTGTACAAGCAAAAAAGAGTTGATTTGAACTCAGAGAGTTTATTCCAAAGATGTGAATTTGCTGTGTACTGGCTAAATACTTCACTGAATCAATGAAAACGCTGACTTCAGACCAAAAGAAAAAACATCCAACAAAAGGACATTACAGTCCCTAGAGCGTCCTACTAGCGTGGCTAAAAATGAAAAACAGCAAACTGCTAAAAAAAATAAACAATAAATAGTCATCTAACTGAGCTGTTCAGGGTAACAAATCTCACTGGACAGAAGCTAGTGTGACTTTTCACTGCCAGTCTTTCATTTGATCATTCAGTAAAATTGCCTGTGAAAAAGGCCATTAACAAAAAAAACAAAAAAATCTGATAACAGTTAACAAAAATGCCCTTAGAAATAAGTTGATTTTACACGGTTCCTACTGTGAGAGGCAGAATGTGCAATTTATGATATGAGATGATTAAAACCAGCCGCAGAGGAGGGCAAAGACCGGAAGGAGCACAGAATTGGATTTTTACAGTGAAACGGAGAGTGAAACAGTGAATGAATAGAGCATTAACTAACGGAGAAACAAAACACCAATTAGTGTGTGCAGCAAGCAGAGGAGGAGGAGCGGATGTGAGGGGCGGTGCGACTGCAGTTACCAATTAAATGTCAAATCTCAACGACTGCAGGGAAAACCGCAAATCCAGTCACAGCGGCAGAGGCGGTGTGTTTTTAGAGAGAAATCAAGCCTGTTTCTATTGTGCTGATGAGCGCCGACACACACGCACACACACACACACACACACACACACACACACACACACACACACACACACACACGCACACACACTCTCCCCGGCAGGTTGAGCGCTGCAGGGCAAAGTCGATACAGGAGGGCTTGTTTGGAGCTGTTTGTCTGGCATGCACGTTTGACCAGTCATTAGGGAGCGCCGAGGTGGGAAGTAAGCTGAGAACTAATGAAGACGAGGAGAGGAAGAGGAGGCAGAGGAAGAGGAGGAGAGAGTGGATATCGAAACGGGGGCAATTAGGGAATCCGGCGGTCAGCAGTCATACTTCAGGTTGACAGCTCCGGCTGCTCTGACGCTCCCGCCCTTAATTAGGCCAGAGTTTTCTGTGAGGATTTTAAAAAGAAGACATCTTTGATGGAGGGCAATTATCTCCTTCAAAAACAAAAAAAAAAAACAACATCTGACCTAAAAAGAGACTAATGAAAATTCACTGATGGAGGCTGAAAGTGTTTTACGGATAAGTGACATGGCTGATGATCTTGTTAGTGGGCCCCTGGTTGAAATAAAAGCTGATATCATTCAGAGCGTTTGAAGAAGAGGAGACATTGGCAGCGCAGCTCTGATCTTCAAAGCATGCAGCAGTGTTAAGAGAGCCCTTTTGTGTGTGTGTGTGTGTGTGTGTGTGTGTGTGTGTGTGTGTGTGTGTGTGTGTGTGTGTGTGTGTGTGTGTGTGTGTGTGTGTGTGTGTGTGTGTGAGACAAAGAGAGAGAAACTCACCACAGACAGTGCTACGGAGATTTAACGTGCACCTGTGTGCATGTTCGAGATGAAAGTGAACGCGTCCGTCTCCACCGGCCAGAAGCGTTTCACATTAACAGTTTAGATGGACATCAACATAACGCACGCACACACACACACACACACACAGCAGAAAAACACATCTGGAACACTTCTGAAAAACAGCTGCGTCCTACAATCAAACCAAAATTATGATGCCCGTTCACAAATTCAAGCAATGTTCTCAGTAAGCGTGAACCGGAACCTCGGGCGTTTTTTGTTTACTTGTAAGAAAGAGGGCTTTTAGACAGAACACTGATAAAGATGAAGCTTTGAAATGATGCAGCTGTCAGTAGCAGCTCAGATAAACATGACAGACAGCTGGCAGTTAGATGATGTCGCCAAATAAACTGATTACTAACTAAAACTGCTTGATAGTGAGAGTGTTTTGAAATTGAATGGCACCGAATCTTTCCACATGAAGTGTCCTTTCTCTGAGTGGACAAACAAAATTTAAAAAAAAAAATTGTTTTCAGTGTACACCTTACTTCATGTATCTAATATGTCTGGAAGCAGCAGAAGAAACACAGATGTCACTTTTGGCTCTTGGACTGTCGGAGTTTTGAAAGCGCGGTGCAGATTGAGATGATCCTGGCCAAAAGAACAAAACCATTTGTTGTTAGTTAAAGATTCCCTCCGGACATATTTAAAGATGGATCCAAAAGAGTCTACTTTGAATAATCTTGCCTGATAAGTTTTTCAACATAAGAATTTAATTATCTTGTGAACCTTCTTCCGTGCGCTTTAGAAATATTAAGAAACTATGAATATGCAAATATATTTCATTTCTAAAGTTTAGGTAGGTAGGTAGTTGCTTTATTAATCCCCAAGGGGAAATGTTTTCGCTACAGCAGCATTTATAGATACAGGAAAGCAATAAAATAACAGTAAAAAAATATTAAATATAAAAATGCACAGTATATACAGTAAATACAGTACAGTGTATATATATATTTATATTTAAACAAACAAGAAACACAGACAACAGTGTTATTGTTGTGTGATGGATTTTGCCAGAGGTGAGTTATTGTACAGTCTTATTGCAGCGGGCGGGAATGATCTCCTGTATCGGTCCTTGTGAAAGCGGAGCTGGAGGAATCTATTGGAGAACGTGCTCCGCTTTCCCTGCAGCAGGTGGTGGAGAGGGTGGACAGGATTATCCGATATGGATAATAGTTTGTTCAGCGTCCTCCTCTCCACCACCTTTTCCAGGCTGTCCAGTTTGTAGCCGATGATGGAGCCGGCCTTCTTAACCAGTTTGTTTAGTCTGTTGGTGTCGCCGGCTCCAATGCTGCTGCCCCCCCCCTTCTCTCTCCCCCCCAGCAGACTACTAGAAGTACAGTTCACTGGCCACAACAGATGGTAGAACATCTCCAACATCTCGCTGCACACATTGAAGGATCGAAGTTTCCTCAAGAAAAAGAGTTGACTCGTCCCCTTCTTGTAGACCGCGTTGATGTTGGTCTTCCATTTCAGTCTGTTGTCGATGGACACACCCAGGTACTTGTACTCCTCAACCATGTCCACCTCCTCTCCCAGAACTCTCAGCGGTTGTGGAGCCGTCGTCTTCCTCCTGAAGTCGACCACCATCTCTCTGGTCTCGGCCACGTTCAGAAGGAGGTGATTTCTTCCCGCCCACTCCACAAAGTCCTCCACTACTGCCCTGTACTCATCCTCCCGTCCATCCCTTATACATCCGACCACTGCAGAGTCATCAGAGAACTTCTGCAGATGGCAGGACTCTGAGTTGTACTGCAAGTCAGTAGTGTAGAAGGTGAACAGGAAGGGAGACAGAACAGTTCCCTGAGGAGCTCCAGTACCACTGACCACCATATCAGACAGCACACCGCCCAGACGGACAAACTGTGGTCTGCCTGTCAGGTAGTCAGTGATCCAGGAGACGGTGGACGCGTCCACCCCCACCACCCCCACCACCCGCAGCTTCTCACTCAGCAGCAGTGGTTGGATGGTGTTAAATGCACTGGAGAAATCAAAGAAGGTGATTCTCACAGATTCACCGGTTCCGTCCAGGTGAGACTGAGCTCGTTGCAGCAGGTAGATGATGGCGTCGTCCACTCCCACATGAGGCTGGTACGCAAATTGCAGCGGGTCCAGAGAAGATCTCACCAGCGGTCTGAGGTGGGCCAAGACCAGCCTCTCCAGCACCTTCATCACATGAGATGTGAGGGCAACCGGTCGGTAGTCGTTGAAGCCGGATGGAGTCGTCTTCTTCGGTACAGGAACCAGGCAGGACGTCTTCCACAGCACCGGGACTTCCTCCTGCTTCAGGCTCAGGTTGAAGAGTTGTTGTAGGACCTCGGCCAGCTGGACGGCGTCAGGTCTTCAGGACCCCGGGGCCGATGCCGTCAGGCCCTGCAGCCTTGCGCTGGTGGAGTCTCTCCAGCTGTCTCCTAACCTGGCCAGTCGTCACAGAGGGGAGGGGGGGTCATGGCGTCTATGGAGGAAGAGCCCTTTGAAGTTGAGGGCTCTGTGTCTATGCAGCTCACCAGGGGGGACGGAGGGGGGAGGGGGGAAGGCAGCAGAGGTGTTTGGGAGGTGTGAGGTGTGGAGGAGACAGATGAGGGCGGTGAACTAAACCTGTTGAAGAAACAGTTTAGCTGGTTGTTCCTCTCCAGGTTCCCCCCGGTTGTCTCTCTCTCCCCTTGAAGCCAGTAATCTCCTTCATCTGCTGGAGTTTGGCCTCCAGCTTCCTCCTGTGGTAGTCCCTGCACTCTCTCAGCTTCTCCTTCAGGTGGCGCTGCACTCTCCTGAGCTCCTCCCTGTCCCCAGACCTGAAGGCTGCTTTCTTCTGATTAAGAAGCACCTTCAGGTCACTGGTGGTCCACGGCTTGTTGTTGGAATCAACTGGAATTAACTGCTGGACAAAACATTTCTCATACTTCACTGTGAAGTCCATTCACTGCAGGTTTGCGCATCATACACGTGTAAGTTACTTTCGAATGATTTGTGATGTTCGTTGGTCCGCCCTTTCAAATCAGAATCTTTCCCCGTTCACCAGATAATTGTGAAAACAACCTTGTAGATTTAAACCCTGCTCACACAGAGAAGCTCAAACATTCAACTCTAGACGCAAGAAAAACACATTTTTGAATGGAAGCGGACTTTATATATTTATGATATTTATATAATGATCACGCCGAAGAGAAAAAGAGCACCGCTGGTCGTTTGCCAACATCACACTAATTACAGGACACCTTTGACCCTTAACATACATTGCTGTCCGGCTATGTTTATATTAAACTATTTTTTGCATATTTTATGTAAAGCAGCAATGTTAGCCCGCTGCAAACCGTCTTAAGGGATGTTCACACTGAAAACAACACCGCTTTAAAATTAGTGGGGGCGCGTTGTTTCCAGGACTGGTGAGACAATGAAATATGACTCGGGCAGGGAAATTAATTTGAGAAATAGATCCATTAGTTTGAAGGATTATCAGATGCCAAAACACCGCAAAGTGGTGCGAGCAAAGATTTTTCAGCTCTGCAAAGTTAACTTTTCCTCCGACTCGATGACCACGAGAAAAGAAGCGGAATTTAACCCGTTCATGTTGCATGCGAACAGGAAGGTGTGCTGGCGGTCAGGTAGAGAAACCCTGTGGATTGTTTTTTTTTTTAGGAACTGAACGAGAGGTTTTAAATGCTACACTTCTTTCGACTACAACACAGCCTCATGATAGCCTGGTATTACCCGCCACGAATTCCCCGCGTTAACATATGGGTTCGGATCCCGGGTTAATAATGAAAGTATCAGCACGCAGTTTTGAAGGTTGCTGACCCCATCACATCTCCACACTGACCTGATTAGATATGTGAGGCAGCCGTTATAGTGTGAAGCAGGCCTGAGCCCCCCCCCCCCCCCCCCTCTCCTACTGGTCGGTCATTGCTTCGCCCTTCAGAGTTGCTAAATTAACCTTCATGTGAAAACAACTTTCAGATTATAATCACAGCGATGACTGGCGGAGCCAGGCTTGCCTTATGAAGACACTTGACACTGGAGATTGAACTTTCCCCGACGCTCCACATTGGTTTCTTTAAACCAGGACTTCACCAGATCTTAGTCAGAGCCACGCGGAGCAGAGAACACAGCATTTCATCATCTTGTTGCGTTGTTGTAGAGATTTTATTTGGGTTACAGCCTCTGCAACGCTGCCATGTCGTAGCCTACCGTAAAAAAAAAAAACAACTTGTGTCGTTAACTCTGTGTCATGTGCTCCAGCGAAACTCGACTGCAGAGCTACTCCACTGGACTGATTCTATTACGCAGGTGTTGCTGGTTTCTCTTTCCACCCACACCGTCTCTCACTCCCCGGGCTGCCTTCCACAATCAAAAATGCCCTTGTATCCCAAACACCAAACACCTCTGCAGCTCACGTGCAGCTCTGGCCCGAAGGCAGGACGGTGTGTCATTAAACCTTAACTCTCCTCACCGCCGGCACCGAGAGGTGAACAGAACAATGCAGCACCCCGTTCTTCTCTCCGTCTTCTCTCCCAGATGAATAACAAACCTCCCCTTCCTCCTCTTCCTCCTCACCTCGTCAGGTGCGAGTGACCCGAAAAGAGAACAAACGCCCCATCCTGCCGCGAGTTTCTATTAGTACGAGAAGGTGGAAAAGGCCGATCGCGGGCAGCCAGGTGGAGCGCGGAGGCAGTCGGGGGTTGCACATTGTTACAACACGCACTCTTTTTTGCCTTAATTGGCCCCATATCAGCTCGCTAGCCGCCGGTGCAGACTGGAGAATGATGCAGCCGTTGCTTGTCCCCGTACCCTCCACCCAGATAGAAGAGGAGAGAGCCGCGAAGGACCACACATACACATCCCGGTAGGAAAGATTGCCTTGGCATGAATACAAAAGATGAGGTGCAATTTACCAGGTCACAGAATCTCTCCCTCTCCCCACATTTTGCTATAAAATTGCAGCACGAGGTGGCAAGGAGAGAAGATAGAGGAGGGGGAAAAAAAAAGCCAAGAAGAAATGACAGAAGGACATTATGGGGAGAGAGGGAGGCAGAAAGATGGGAGGAAGACGGGAGGAGGTAAGAGAGAGAGAGAGAGAGAGGAAGATAGAGGAAGAGCGAGGAAGAGGGGAGCTGTGACAGACAGAGGCGGGCGGAGGAGGAGGGGAGGAAAATGAAAGGCAATCTGATAGATGAAAAAGAGGAGCAAGAAAAAGGAGTGGCTGTCAGAGAAAGAAGCACTTTGGAGACCGAGAAATGTAGGGCAGTGCCTTCAGAGAGGCACGGAGGGATTTCAGGGGCATTCTTTGATGAGGAAAAGTTAAATGCACACTCGCTCGCTTCACAGCGTTGCAGAAATGATGATTTCTGCCGGGGTCATTATGCAAACAGCAGCCTCGCAAACAGCCATTGAAACATCTGCAGGAGTTCCCCTCCACAGCGCGTCGAACGCACCTGTAAGTCAATTTTCTTTGTTCAAAGGGGGAGATTCCAGATTTGCAAGTGAGCTCAAGGCCGCCTTCATCATCTCTCCGTTTATTGATGCGCCGGGCTGATATGGTCCCATAATCCTCTCAGATCAGTTGTTGGGAGAGATAGGCAGGGTTATCGCCCAGCACAGCGTCGTAAACAATGGACCGAATCAATAACGAGTAGATGATCTTGTTAAGAGAAAGTCTGGTGAGAGTAATGACTTAGAGGAGACGTCTGAGCGCGAGGTGTGCGCCTCTATTTCATTTCCAAATCACGTCCGACCCTTCCACTTGCAAAAAAAAGTCCCTTTTTTCTCCGCGAGACGCAGCGAGTTGAAAATGAAACCGAAAGATAAAAGGTGCAACATAATCTTAGCGTGCAGTCGAATATATGCACGGGCAGGGATGGAAATTTGAATGTGGCGAACTCTTAACCGTCAAAACTCGAGATGACAAGTATATTGTGAACAAATGCAAACAGGCAATTTTCACACCAACCAAGAAACAACTTCTTCCAGACTGGAGAGTATAGTTGTTAAATCTCGGAGTGTAAAAAAAAAACAACAACAAAAAAAAGGAACTAAATCCCAAAGGAGCAATTAACTGTTGCGTTCTCCCAAATATAACAAGCCAAAGAAAAACAAAAAGAAGACATCAATAATACATTGGCGATATTACAGTCCCTATGCGGGGAAACGCTCTGCTTCCTTCTGAAAACATTTTCAGTGCTAAATATTCTAGTTGGAGTCTGTCCATTATGATGCTGCAACAGAGGATAATGAGAGACAGTAACCGAAAAGTGTGTGTGTGTGTGTGTGTGTGTGTGTGTGTGTGTGTGCATGTGTGTGTGTGGGCGGATGTGTGTGTATAAAAGACCAGCTGCCGGTGACAACACTCGTCAAGAGGGAGGAATCTCCTGGGAGGCGACAGATTTCATATTGGCAAGCAGGACACGTGAGTGTCTTTCAATCTCTTTGTGTTTGTGTGTGTGTGTGTGTGTGTGTGTGTGTGTGTGTGTGTGTGTGTGTGTGTGTGTGTGTGTGTGTGTGTGTGTGTGTGTGTGTGTGTCTATTACGTTCACTTAAATACTGCACTTATTTCAACGTACTTTACTCAAGTATTTCCATTCCCGGCTTCTTTACTCGGCTACATTTCAAAGGGAATCGTTGTACTTTTGATGTTGCTATGTGCACTTGACAGCTGTGGTTACTACTTGTGCAAGTATGTGCTTATTACATTTACTCTAATGTTGTACTTGAGTCAGATTTGGAGGCGCTACTTTACTCTACTACATTTCAGAGGGAAGTATTGTACTTTTTACGCCATGTCTATTTAATAGCTGTGACTAATTGTCATTTTAATTCAAATTCTACATACAAAAAAGACATAATACGCTTATAAGAAATGTATTATTATAGATCAAACAAGTGGTTCCCAACCTTATTGACTTGGAAAAAACAACTGGGTCTAGTTTGGGCCTCTGCATCCGTCAGTTATTACACAAGATACTGAAAATAAAGGTTCACATCCTTTTGCCACTTACAGATTTGCAATATTGGAATACTTTCCTCAGTAAAACAAGTACAATATTTTGGTCTTATCTGTTTAATTGAGTTCTCTTCGTCTACTTTTAGGACTTGTTTGAAATTCTAATGATGTTTTTATTTGTGAAGAATTACAGAATTCTAACATCAAACGTTCAAGCACCAGTTTATGTGTGTTGTGTTGTTGCTGTATGAATCTGAGATTTGTGAAGTGAATTTAATTTACTATTTTACTGTCCTTTGTTTGTTAGCATCCCGTGTAGTCAGACTTAAGGTGAGCGTAAAGCACGGTTGCTGGTTTGTATTGAACATAAGATTTTGTGTAATCACCACTCGTGGCCACTGAGGTCCCTGTTGCTGCTGCTCAGCAAAAGTCGCATAATGTCGCTTTAAATAACTGTAAAGTGTGCAGTAGCAAAGGTGAAAGAATTTATAAACTAATCATTTTTGTGACCCTTTATTTGGGCCTGACCCCTAGTTTGGGAACCAACGCACTGAACTGCCAGCTAGACCAGTAAAATACTGCTTATACGTTGATATTTTAATATACATTTTGCAATAACCCATAAGTCAATGGGCCATTATTTTGCAGAAGTACTTTTACATGTTGTACTTGGAACTTGTGTACTTTTACTGAAGCAGGACTTCAAATGATGGACTTGTATTTTTAACAGTGAGTTATTGGTACCTTTACTTAAGAATCAGAGAGCTTCTTCCACCATTGAGTGTGAAATCTGCATGCTCATAATAATAGTAATAATAGTAATAATCTTCTCTGCATGACAAAACTAAAATTTCCAGTGTGACCAGGTGGAACATAAGAGGAGAGCCCGTTTATACATTTTTCCGCTAATGAAATGAATCACGACGCCAATGTTTATTACAAAGGCGATGCCGATTCATTTACTTAATGGATACACACCTGAGATGCAACAATAAGCCAAACTGGTGATTAGAAACATACGAATGAGTTGCATTCACACACAAGTTGATCTTCACAATAAAAGTAATGATTCCTGGCAGCAACTCTGCAACGGACTCACATCAGTAAACGGCGGTTTGGGGGTTGTTGTTTTCTTTTTCTCCTTTTCTTTCTGTTTTTTTTTTCTTCTCACCAAGGTCATAAACCTCCCCCACAAACGAGGGGCTCATTAGTCTAATCCGGAGTGTATTCTGCCGAGCAGGAATTCATAAAGACACAAACAATGTGCGCATGCATGCTAACGGCTTTCTGTCGGAAAGATGCTCCCACTGCGTTTTATCCCTTAATGAGCCCTGATCAGCCGCTGAAGAAAAGGTGAGCGAGGAAGTATTCAAAGCCTGTGCTTAGTCAAACTATGAACAAGTACTCCATTACAAGTACAGAGCACTTGTTCTGCAGAAAAACGGCCCGCGTGAGTGAAATATTTGCATTAGATTGCATCAACGAACGACACGCTGTTGTCGGTGTTGAAATGAAACTTTATATACAGTTGTTTGATTTTGTGGTTCTCAACATGGGGTTGGACCCCTTCCAAAGGGTCAAAGGATAAATCAGCGGGGGACGTGAGCTGGATAACAGATGCCATTAGGACTTTTCCCAAAATGTCTGAATCTCTGTGAAACCTTGAATAATTTTTTTTCCTCTTTGATTGTCGACGTGAGACGTTAAAAAGGAACAAACTCTTTGGGAAACATTTAGCAAGCAGACACTGTGTTTTTTTTTTTAATTTTTGTATTATACATCACAAACTCAACACAGCAGGAACCACTGTTCACTCTTCAACTGTATCTTTTCAACTTAGCCACAGTCATGTAAAACCTTAATCTGCAATGCAGCTATTAAGTGTAGCTGCCAGATAAATGGAGTCGAAGTATTCCACCACTGCAGGGCCCTCTGCTCTTCAGCTGAAGTTTGTAACTCGTAGTGGAAGAAGCATTAAAACTTATTTTATGACTGATGCTGTTGATATTGTACCTCTCGGTTATTAGCTGAGCATCTGATGCTATCATCATCATCATCATCATCAAGGTTCCCGTTGCATTATTAATGAGATGATGACGGAGGGAGGAATTAACACTGTGATTACGAGCCGAGGAAATTGAGTCATCGTCAGCTCATAAACAGACAGACACTGTTTTGCGTGGCTGAAATGAGCCACTGCATCTGTTCATTTCACGAGTTGCAGCCGGCCGTCTCTATTTCATTCTTCTTCTGCGTAAAAATGACATTTACGAGTGTTTCCGATGTTAAAATCGGATTATTTATTTGCTCCAAAACTTTGCTCCGAGCTCAGCGTTGATGTGTTTAAACTTTTTTTGCATTACAAAGCATCAACTACATGGTCTTGGAGGAAATGTGGGTGTTTGGGGACTTCTGCACTTCTATTAACCAAAGCAGAGCGACTTGATTCAAACAGGTAAAAGATAACAAGCATTGAAGCAACTTTATTCAAAGCTCCATTTGTTTACCTTGACTGTAAACAACTGCAGTTTGAGAGAAGGCAGAAGTTTCCAGAGACTGCTTTACTCAAAACAATCTTTGAGTCACTTTTGAAAAACAAGTTGTGGAAAAATGCTACTGCTCCTCCAAATGTTCAATGACAAAATACTTTCAGTTTGTATTAAACTGTTTTTGCTTTGCTGGCAAAGTGTATTGAATTCATTTCATTATAATAAAAGTATCCTGCTGAGGTTAGACAATGACTTGTTTTCAGCGTGGGTTAATTTTCCTTTGCTGTGGCACAACCATACAACAGAGGACAGAACAGGGACTCAACAAACAATATTTATTCTTAGATGATATAACTTTTTGTGCAGCTTTGAAGTACCTAGTGAAGGTTGTCTGAATGTATGAATTGTGCTTGTGCTTCTACTTCAGTTACTGCACATGTCCTCTGATACTACCCGAGTTCAACTCAATCTTCTGGTGGAACATTTCACAACTATTTGTAGTGGAAATCACTGAATGGGCTCAAGAACACTTTTTAAAACCACAGTTCATCGCAGGTTTAAATCTCTACCATGCAAAAAATAACCCATATATAAACGCCACCACCTTACCTGGCCTGAGCTCATTAAAGATGGACTGAGACGAAGTGGAAAACTGTCCTGTGGGCTGACAAATTTAAAAATACAGGGCACATCCTCCGGGCTAAAGAGAAGAGGGACCATCCAGCTTGTTCTCAGTGCACAGTTCAAAAGCCACCATCTGTGACAGTATAGACGTGCATTAGTGCACATGGCATGGGTAGTTAGTATATCTGGAAAGGCGACATTAATGCTGAATGACATATACAGGTTTTGGACCAGGACATGCTGCCCTCAAAAACAACATCTTTTCTAGGGAAGACATTGCTTTTTTCAGCAAAACAATGCGAAACCGCATGTTGCACGTTACAACAGCACGGCCGCGTAGTAGAAGAGTCAGGGTGCTAAACTGGTCCGCCTGCAGTCCAGAGCTGTTAGCCATTGAAAATATTTTGGGCATCATAAAATGAAAATAACTACAAAGCAGACACCAAACTGTTGACCAGCTAAAATCCTGTTTCAGGCAAGAATGGGACAACATTTCACTTTCAAAACCCTAGCAACTGTTCTCCTCAGTTCCCAGACATTTACAGTGGTGTTAAAAGAAGAGGTGATGCAGCACTGTGGTAAATATGCCTGTGTCCCAACTTTTTTGATGTTTTTGTCATCAAATTCAAAATGAGCATATATTTTTTTTTATAAACTATAACATTTCTCCATTTCAACATTTGATATGCTGCCTTTGGGGTATTATCAATTAAATGTGGGTTTATGTGATTTGCAAATCATAACATTCAGTTTTTATTTACATAATACACAGCGGCCCAGCTTTTTGGGGAAACGAAAAACATGTTCTGGTGTGCAATTAACCCCAATATTACAAAGTACTGCAGGACACTGCGTAAGAGAAATGTTTTTTAATTACATTTCGTTGAGCCAGTGAGGTTGGAACCACATCAACCCCCCCCTCCCCCTCCCCCACGAGCAAAATCAATTTAGTCATGCTAACAATAATGGAAACTTCCACTGTTGACCTACATGTCAGTGTGACCCACTTGCTTCTTCCGAGGCTCGTCTAAGATCTCAATGAAGTTCAAATCTGCGTGTGCAGACTGGAGGAGGAGGAGGAGGGAGGAGGAGAGAGGTACGTCACCGTATCTCCAATCGCACCCGCTCTCCTCGGTGATTGACAACGAATGTGAAAACAGGCAGAGCTGCAAGGACAAATTCTCTCCTCCACACTCCTCAAATGACTACTTCCTCTGCTGCCCGTGTTCGCTGCTCTAACACCTCTTCTTTTGGCAGCGGTGGAAACAGCGTCGCTATCAGAAAAGTGACAGAAAAGATGATTTCCAACTACAATGGACACTCCACAATTGGTCAATTGGTTTTCAGTACACAGCAGGAGGCAGCTCCGCATGTGTGCTAAACAAAGCAATTTGTTCCAGAGCCTGTTTTTTGATCTGTTTCATATCGTGCTTTTATTACCCCTTCAGTACTTCACTTTCACGACCAGCTTTTTGTAGCATCTATCAGGGAGCCGCTAAGTAACGGAGACAACAAACACATTTTGTCAGATCTGATCTCTGTGTTTGCTAACGACGCGTTCGATTTTGGCCACTTAAGAGTTGGGCATTAAAATGTGTTGGGAGTGGAACCGCATTCTTCCGAAAGATGTTCCTTCATTTGGTGGCGTGATGAATGTGGTTGAGGCGTTCAGTTAGGACGAGCTTTCATTTTATTTCATTTGTCGCCCATCGCGTCCGCAATTTAGCCTTTGCAGCGCCTTGAACAACGTGTCACCTCAAATTGTTCTGAGAGAGTTTGGACTTTCTGCAGTGTCTGTTCTGCACCACGGAGATTTGGGTTCCCATGACAGGCGCTCGTGTTGATGCAACCTGATTTAAGGCAGCGTCCCTCCAGCGAAGAGGAAAGATGAGACGGCAAAAGCATCTGCGTATGCGCCCATGAAAAAAACGCTTCCTCCTCAGCAGCTCTGGAAGTGTAATCAGTGGGCTCGTCTGAGAGACCAAAGAGCCTTCGGCGAACAGCCATGACACCGTCGCCTCAATAGGAGGGATGACGGGATATACATCAAAGTCGGTTCTGTAATTGGGAGTGGTTCGCCTAAAGTCAGACAACATGCAACGATTTCCCGTCACAACAGCAAAACACTACAAGGCTCCGGTAGGCGACTTCGGTCTTCCCGGCTCTCTGGTGCTTATAGTTGAGGTTTTCTTCTGCAACTTTTGCTTTGTCACTTCCTGTTTTACAAAAAAAAAAAAAAAAAAAAAACTTTTCGCCAAAAAGAAAACTGTTTAGAAAACCCCAGGGGTCCACAATTAATAACCTCAACATGCAATATGTTTCTAATCTGGAGAGGAAAAGCATACAAAAGGACATTACGCCAAAATACAAATAACAGTTTGATCATCCCCCTCCCAGCCCCCCAACCATGGAGGGCACGCTCATTAATCACGCCTAAAGAGCTGAGTAATGTAGCCGGCCTTGTGCGTCTGCGGAGCCTGAGGAGGAAAAAAAAAAAGGAAAAAAAAAAATTGGGTTTTATTTGCAATGCTTCTTGCACAGCCGTCGTTTTGCATTTGCTCTCAACCATGCGGAAGGCGGCAGCAGCCCATCATCTATCTCCTCCTGATGTTGTGCCAAAAGGGATGATCCATTTATCATAGTTTAACCTTTTCAGATCCTTCACAGGTCTCTCAGGGATCAAATCAGGAGAGCGCGCCACGGGCTACAGCCTACCGAACACCGAAAAGGTTAAAACACGGAGAAGCACGAAATCACCATTCAGCTCACGACGTGACCCTCAAGACATTTCCCTACACTTCCTTTGTGTTGAAAATGTATAGCTTCACCGGTGATTCCTTAACCACAGAATGCCAAAAGGCACCAAGATTACTCAATCGAGAGACTGCTTATCGAGAAGCAGCCCCCCCCCCCCCCCCTCCCCCACCCCCGCCCCCACCCACCCTTCATTCGTAATTGCTTTCCAGGCCGGCGCTGGAAAGAGCCTCAAGCTGCGTTATGTTTGGCGAGAGCAGAATGCACTGGAGATAAGTTGAAATCCAAGACTGTGCTCCAATTGGGACCACTGTGGCATAAAGAAACCACTATCCCCCCCCCTGCCCCCCTCCAGTCAAAACAGAGCATCTTTAGTATTCTAACAAGGTCTCTGCATAAAAATAGCCGTTATCTGTCACTAATGTTTTGTTCGGTTTGCGTTGTAATTTAAAAACTCCAAATGGTACAGAGCACAAAGATGGACCTCACACACAGACATAGACACAGACGCACACGCACACGCACACACGCACACGCATTTCTGCACACACGCAGCCCTGCAGACGTCACGAACACTGTTAGTTCACATTAGATGACTACAGAGTCCTTGGCCAAAACGGCCTAATTGGGGAGTTTTCTGTCTCGCCATCCAGCTGGCTGATTGCTTTGCAAAAATCTAATGAACAGTGAAAAATGGTTTCGTTGCTCGGAGAAAACCGTTGAAGATGTGGCTGTGTGAGATAAAATATTAAACATATCAGTTCTCCAGCTGTCACTAAAGCTGTGGTTGGGAGAGAGATGCCTTGTCATGTCTCCTTGGCACAGATGGCTTCGTGCTCATGCCTTCAAGCAAAGTGTACCCAGTCAGAGAGTATTTCCAGCGCCGATGTGTCTAAAAACGACTCTGACCAGAGTGTGCAGAAGAATCTGCTTTGTGAATTGCTTGTTCCATCTCAGAGGGATTGGCTGCAGCAGCACAACAGTTTCTGTTTTTTGTTGTTGTTGTTTTTTTTTTAGCAATGCTAGAGGTATGGCTCTAAGGACGGCAAAAAAAAAAAAAAAATCCAATTACTTGATGGATTATTAGGAGATTTGGTTCTGAGATTCATGGTTCCCGAAGGATGAATCACAACAACTTTGGTGGATCGCTTGACTTTCCCTGCAGTGTAGGTTGACATTTGGGTTTTTCGTGAATTACTGGATGGTGAAACCCTGGTAGAGATTAGTGTAGTTTAATTAATCAGTGTAATCAGAGTTTTTGTTCCATCAATCTCAGTTTTACGTCACGTTCAGCGCTAATTCGCAAAATCCTACCGCGCTAACAGGCCGCACTAAACTTGCGATCACATACCCGCCAGACATCAGTATAGATAGCATATTTTCTTGGAACGGGCTCACGGGGCCGCCCGCATGGCCGTAGACTCTCAGTCCTGTTCAAGGAGCCGAAAGTTTTTTTTTTTTTAGCTTTTAATCGCACGGAAAACTTGTGTCTTGCGAGACAGGAAAAGTCAGCACAGTTCATTCCTCTGCAGCGCCACATCAGAGCGCCGCTCATGTTTGACAAGGCTCCTCATTCCCGTCTGCGCCGGCGCCCTCTCTCTCCGCTACCTCGACATCCACCTGACACGCAGGATATCAGCCCCGAATCTGCAAGATCCTGGTGTCACGGAGGCAGAAATCAGAAAGAAGACGGTTGCGTTGTCTCGTCCCTCCCATCTCCGCTGAGAGACTGACAAGAGTGGCTTCCTGTCCACCTCCTCCTCTCCGCTGAGAAAATAAAAAGCAGGATGGGGCTAGAAGAAAGGAAACCCTTTGGGATTTCTGTCTCTATCTTTCTCTCAAGTGCCGGTTTCTACCTCCTCCTTCACTCTCTTGTCTCGTTCTCTCAGGCTGAACCTTTCCTGGCTCCTACATTCTCTTTTATCATTCTCTCCGTCCTTACCCTTCCCCAGTTTTGTCCTCTTCTCTCATTCCCTTTGCCCTCACTCCACAAAAGTTTCTTTTCCTTTTCATCTCCTTCCAAAGTTTCTTTCTTTGCTTCCTTATCTCGTCGCTCTCTTTCACAGCACAAGTCCAGGCAAACCAGTGCTGCTGCGTAGCTCGAAATAAATTACCCTTCATTCTGACCTGGATCAAACATGTTGCATTGAAAATACCGGGTACGAAGGATTTAATGGATTCTAGATTCATAAATACAGTGTGCAACATACACAATTTTTTTTTATTTTTGGGTTCCCAACCTGACAAGAATGTCTGGAACAATCATGGAGAAGCATTTTTTTTTTAACTGTTCTGGCAAAGGTTCTAGCATCTTGGCCAAGAGACTGCAGAAAACCTATCGGCTTCCAAATTGTTTGTGGGTAGTGAGAAGTTTAATACTCGTAAGATAAAGTGAAGCGGTTGAAGTCAGACTGGCACTGCACCCTGCGTGGCAGCCAGCTGATATCTCGGAAAGATCAATATGGCAGAGAGGTCAGCAAGCAAAGATGAGGAAGACAAATGTTGGTGCCAGAGTATTTTTTTTCTCCCAAACACTGATCACTCAGCGCTGCAGGAGAACAAAACGCGAGATAAGCCCAACAATTTTGACTCTCTTCGATATACGGAGGGAGCTCAAACCGCGGGGATGACACAATGGCCCTGAAAACTGAATGCAAAGTATGAGAAGGCAACCACATGCTGTAGTATCAAAGTGCATTCAAGTCACAAAGTATTGATTGCAACCTGCGGTGAGAGAACGTGAAGGGTGACATAATAGCGGGTTTGAAGAAGCATAAATGATGCTCAGTGAAGCCGTGGCCCTAATTGATGTCCCCCGTCGCCAGAATGTCAATAAGTTTATTGCCAAGAGAAAAAAAATTAATTGGTGGTTTACTTATGATGCTCGACTGCTCCAGTTCACTTGAGGAAAATCAATTCTCATCCATAGCCGGGTTTACTGACGCATCGCAGACAAATCCTCATCAAATCAAAACATACACGGTCACTGAATATTGGTATTTCAGAGAGTGAGAGAAAAGATGGGGCTGCGTGCCCCATCAGCTGTCCTACAACATGACAGCAATGACTCATTCCAGATTCATTCGTGCACTGTTTTGACTTCTGAGAAATCTGAGCGGCTCGGTTGCGCAGCAATTCTGACTCCCGAGACAAATTCAGCCTCGGGCAAGTGGACCGCACCTTTGGACAAATATCAGCTGGATGTTAATGTCTTCTATCAAACCAGGTTTATAATCAAAATCATACACTGTTAACAATCAAACTCACATCCGGTGTGAAAGTTTTCACACTTTTAAAGAAGTATAATTGTGAAGACCCTGTTTGATGCAAAGCAATGAAGAGCGGAAACTCAAGGAGAATGCAGGCGAGGATAACCAGCATGCATGCAGCTTCGGTTTATAGCATCTAATTTCTGTATAGAGAGTCGTGTTCACGCATGTTGTGCAGCTACATGTCTTGGAACCAAAGGTAGAAAATGCTCCAAAATACGGAAAGCAAAACCCAACATGGAAACATTTTCTTACGCTTAACTTAAAAGGTGCAAATCAGAGAGTGCAGTAGATTGAATCAGCAGTTCCACAAAAACTAATGAACATCGGCCATCGACAATATTGGTTTTAATCTAAATGTTCAATTTTGTTTCTCTGTAATTTGAATAATGTACAACTTTAGATTTGGCTGCAATGTGTTTACTTATCTGACTTACTCTATTTTGTTGTAATCACCAAATCCTCAGATTGCAGCTTTAAGGTTATATTGGTGATAAAAAAATACTATTGTAAGCTGAAAAAAATGGCAAAACTACAAAAGTAAGATCTAAATAAAAAAAAAAATCATTTTTCCCATTCATTTTTCATTCAGAAATGTTCGTCAGAATCACTCTGCTCACATACTTGAAGTCATCATGGCTATAGCCACCTGCTCGACACGTGTATGTCCAGCAAGTGCGACCACTGTCGAGCAGAAAGTGAAATTTAAGTGGGCAGACAGGCAGCGTTTCTCCAGGGAAAACTGCCAGCTCAACGTTTCAGTCAACATTAAAAGTTTCCACACTTTCACGTTTCTGCGGCGGTGAGATTCCCTTTAGTGGAAAACAGTTCCACCTGCTGTTACGAACCTCCATTACTTACAAGATTAAGTGACTGTTCAGATCCCCTGGTGTTTAATTTAGGGGAAGTTCATTTACCAACCGGGCTACTTTTTCTCATGTTCAGGAACAATGTGCTGACTCCCAGATCCTTGCAGCTGATGCATGTTCACGCTGCTTATTTTTCTCTTTCGCACAGCAACAGCCTCCTCTAAGAGCAGGCAGCAGGCTGTCCAATTACTCATATGCAAATCAACCGGTGATATAATCTGGTCATGTTTTCCAGCATCCAACAGATACTTTCTTTGAGACGGAGATGGCAGCACGAATTGGGCTGTCACTCACGTTGTCTTCGGTCCTGCCGTAATGGATTACTGAATAGGCTAACACAATGGGCCCCAATAGTTCAGGGGGCTAAAAAAAAAAAAAAAAGTGGCTGTAGGTGTTGCAAAGTCCAATGACCAAAGAGAGATTTAAAAAAAAGACTATTAAGAGATGTAAAACAACTACAGAGGTAATAATACAGGTAAAACAACAATGGAAGGGTGCAAAATGACTACAGAGGGACTCCAAATGAGTACAGAGAGATGTAAAATGACCAAAGAGGTGTAAAAAGGGCAGCAGGAGTAATGCTACATGTGAAACGACAATGGAGGGATACAAAATGGCCACACAGAGATAGAAGATAACTGCAACGCCACACAAAACGACTAATCATCTTCGTTTCTTGCTCCTACGCGTCAGGGCTTCAACAAACCGGTATTGAGGGTCCCACTGTCTCACAATCTGTCTGTGGGTTTGACCAAAACGGTCAATTTCTCCAAATTTGAAACATCTTTTCACTCCAGATGTTGCAGATGGCTACATACACCTCCCGACAGCCCATCAACCAAACTGTCTGCAGGGAGGCACGTTGTCTTTTATGTCGTCCTAAAAAACAAACAAAAAACAACAAAAAAAAAAAGAAGAAGCATCCACAAGGTGATTAGGTCTGCTTTACTTGCAGAGCCTTCTCCCTCAGTACTCACATTGATTGTTTTCTCCTGGCTTGGTAAACAGATGGAAGTCAATACACCCCTACAGTGACGTCAGGGTTCACCTAGCTGCGGGTCTCCTGGGCTTATCAATTAACACGGGAAGAATGCAGCCAAGGGTTTCATGTGTAGCCTAAGCTGTTATTAGTAATGGCAGGTGGGTATTGAGCGTGGCGCAACGCCGTGCTGGACAAAATGGTGATAAATGACAGGAGGGGAGGCTCTCTCTCTCTCTCTCTCTCTCTCTCTCTCCAAAGAGCTGTGCAGATAGATGACTGCTGGTCATTAGAAAGGAGGAAACGGGTACGTGTTTCAGAGTGTGTGTGTGTGTGTGTGTGTGTGTGTGTGTGTGTGTGTGTGTGTGTGTGTGTGTGTGTGTGTGTGTGTGTGTGTGTGTGTGTGTGTGTGTGTTTTCAGGTGTCTCAGATGGAGAAAGTGAGGATGCAGTGCAGGAGATGGGTTCCTAATTGGAGAAAGTAAAACTGTTTTCACTATCAGAGGCTCTGTCGCCTACTCGTGCAGCGCATCAGTCACACATTTGAAGCCACTCGTCCGCCCCCCCTCCCCTTTTCCCTCCCCCCCCCGTCGCGCATTACGAGACGCACGCGGCCACATCTGCTCACCTTATGGTCGATGATGCCGCTGTATCCCTGGAGCACCGGGGGGTGAGGCTCGGCCACCCCGACGGGGGCTTCAGTGGGCCGCCGCAGCTGTTCGTGCTGTCGGACGCGCGTGTCGTTAGCGTCCCTGGAAGCGCCGTTAAAGCTGCCGTTGTACACAAGGAGCAAGCTGGCGCACAGGAGAAGCACGAGAAGGACGGCGACCCCGTGGCGCTGGCACAGAGACACAAACAGATGCTGACAAATTAGCACCCCGCTGCACCGGATCGAGTTCAGGCTGCACGTATAGGATTCACGAGAGGCGAGACATCATCATCATCATCATAACCATCCTCAGCTCAAAAAAAAAAAAAAAAAAAAAAACCTTCCTGCAAATCATGTCACGTGCGACTAAAACTTTTAAAAACACAGCTTTTGTCGACTCGATTAGAGGCCGCCGTCATGTTCACCACATTGACAGGATGTCAGGCGGGTAATGATCTTCTCGGCTTAGTTTTTGCACGCATTAATGATCCGCTTCGTTCAGAGGCACGTCGGTAGTTTAATGAGTGCCACACCTCAGAAGACAACCGCAGCTGCAAAGTGAAAAGTTTAACCGAAGAATCAATTTCTCTATAAATTCAAAAACAGATCGCCGACGGATGAAATCGGCAGCTCGCGGTACTTTTGATTTCTTTCAGGCAGAGATTTGTTGAATGCGTGGATACGTTTTGTTCCATGAATTCTAATTAGATAAAACTGTGAGCTGTGAGATTCCACACATTTACAAAAAAAAATTAAAAAAAAATGTGAGTCTCTGCTTTAAATAGAGTACAAATCTAACATCCAGCGCGCTGTGATCCACGCTACAGTGGAGCTTCAGTGCCAACCAGAGCGCACAGCTGGATGTCCATTGTTCAGATCCTAATCTTTTGATCCGACACTACACACAGCAGCATTATGGCGATTGGAGCGCACTTCACAAGAACAGTGCTGGATTTCAACAACAACAACAAAAAAAATTAAATAGAAAAAGCGACCGCAAACAGTTGCCCACAGGGAAACCTTTACCATAGGTGTCTTCATTTTGCGGCGTGCTGTCTTATCGCTGCGTCTCGGTGCGTCCGGTTCCACTTTCTCTCGTGGTCCAGCGTCCTATCTGCTCGCATGCCGGATCCACACTCCGGTCCGTCCGCACTTGCGCCAGTCCGCCTGCCGCTGCCTGTGTGTGTGTGTGTGTGTGTGTGTGTGTGTGTGTGTGTGTGTCTTCAGACTGGAGCCCAGGCGCAAAATCCATAGAGGAGACCGAGGCGACAGATGTTCACTATTGTTCCTCTGCCGGGTCTTAACGCCCCCCGAGTTTCAGGGGCTGGAGAGTGCGACGGCGCAGCGCCGTTAATTAAGCAGACCACCTGCAAACCGGTGATAAGACCGTTCTGCGTAACGGTTATTTCCTACTGAGCGATATTTGATGGAAATCTGCGCTCGGATTTGCTCCGGAGTACAGTGAACCCACGCCATGTCATCTTTTTGACGCCCGCTGCATAAAACATGAGGTCGATTTTGAAGGCACGAGAAGTTATATCAGCTTCAGTAGCGACTGTGTCCTGCAAATTTCACCGAGAATCTCTGCAAATGACTGGTGAAACGTACAATTTGAAAGGTAGTATTTCCATTTTGTGCTTCTTCACACTTTCGCCGCAGAACATTTTAATAAAGGAAATATTTTACTTCATTATTTTTTTTTTTCCTCGAGAAATTAGGATTTCACATACAAAATAAAACGAGGCTTCTTCGCTTCATCCCGTTGGAGCAATAATATTCTGCAGACACATTACTGCAACAGCATTAATACTATTTAACTCTCACATGGGCCATTTTTATGCACGCAGCAAAATTTGCAACCTGTTATTTTAACATTGTCACTGAATTGTCTTCACCCGTAATGCAGTAAAATGCTATTTTTACTTTTATCTAAGTAAAATATCTGAATTCTTTATGGATTACTGCTGAACGCCAGTTTTAGCTTTTATTTCCTCTTAATTTTGTCACGCTTTCCAACTTCTTTTTTTTTTAAGTTGTATTTTATTCTGAAGAGGGCTCAATGCAGCAATACTGGAATACAGCTTAAAAGGTATATGAGCTATATTGTTTTGATCTCCATTGCTGATATATTTGTTAGCTGCAACGTCATTAGTCTCAACATGAAATCATACACCACATTAACTAAGGAAAAGTCCGTGAGTTCACCCTTAATATGAAATTTAACTGATTTATTTTCCGTGTTGCATCAACATTGTCTCAAAGTGTAGCTGAATCTGTGATATGACGCGCTTGCATGGACCGTGTGTGCTGTAGCCTGCTGTTTCTGAATGTGGAACCGTTTTCCACTAAAATCCTCAATATGAACAGCTGCATCACAAAAGCCTCACAGCGCCGCAACAAAATGGGACATTTTTTTGATATTTCTCGTTTACTTGGTTGCTTTAAATTCTGTGTGAAGACCTGAAAGTTATGCATTTTATGTCTCAAGCAGCAGCGACAGAAGTTTAGCATAAATATTGATCAACTTTATGTACAGAGCACTTTTCAAAACAAAGTTCAAAAGGCTTCACAGAGCAGCTGAATGCAAAATACTTGCAACCAAACCAAAGCGATTGTTTCGTTGACACAGGGCAGATCTGCAGAAAACACAAAATGCTTCATTTTGTTTTATTCTAAGACTATTTTGTTAGTTGGTTTTAAAAGCAGTTGTTGATGTTGATATATTATTCCCTGATTCATTGTTGTAAATTGTGTTATTTATACACGTCGACCTGTTGTGTTCTGGCTAAAAGACTCAGTGAGTTGTTAAAAAATGATTTGGAAACTTACTATTTGAAGAATAATTAGTGCCAAATTACACGGTTCCTTCCAGGACACTTCCACAGAAACGATGAGGAAATTATCATAAATTCACAGACCAGTAATATAAACTGTCACCAATTCATCATATTTTTATAACCATGGGTTTAATGATGCAGATTCTGAAAACAAAACAAAAGTATATCCTTAATGGAGAGAAACATATATATATATATATATATATATATATATACACAGACAAATGTGCATTGATATGTACGCATGTGCAGAGACTCATACGTATACATACAGTATTAACATACAGAACATATAGAAAAAAATGCCAAAGTTGTTGAAGGAACAAAATTAAGAAATAAAGTCAAAAAAACAGTAAAAAGAGAAAAGAAGAATCAAAATAGAAACATCACGTCAGTAACAGAATGATTTGAAAGAGGATGATGATGATGAAGCTATAGCGTGTCAGTTTCAGTACACACAAGGCCAGATCTCCAATTACAGCAGGAGGCCTGAATTCAGTGAAAGCAGCGCCCAGTATCGCCCCTGCTCATAGATTATTAACAGGTCGGAGAGGGTGTGTGTGTGTGTGTGTGTGTGTGTGTGTGTGTGTGTGTGTGTGTGTGTGTGTGTGTGTGCGTGTGCGTGTGCGTGTGCGTGTGTGTGTATCCAGCACAAGACTCCAAAAGTGATCAATGAAATGTTAGAAATGATTCTAAAATATGCAGAAGGCCGGTGGAGTGAGGCTAAAAACAGAGGTAATACATTCACGTCCTGTAGATTTGGTTGGAAGTCTTGTTGCTGCAGTCTGGTCCAACTGTAGAGAGACAGACGTATATTCAGACACATATACATTCAGACAGAAATATAAACAAACTCAGTTAAAAAGAAAAAGAAGGAATAAACGATTGAATAGCATTTTTTTTTTTTTTTTTTATCTTTACGGGGAGAGCAACAGAACAGACGATGGTACTTTGAATGTTTTTTGTGGATCACAGACGAAGAAAGGAATTTAACATAAATAATTTAGCATAAGCAACTATAGACCCGATGGCTGGTTAAAGAATAACGAACCTCAATCAAAACTTAATTGACAGCGAAAGCACAGTGAGCTGATCAAATAAAGTTAATTACAAAAGTCCCAATTAAAGGATGAGGCTGGTGATGTTGTGTTTTTTCAATTAGTCAACAAATCCCATAAAAAGAAACCCAAGAACGTGTCCCACTGGTTCCTGTTCTGAAGACATACATCTTCATCGGTTGTTTTGGTTTAGGTGCCCAACAAGTCCTCCATCCTCCAACAACTCCATCGGCATTTTGTCTTCCCTTACTGTCTGATACGACCTATAGTAACCGCAGGTAGGAGATCATAAAGTAAAGGTTTTGTTTGGGCACAAAAGCAGGTTGGCTAGAATAAAGGAAAAAAAAAAAGTGAAGTCAATGCGGAAGTGCCTTAAACCGCAATACCACCGAGGGCCAGTAGGGGTATGGCTCCAAAAAGGCTCTGGCTCCATTGACTCCCATTCAACTTCTCTCATGAAATACAAAGCCAATAAAGCCATTCTCTAAATTAATTTCTTCTTAATAATTTTCTGGCGGTCCATGAGGAAATAATGCCATCATAAATTAGATATTAGGCCTCAAAAAGTCCTGTTTTTTGAGGGCGTGTATGTTTGATTAACAGTCCTGTGGTGCAGTCAGGTTTTCCGCTACAGGTGGGTGGGGCGTAGTGTCCTCGCGTTTCCAATCAGATCAAGTCAGATGCACAGCTTGCTCCTCCCCAACTCATCCAAATATGGTAACTTCTGGCTCCAAAATAACAAGATGGCGACGGCCAAAATACCGAACTCGAGGCTTCAGAACAGCAGTTCACAAACCAGTGGGTGACATCACGGTTGGTTGCCGCTCGGTGTAAACATATGTGGTTGTTTTTTTTGGCATGTGCTGAAATGACTGATGCTGCTCTTGTTTTCTTTGGAGGACATGGAGTTGACATCACACGTGTGCGCAGGATTGTCTCTAGATAAACAACAGCTGTGTTTACAGCAATAAAGGCTCATGTCGGTCAGTGTCGCGGCGTGGATGGCTGATATGATTTTATTAGGTTTTGGAGCTCTGTGGTACAGAGGAGGACTTTATATCAGGCTTTGGCTACATAGACATCACTTGTTGCATCATTTTATTGTTGGTTTTGATCCTTGTTCAAAAAAAGATATAGATCATCATCAGATTTGTCCTTTAAAGAGGTTGCCGAATGATGTGATTTTTCAGGTACCAACTACAGTCATCACGACTGCAGCTTGTATTCACGAGCCACAGCACAAAGCAGCGCGTATAACAATGCATTAAATCTAGAGTGGAGCTGCTGCATGTTTCACCCCCATTTGCCAGCGACTGTGTATAATCTGCTTATGGAAAAAAAAAAAAAAAAAAAAAAAACAGGTCCCCGTGGGAGACGCAAGAGAGACTTCCCAGAAGCAATAACTCACATCAGTGTTGCCATCAGAATCACCGGGGACTAATGTGCAACAACACAGCGTATGCTTGGAAGGCTCGACAACAACAACAATAACAACAACAACATCAACAACAACAGCAGCATATCAGAGAGGCAGTTTTCACAGAAAGGCTGGCTTTGAAGTGTGCACTCGTTGTAGGGCAGTTAGAGGGCATGTGAATGAATCTCAGAGCTTTAACAGGAGCATTTAGAAAAATGTGGGCAATTTGGCAAATCGGCGATATCGGGCGTTTCAAGGGTAACTGTTGCGCAAGTCTTTAAGTGTTTTAGCCATTTGCTCTTTTGGCTGTTTTCCACTAGGGCCGCAGGCGTCTTGAATTTCAGAGTAAAATCCAGATTATATTCGTGACATAAAACTGTAATATCGCAAACTACACCATTTCTAGAGCGTTCGGTGCAGCTTCTGAGAACACGGCCTTGTTTTTATGTTGACATTTCCTCCAAGGGAAACAAGACAGACGTGTTGCACAAGTCTAAACAAGCACTTAGTAGAAAACCGGACTCCTACATGGCAACACCTGCGCTTTATGCGCCCCAGAGTAGGTTTTCATCTGAAGTCCCACGATGGGAGGAAGAGAATGAGATTGGAAGCTGGAAAGGAATCGACATTGGCAGAATAAAAAGAACACGAGGTAGTTGTGGATGATCCAGCTTCATAGACACAGATTTAGTGAATCCTTCTGCCTCCTAACGATTAATGTGTTGTTGTTGTTTCTTTTCTGGTATTTATTACTTCAAAAAGGATTTAAATGAAAGGATTTTTTTTTTCCGCTTTAGCGTCAGCTTAGAAATGTTACAACTATACAGCCTGGTATTTTTACATTATACATGAATCTGTTGGAACATAAAAGCTTTAAATCTCCATTGCGAGTTTGCAGAAACCGTTGTAAAGCCAGAGACAGAGAAGTCAATGGTTGCAGCTGCTTGACTTTTTTTTCTCACCCCCCCCCACCTCCAACTATGTGTTATTACAAGTCTGCTCTTGTAATTCTGCTTTTCAAACGACCCACGGGAAAACATTCAGGGAAATGTGCACAAAGTCTCGAAATAGCTCAGATTTCCGTGAACTTTCGTTCGAGTCGGTTTTGAAACAAGTTTCACTGCGAGTATTCATGAGAGGGGGGCAGCGCGGACCGCTGCTGTGTGGGCAGCTCGGCTCCATATACTCTTACCATGACCAGCAGGCCGAGAGCAGTCATACAAATTCAAAATGAAATCACCATGCAAGCAATCTAGCACACCGGCAGCAGCAGGGGCATGTTGATCGATTGCAATGGCCCTCGTAACACTGAGGTTATGGTGCTTACAGTCTGATTGTCAGGGCCAGCTCGGTGATGATGATGATGATGATGATGATGATGATGATGATGATGATGATGATGATGATGATGATGATGATGATGATGATGATGGTGGTGGTGGTTAGGCTGCCGCTGATGCGGACGGTGGCGGATGCTGATCAGCAGGTGTTTGCCTGCTGTAACATGTAGGCCGGCTCTGTCACCTCCTTATAGGCTGTCATAGGGCGTTACATGGTTGATTGTCTGAGGTTCACACGGGCCTATGTTTCTCCCTTTTTATGTTGTCTCTGATCCGCCGCAGATCTGTATCCCGCCTCTGATTTATGAGCGAGAGTCGCTCCCTGCGGTGCTGCAGGAGGGGGACCTTGACACGTGAATCTGACTGGCTTTTTGTCCTTTCCATAATTAGAGAGTACATCCAATTCACCCCGTTCATTACCCCTGAGCCCAGTGACAAATGATGAGCAGGCCTGTTTTAATGCAGGCTCACTGGCTGTCCCGTTCGGGGTGAATGAGCAACAGAGCATACAAGAGGATGGGAGATGGGAGATGCATTCACAAGGTAGTTCAATTATCTGTTCACACTAAGTTGGAATTCTCTTTTTTCTTTTCTTCTGGCAACCCCCTCTTGGAAAATAGCTGAATGTTTCACCAGTGGACTGAACACACATGGAGGACTTAAAGGAAGTCACTTTGAACGCTTTGGCACATTTACTATCAATAACAATGTCAATTGTAATTTTTCTTTAAAAAAAAACTAATGGCAAAAAAATATCATGGAATATGTAATCACTTCCTGCGTTAATCGGCAAACCTCACGACTCAAATGTCTGGAAATATTTAAATTCTTATCTATATATCTATATTTTCTGACTTGGCTCATAGTTACAAAGACTAAACCCTGAGTCAAAAAATGAGTTAGCTTTACAAACACACACACTCTGAGTAATAATTCAACGCATGCTTTATGCACAAAAACAACAAAGTGTAATCTACTACAACTGGAAGGGTACATGAACTCATGCTGGGAAGTGCGACAGTTGTCTAATTCAAATAATACGATCATTTTTCCCATAAACCTTGTCACCTCTGTTGTAGCCGATTTTTCCTAATCAACAACAGGATGTGGTTTGTTGTGATAATGAGAGGAGAGGTTGAAGAGCCTGGCTGACTGCAAACGGAGAGTTATGTTTGTTTTGCTTAAGCGGTTTCTGTTTGTTTTGGCTTTCTGTGTGCTGTGATGCCTTCAGCAGAGCTTCTTCCTTTATTGTTAAGATATTGCAGTGATTTTGAAAAATTGCAGAGATTGGTTGATGTTATTGCGATTGCAAGATTTGAATTCCTGCCTGCTGAAGAATTCCTACCTTTATGAAAGGTATGAATTAGATTCCACTTTGCAGGATGTGGTTTGTGGTACGGTTGTACTGTGTTGTGTTGTTGGTAGGTGTTTACATTTTTATGTTCACCCTATTTTATTATTAAAGGTGGGCTAGATAATTTAACACAACTGAATCAACATAAACTTCATTATTTTTTAATTTCTCAAAAATCATTTGCTATTCATTCAGCTAAAGGTACTAAATCCATTTTACTCCTAAACATTTTGAAAACTTTCATATTGGCTTTTGGATTACTTAAAATATTTTCCAACCTTCCTGCAGCCACTGATTTCCATTTATACAATACTTTTAGTTTCTATTCATGCTATTAAAATCAGTTATCAGATGCTGCCTCAATCCACCACAGTGAACATGAAGTCTGCATTTATTTATAGTTATAGAAGTCAGTATCAATATTTTATATTAACAATGATTCACATGCTCTCTTGTTATGAATGACTGATAATTATCACCAGGTTCTGCAGCTTCAGTGTGTTTTAGTGTTTTTTTCCCTCGTCATACCAAGGCTGTATAAAACCAGTATTTTTCTGTATGTTAAATCTCAGTTTTATGTGGCATGGATCGGAGGAGAACCGGTTAATGTTCGCTCTTTGACTCTTCCTACAAATTACATTTACTTTTCTTTGTCGTATTTGGGAAGTGAAAAGTTAAATAATCAGAGCTTAATTACATCAGAAGCGTAATCTTTGTCATAGAAGACACTGTTGAGTGAATCTTTGAGTTGACATCATTTGTGTCACATATATCTTTACCACATTCTTTTCATAACCGAGCAACTTTCAGCTTCAGATTCTTCAACTTTCTTGTTGGCAAATGTTTGTCATTTTTGTGTGATTTAATCACTGCATGGATTGTTTATGATAGATTTTTGTCTTTCGTCCACTAATCAGTCTAATTCACCGACTAATCACTTCAGGACCTTTTCGCATCAGAACCAGAGGCACTGTCTCGTTTATTCCACACATTTTATTCCTTGTATGTTTCTTCCTACCTACATTACCCACAATGCAATTTGGACTTGCTGGCGGCAGTTCAGTCTTCAAAGGTGTAATTTTAGTAACGGCTAATGTTGCAGCGAACTGAGTTTTGGGCTACAAACAAACAACGTTGCCTCCAGTTGTATGAATTACACAACTTTCTTTCACACATTGCAGACTTTGATATGTAAAACCAGTCTCTTTATAAGGAACTAAAATGTGCATCAACTTGACTTTGGTCCTTCTACGTGGGTTGTGGGAGGTGAAACTCAACTGTGAAGTTGACTGTTTTCATCTTTGCGGAAATAGTGTGTTAGCTCTTAGTGTGATAAACACATTGTTAACATGATGATAACAGCTGACAGGCCGTTATGAGGGAAATAAGTGGATTGGATTACCAGATGGGACAAAAAAATTAAGCCCATTCATGTTGGACGGTAGGTAAATTAGAAAACAGATCCGATTTCCAAGACCGGATTCAATTCAATATCGTCAATCATCGGCACCATTCTCATGGAATTAAAACCCAAACTACATTTAATTGTCCCCCTTTAACCCAGTAAATTACCGTCATTACGCTGCAATCTGTTGGCTTGATGTGTATTTACAGTTAGTGTAGCAGAGCCAGGACATTGTCCACCGGGGGATCTATATGTTTTCCATGTTTGTTGACTGTGGACACATCAAGAATAAGGTGATGGGTGTCCTTTACTATGAGCTGGCCTTTAATTAAATTGCTCCCTCAGGCATGATGGAAGAGGAATCTAGTTTCAGGGGTGACTGGGCCACGGGTAAAAAGGGAGACCTGGTGCTTTGTGGAGGCCTGACTTTGTTGTGTGCCTCAGCTGGAGGCGAGACAGGCGCTCAGAGTCTGACTTCACTGAATGTGAAAGCAGCTCGCTGGTTTTACCCCACCACTTTTCTTTTTTTTTTCAACCAACCAACCTCAAAGCCCACAGAGATGGAAGATACAGTGTGTTTCAAATCTTCTTGAGCTTTAAAATCCCCAAAGGGAAATTTGGTTTGCAGTCAGAGTCCCAACTTAACACCCAACCAGCTAAAAACAACTGAAAAACGTGTTTCTGATAAGAAAATAGCTGCAAATACGGAACGCTTTTGCTTTTTCTCCTAAAAAAATATTTGATACTTCACCTCTTCAGGCTTCTGAAAATTATCTTTCTTCACACTTTTTATATATATATATTATTTGCCAGACTAATGTCACAGAGCGGGTTTCATATGTATGCAGATGATACTGTTTTGTACACACATGTTTGAGCTATTTCCTTTTCAACCACCTGTCACAGTGTTTACAGCTCATGTTGGCTCCATCAGGAGTGGAATTTAAATTTAGAAGTCTAACAATGTATCGAACAGATTTCAGAAGGAAAACATTTCACTGTCAGGTTAGTTTTTCATCTGAAATTTGAGAAACGGAAGAAATAGAGAGGAAGGTTGCAGATGGAAATTGCAAACAGCAAAGACTGAAGTGTTTTATGTTGTGAAATTTCTTTAGTAATCCAGAAATTGGATTGATGACTGATATGATTAAGAAGCTGCTACTGTTTCAATATTTCTTTGTGAGAACAGACTAAATATGTCAAGTTCATATCACCTTATTAAATCTTCTAATATAGACTTATCCTATACATGCGTATCTATAGACGGTGCAACATCTTGCTGTTTCTGGCTCAGTAAATTGGGATATTTCTGTGGAGAAGTGTAAGGTGACCTTTGGGAAAACTGCATCATCTCTGTTTATGGGATTAATTAAGCAACTTCCTGCTCAGTTGTGTATCTGTGTAGTGGCCTATTTTGGGTTTGGGCATTTCAAACTAGCTGAGGCAATTACTGCATGGATCATTGTAGTTGCAACGATCCATGCAGGTGCACTTTATTATGTACATAAATAAAAACACTCATTTTCCAACTGATCAAAACGAGTATTGACACAAAGGCTCGCCCAAAAAATGTGATGAGGTTTAACAGAAAGATAGAAAGGTTGGGAACCATTACGAAAGATCATCCACAATGTTTTTCTTTTTTCTGTTCTGCCCTGAAATTGTTTTTTTTCCTGCATTTTGTTGCTTAGGCAGCATTGTGAAGTGTAATAAATGCCCCTTGCTGCTGCTTTTATTGCTTATTTCAGCTGTAGCGCACAACGTTTTTTTTTAATTTTTTTAACCCTGTTCAGCTAAAAAACTGCAGTTTTTCCCGCCTCTCCATTACACCAAATCTAGGTGTAATGCAACCTTTCTAAAATATTTTGCTGCGCTCGCTGCTATTAATATGTCCATCCACCTTTCCAGCTAATGGTAATTCACGTTTGCCGTACCCTAAGTGCCTATCGCAAAGTGGCGCTCCGTTTTCAGCCCACTCCATTTGAATCTTTATTGAAAGTGGTGCTGAAATCTGAAGAAAATGGCCCCCTTTATGGCTGGTCATCTGCAGGCAGACTCCAGTTTGTGTCAAAGATCATTTTTACTTTCGGAGGCTTTTTCTGCATCCAAATGAACAGAACAACCTGGTCTCCCGCAAATAAAGCCGTTGTGTCTCATCTCTACTTCCACTCCCTGCTAATAACTGGCGGAGGTGCAGGCCAGGAGTCTGTCTCCCTCTTTGGCTGACAAATGGTTTGGCTGAATGAGTAATGGCTAATTAACTTCCTGAATATGATTGTTTATCTGACTTTATGATCTGACTGTGTGCCAGTTTGTGTGCCTGCCCTGAGTGTCGCCGGTGAGTCGGTCCGAAGGCAGACCGGGCCGCTCCTGACGTTAGCACGAACCCACCAGATGCTCCGACTGTAAGTTCTGTGCTTCAGTGCTGGCAGCGTGCCACCGTTGCTGCTTCACCAGGCTAATGTAAACGCACTGTGTCATCATCCGGGCCCACGGGGAGGCACACTCGTCTGCCCCGACACGCTCGCTCTCGCTGGGGGAAAAGCAAGTGGGCCAGATGCTGGGGAAGGTTTCCTGGGTGATGAGGGAGCGACCGCAGGTCAGGAGTGAAGGACTGCAAAGCAGGGAGTCTGAAATCATTTATAATGCTGCCTGAGAGTACAGAAGTCAAAAGGAGCACAGCTTTATAAAACAGCAGTTACTCTTTCAGGAACATACAGTATAGTGCTGAAATGTGTCACTCTGGATTTCTGAAATGTCAAATCTTGGAGCTTTTGCACTTTGGTAACCCTAAAAATAAAAAGAGAGCAATGTGCAGTTTGTTTATTCATGACACAGAAATCCTGTCATTTTACCTGAGCACACAGTGCAGTGCTCCTTTTATGAAGCTTGCCAAATAAACCAAGCTGTGTCTTCTCAGTTAGCGGGAAAAGCCATTTGCATGTATGGCTGAGAGTATGCCCATGTTTTCCTCAACAAAAGGGTCTGTTCACTCAAATTCGGAGAAACTCGCATGCAGTGCATTTCGTGTTGCTTAGCCATGCACATATTTTTCATTTTATTTGTCCAGAATTTGGGACAACTGCTGCTCAGATTTCTGCCTCCACTGCAATACATTGGAAGTGAAGAGAGTTTGCATTGTAAGTCGTGTTTTTTTTTTTATTCAATTTTCCAACACATCAAGACCACTATACAATGGAAGACAACATTGTATAATAAAAAGAAAAATGAAGAGCGGATACCAAAACAAACAGAGCAATGTGGGCACCTAGAAGTGCTATAGCTTATACAAATAAAGACAAACTAGCAAAGATAAAAAAAATATCAAAATACAGTACATCATAAATATAATCAAACTGGTCATTTTCACAGTAAAATATTAGCAATATACTTCTTAATTTCTATTACGTTACACTTTTCAATAGATACAAAAAAATTTGATCCAATTTAATAGAAATCAAAGACTGTCCTCCGAGGAAAAACAACAGCCTTGACTGCAACAACGACCTTAAATGTGTAATAACGGATTATTTTTTAGTTGATACGGTGAACGTGTTCAGCAGTACTATTTAGCCCTTTAGAAACACACCTATTTTTTTAGGCTTCTGCTCAAAAATTGCAAAAAGAGTATATCTCTGCAACCACAATAAAAAAAAATTAAACAAATATTTTTAATAATAAAGTGAACACTTGTGAGATTTGTTCAGATGTGTAAATATCAGTATATATGTCCATATCTTAATAATAGTTTAGTCCTTGGGCTTAAAGGGTTAAACTCTTGTTTCTGGCCAGCTGATAATTATAAGTTCGATATTCACTGTGTTGTAGCTCAGTTTTGGTCTCCACCGACTCCGATTTGCTGAATGCTGAACTGGGTTCACCAGCTAGATGCTAATTGTGTCTGTCTGCTGCTGAGCAGGTAGTGTCGGGAGATTTTTTTTTTGAACTTTTCTTTTTTGGGGGGCAGAATTTAGCTGCATGCTTTGGCTGAAAACAACATCATGAGAGCAGTGAGAGCGAACCAGAATACTAAAGTCGTGGGTCTGACAGCTGAACAATGAGATGGAAACTCTTTATAAAGCTTTGTAAAGCAGAGGGGAGTGGCGGATTCAGCTAATTCACTACAAGAAACTGTTTCACAATGTCTCATTGTTTACACATTATCATTTGATACATATAAAAACAATACACCCTTAATAATGCGTTGCCTCTGACCAAAATCTTGATCTTTGCCTAATCTAACCAAATTTTGTTTTGTAGCAGCTTTGGATCCGGTGGCTTAGTAAGTTGTACACTAACCACAGGGCTGGCAGTTCAGTCCTGTTCTTGTGCTGAAGTGTCTTTGGGCAAGATACTGAACCGCAAGTTGCTTCGCTCTGCTCAGTTGGCATTGGTGTGCGAGTGTGAACTGGTGAATTCAGCTAAAAGGAAAAACTCCTTTTTAACAGGAAGAAAACCTCCGACAGAACCAGGATCACGGGTGGGCGAGCGGCTGCCCCGACAGGTTCGGGTGAGAAAGGAGCAGAGAGAGACAACAAACAATAAATGGTGGGTATGTTGGCCAGATAAATAACTGCAATTCAGAAACCTGTAGCTCCTGAGCCAGAGATACTTGCAATAGAAGCACAAAACTACAGAGATAATAAAAGGCAGCAATTGTCAAGTGCTTTGTAAACCGCTATATAAGTGCAGCTCATTTACCATTTAATTTTACCCTTCCAGAAAAATCTGGCTTTGTTTGACTCTATCAACAATGGAGAACAATCTTTTAAGTGCCAATAGCGGCTGCCAATTCAAGAGATGCCTTCCTCCTAACAACCGCAGCTGGGGAGATTTTGGCAGTGATTTATTCAGCCTCTGTCGCATACGTTTTATTTAATGGTTCCAAAAAGGGGAGACAAAAGAACATTTCTCCTTTAAACTGGAAAGACGTTCAGAGAGCACAGACTTTTACCAAGGACACTCTTCTACGATATGCAAATCTGCAACCGCAACCTCTGTATGTATCCGGGTATTTTTCCAGACCTATTAGAACGGTGTTAAAATGCACTTGGGCCTGGCTGTAGCTTCTCATATCAGCTGCTGGTTCTCATGAAACCAGAGACTCAGTGCTCCATAATGACTGTTTACTGTATAAAATTTGAGCAGGTACATTTGTACTTTTGTGGATTTCTGGTATACGTGAATGTGGATTGTGTTATCGCGCCATCGTATTTCTAGAATGGCCCATGTTTTGTCACGATTGAACTTTACTGTCATCCACTGGATTTTAAGATATATGGCATTTGTATGCACTCATCTCACAATGCTAATAAGAGTGACAAATAATGAATAAATCTGCTGCGTGACTCGGATCAGCTCCAAAATTTTATGGGTTCTTTTTTTGGCCTGTGCTTCATCTTTCCACCAAGTTTCATGGAAATCAGGCAGGTATTTCTTCTGTAATCCTGCTGATAACACAAGAAACAAACTAACCTACGGCGAAAACATAGCCTCTTTGATGAAGTTAATATTTCTTGGTGCACAATAATGGAGAATTTCTTCATTGAACAATTCAATTTACAAAATTCAAAAGCTCCATTTCCTCAGTCCCTGTTACTCTTAATAAACCAAAGAAAAACAGTCGACAGTTTTCATAGTGAAAATACTGTAGTCCCAGTGACGCTGCGGTCGAACATGATCTGTGAATGTGAATCTAAAAAACAAAACCATCTGCAAACATTAGAGCTGAATGGGAGAATCTATTTTTTTTTTTTAATTTGGGTGAATCCCCACTTTAACTTTAACTTCTTTCCTGCCCTAACTAAAGGAAAACAGTTGCCTGTTTCATTACGAAAGCACAGATGCCACTTTTACAAACGAGTTATCATATTTTGTGCAGGATCGCACTGCAGCTGAAGCAGCTTGTCATGAATGTTCACATGGCTGCACAGAGAGGCGAGACAGATAGACAGCCCCGCTGTTGAACAGCCTCGAATCCTTTCATCGCTGTGCACTTTTTCTTTTGTGTGTGTGTGTGTGTGTGTGTGTGTGTGTGTGTGTGTGTGTGTGCGCGCGCACGGATGTGGGGTGGGGGGTGGGGGTTATTGTCACGCGATATGTGATTGGTTTGGACAGATCTAATTTTCAGGGATGCTTTTGAAAGCTCCTCTGTCTCTGTAGTGCGAGAATCCCCAGCGAGATCAGTGCTGCCTCGCGGGATTGGACAGACAGGCAACCTCTCAACATGCGGTGTGTTTCTGAGGCAGCGATGATAACCTCGCTCGTATAGTGTTTGGTTAGGAGGAGAACAACAGAAATGTGTGGCTACGCTGCAATTTTACTTTGCTTCAGGGCTAAAAAGCTGCTGTAGTTGGTATCACATTTCAGCAGAGCAGGGATTCATCAAACCGTCAGTGGATTCGAAAATTTCACCAAGTTGGCGAGCACAGTCAGTGAAAATCTTTCATGTCTTCAGCTGTCTGCCACGGCTGCAAATGCACTGTGAACATCTCCTCTCACTGCCTGTAAAATCATCCCTCAGATGATTGGAGGCAGCTCTCCTCTGTGACTTCATGTAGACCGTGACTGGCTGTAGTCTAACGTTTAAAAAGCCGCTTTTTAAAATGTGAACATTTGCATGATTTATTAGAAATCAACTTTCAGATTCAAGTTACAAAAGTTATGTGATGCAAATCGAGAGCCATCCTCGCCTGCAGGCTGGGAAATTATGTGAACGATAAAACTTTCCAGAGAAGAGCTGAGTGAGGCCGCTGACAGTAACGTGGGTGTTTTTTTTACTCTGAAGTTTGACTGAAAAACATTTTCAGATGAAAAGTTGAAAACATTGCTGAATGAGAGAAGTTGCATGGCGGGAGTTGAACTTTTAAACACTGATCATTTAAACAACCTCCACAACAGTGGAAGGCATGTGACTGTTGTTTGCAGGGTTAGATCTCTTTTTTACGCACCACAGAACTTTAAAGGGATAGTTTGACATTTCGGGCGAATACACTTGAAAGCTGAGAATCAGACACAAAGATCAATAGCACTCTGGTGCGCTCAGTATGGTGCTCGCAATTAGCAAAGTTTAGCATGGGGGCAGCAGCTGGCCTGCATGCCTCTCTCCGAAGTTAACACGAAATAGAATCTCTGTTAGGAAGGCATTTTTAAATTTGTTTTGGTGATTTCAGATCTACCAAGACTGGCTGTAAAATTACAGTCCGAGGAATGCACTATAATGACTGGTTTATACTGTGATTGAAGAAGTGTTTAGATCCCTTATTCAAATAAAAGTAGCGACGTAACAATGTAAAAATACTCTCCACCAAATTTTATGAAGATGCTTTTTAGTATTTATGGCTTTTTTTTTTTTTAGATTCTGCATCCAGCAAACAGACGTTTAATGCACAGACTTGTCGGCTGAACGCTGTTTTCAGTCTTCCAGCTGCAGGGTTGAGTTTTTTTTTTAAACTGTCGCCAACACTGAGTGTCAATCAATTCATCACCAGCAGGTGTGCCAAGTGGCTGCCTCGTGTCCTTTCTGTTCTCACGCAAGTGACATGAAGACCTGTGGTGACATCATCTGTGTACGCTGTAGTTTTGTAGATGTGTGTATTGTTGTTTAAATGACGCAGGTCTTGAATTTAAAATTAAAAAGGTGCCTTTTGAGACGTTCAGGAAGCTCTGAAGACACTAAGAAGCAGCGACTTGACACACCTGCACAGGTGTTTCAATTTATTCTGATTAGTTAGTCCTCTGTTTGGGTAAATGCTGCATTGCAGGTCAATAAACAAAGTAGTGGTTGTGGCTGACATTCCCAAATGGCAATTCTCCAAATTCCCAGTTGTCTGAATCACAATGACTTATGTATTTTGTTCTGCCAACTGCTCCCCCATTCACACAATATACCTTCCCTGCATAAGTCATATTCAACACATACTTAACCACACAGGACAGTCTTTATGCAACATCTTTTGTCTCTCTAGTCCTGACACATATGTCTAATGATCTTCGCTTTAGTCTTTGATTTGTACCTTTTATCTGACTTTGTTTTGTATTGTTCACATATGTGTTGTCCTCGAATAATATGACAAAACATAAAGGAAAAGAAGTCATTGTAAATTGTAATTGTAAATATGTTCAGTTGTCCTGCCTCTCACCAAAGCCCACAGAGTGTGAAGAAAATGCAAATCAAGCCCAGTCTTTGCAACTGTATAATATACAATTTACATTGCATTACATACATCTGAAAGCTGTATTAGACATAAGTGCTGAGAATGGATTGCTTGTAGTGATGAACTCACGCTGAATTATCATCCGACTCCTTCGCTTTACAGAAACTTTCAGTTCATTTTTCATTATTATTATTATTATTTGCTCTCACCATCCCTGTTTCCAGCAGCAGCAGCAACACCAGACTCACTTAGTGAATAGCTGGAGAGATGCTTTTTTCAGAGGGTATTGGAAACCAAAACAAAAGGAGAGTGAAAATTGTAGTTTTCAAACAAATGTTAATGCTGCTCTGAATGTGCGAACATGCAGGTGCTTTCAATTTGTGCAAAAATATCAATTAATGCAGCTTTAAATGGATAATGGCCCCTTTCACAGGTTTATTATAATATCTGTATAATTATTCCTGTTGGATAAAGGTGTTGGCAGAATTTCAATGTTGGAGGTGGAGATGTTTTTATCTCCTTCATGTGCGCTAGTTAAGTCTTTAAGAGTTCATAATGTGTTTTGGATGAAAGTTTAAACTGCAAAGTAACTAGTTGCCTGAGTAGTAAAAAAAAAAAAAAACACATTATTTCCTTCTGAAGTAGAGTGAGATCAATTGTTCCTCCAAGTTGTATTACGACTTTATGTACTTTAGTTATTGGTTACCACCTACTGGGTTTAGTGGAGCTGCTCAGTCGCTGGCAGCAGCAGAAGACTGTGGGTATACCGGGAGGCTCCCCGGGGAGACTGCATGTAAGAGAATGAGTGTGGAGGAGGAAGAGGTGGAGGAAGAGGTGGAGGAAGGGGAGGAGGAAGAGGAAGCGTTTACTTCCAGGAAACGTTCCCAGTCTCTGAGAGGCTCCCCTTGATGCTCATGCACCTTGAAAGCAGCTGACGCCTCCCAGCAGCGCATTTGACAGAGCAGTCAATCACGCCTGTCTGCTGTCACACGCACACACCGGGACGTCATCGGCATGAAACCGACAATGCGCGGGGAAATGAATAAAGAAAAGCTGTGGCTAATGTATGTGGGGGAATATAAATCGGCATCAGAGCGATGTGATTGATCGAGATGATGGCGGAGAGAGGCTTTGCAGAGATAAGACCTTTTAGAACAAATCAATTACCTCGAAGGCCCGCAGGAAATGTGGGATGTTACAAACTTTGATTGCATCACGGCTGATGAAAAGATGCGAGGAGATGGTTGTAAACAGCGGCACTATCTGATGCATGCAAAACACTTATTTTCGCGATTAAGTGTTCGAATTATTGTACAAAAAATATCCAGCGTACAAAGCGATACACCGTAACCGGGCATGGCAATACAGAGATTTATTTTCCCAAACTGCAATTAGTCACGGTCAAATGTTTTCTGTTGCTTCAGATAATCTGAAAATTGTTGACATTTAGTGCCAGTCCGTACACTTTATCCATCGAACGCTCCCGTTTCCTGACAGTCCTCGATGTGCTCAGACGGGAGCATGAGCGACTACTGGAGGAGGTGAGAGTGATCAATAAAAACACGAGGTAATTAGTGTAGCGCTCATATTTCTTTGGGGAGGTGGGCGTAAAAAAAAAAAAAAAAGAAGAAAAATGTGGCGATCAAAGTGATGTCTGCTCCACACAAGTCATTAATGAGGCACGGGAGCAGCTCCAAGGATGTATTGTTAAAAAGCCTTTAAGAATCCTGCACGGAATTAATTAAAACACAATACACTCCTCCATCTTTCAAACCCTTTACAAAGTTATGGATGATTTTAAACGTTAGCCGACAGCGAAGACAAATAGGATTGGCTGCTCACTCCCACACGGCCCCTCTTATTTGTTTCTGCTACAAGCTGGACACGGTGTCTGGACTTGTTGGCCGTGTTGAAAACCAGTGGAAAAACACCAATTAACAGACTCTGGCTGTAAAATCACGAGTGCGATGCCAAGCGGACAGGACAGAGTCCAAAAAAGCACGACGCCCATTTCGTCCACAGGCCTCATGAAACATGCAAGTGAGTGGAGAAGGGAACGCAAACATTAGAAGGCGTAAACAAGCAAACAGACAAACAAACAAACAAACACACACCAGCTGTGAGCCTTGCCCAGCTGGATATGAGCGCTCAGAGAAAGGTGATATGTTATGATGTGTTTTGACTCGATGTTTCCAACACACACCTGACTAATTGGCTACATCTGTCAAGAAACTACAAAACGGTCATTAGTGTACCGGATCAGGACGAAACGAGGAAGTCATGAGGGGGAGTTTTCATCTACAGCAGACGGAAATGAACGACGTCTCAGAAACGGGGATAATTAGGTTCAGTCATTTATTGCAAACAACTTTCAGACTTGCAAATTAAGATTTGTACAGATATTGCTGGCTGCGGGCTAAAAAATGATCTTAATGATCAAACTTTGCAGAGAACAGCTCGGCGAGGCAGCAAACTATAGATTTGACTTTTCTTGTAAAACCACAGCAAATAATTCAAACACATAATTGCTTTTCAATTCTAATTGTTTGGCTGAAAAAAAAAACACTTTCAGATAAGTTGTTGAAAACAAAGTGCTGGATAGGACAGATTGCATGCTGGGAGTTAAACTGACCATCAATACAGTACTAGGGATACGGTATTTTTTTTGCAGCGATTTGAGTACATTCAGAGTGGGGGCAACAGCTACCCGGGCTTTTGTTAGGTTCAGAACTATAACATAGCGCTGATAGTATAAGAATCAAACCCACAGTCAGACAAAACAAGGCTTGGACCCAAATCTGAGTTTTACTTGCAGCAAGGGAAGTCCGTGCAGGGTCTTAGAGTTGTAAGCTCTTCACCTGGCATCAGCCAACTCCAACACGGACTTCCCTCTTTGCTCCTTTTATTGTATACATGGGGTTATAAAACAGCACTTGGTCTCTTTGTCTCCTATATGGGTATGTTTGCTTTTAACATCCATTTGCTTTTAACCTATGTGTGCTAAACGAGATAAGCCAGTTCCTCCTTCCCCCGAGGGGCCATATACTGCAAGAGAGGAACTCGTGGAATGTGCATGCAGTATGAGACATTTCAACTACAGTTTAATGCATAGACTAACGGAAACTTTACACGCATAGCAGTAACTTAATTTACACACTGACAATGAGTTACTATTTTTCCTAACAGCTTTCTCCAAAGTAAAGTAAAAAATAGCTATCAAGTATATAACTTAAGCAGAAATGTAATCATTTCTGGTATTAAGACATGTGTTGTAAATATATTTAGATGAGAACAAGACCCTGAGGAATCCTCACACGCTGTGTCTCAATGAATAATTTAAGCATGTTACTCTTCATAATTATTTTTTTGTTTGTTATGTATGGGTAGAATAAATTATATATATATAACATATTAATGACTGATCTTCAGAGGAGTTTAAAGCAATCTTTATTATGGAAAAACCTAAGGTAGTTGTTCCCCATGGCTTTCACGGCCGTATAGTTTCATTTTTAACATCCAGTCATGATCTCTTTATCTTACGCTTGAGACAAAAACATCTGTGTATTTCCCAAAATACAAAGTATTACTTTTATTACTATCAGCATAACCATTGGTAGCCTGTACCGTCATTATTAGTCTTCATTACAGTCTTTATGCCCAATTTAACGGGGAACACGGCCCCTTAAATGTTAAACATTAGATAGCTGTAACTATTGTCAAACTGTTTTGACGGTCGGTGTGCAGTCTACGCTATGAATAACCAATCTCAGCACATGCTGTGAAAACCGTATGACTTTAACACATTTAGAAATGAATAAGTGTCAGAGTTTCTTGTTATACATTGACTTTAGCTTCAGTGGATAGATAACAGTAGTGCCAGCTTGTTGCCCTTTGCCGTTATACCATGCGAGCTAAAAATTAACACTACAATGGACAAAAGGAGATTTCTAACTAAGTGAAGAATTAAATAGTTTAAGTCAAAACTAGAAGGCGTTTAAGATGTCAACTTTCTCAACGTACCTCGAATAAACAAAATTGTTGGCGAGCAAAACTGCTCAGAGCCTTGAGTAAATAATCCAACTATGAACCTAATATTCAAGGCTGGTCTTGTAAATGTCTTCGACTGAGTGAGTGAGAATGAAACGGCGGCTCTGCTGGTGTCTTTATTGAAACAAAAAAAAATACAAAAGTCTGAGTTTTTATTACGGTGAAAGGTTTTTCATACAGAAATTTAGAAAGAAGGTGTTGCGAAAGCAAAAGTTCTGACTTCTCTCTTTTCCTTTATTTACCTTCTTTTTTGTTATTTTTCTTTCCCTCAGCCTCACATTTTGTAATCACCACTGTAAAAGTCCCTGAGCCACCATAATGCTACATACTGCAGCACCATCTGGCCCCAGAGAGCCCATCCTCCTGGCAAATATGTTCCAGAGGTCAAACTCTACAATAACAAATTTGCAAACACTAAATTGAAGAGATTCCAGTTGTCTCATTGACCTTGTGCAGTTAAGCTGCGCATATAACAGAAAACACTAATGCGCGCCAGCTGCCGGGACAACAACAAAGGCGGCTGGGAAAATAAAAAATCAGGTTGGACTTTAATTGCGCTCTCGCAGAGTTAAGGGTAGCTGAAGTGAAAACGCCGGATTGTTTCTGTTTTCAAGGTGAGGCGGACAGAAAAAGTTATTTTCTCCGTTTGCCCAACGGCTCATTAGTTCCTCCGTTGTTCTGAGCTTGTGCAAATTACATCATGTCCATTACTCCCGTTGCTCAGCCAGCGAGCTCCCTGTACGGCCTCCACCCAGCGCTTCTGAGAAATGAATGGGCTCCGGAGCCGCTCACAGCTATTTAGTTATTAGTTAATACATCAGCCGTGTGTCATTGTACTGTCTGAGGCTTTCGTAAAGAAGAGCGAAGAGCCTGCTGATTGGATGTGGTCAGCTCAGAGTATGGATGGCCCACCACCTTTGCTTTATTAATTTGTATGGTATGCAGTATGACTGGCAGGTTCTACGACCGTGAACAATGGAGCAGGAGTATAAACAACAAAAAAAAAAATAGTTCTTGGAAGGAAAAGTGAAGATCCTTTAAAACGGCACCGGTTCTCCGCGGCGCAAAAGTTATTCAGGGCTGGCAGGTTGTTACACTTCTGCTGTGGATTAAGACTTAGATCAGTGTCTCCTGTCTCTTCTCGTATCCCGGGCCCGACTCCATGATGTTCGGATCAGAGCTCTGTGGGAGACAAACCATCCGCTGCAGCACTCATCGTTCCTCATGTCGGCTCCGGCTGCAGGATGAATTCGTGACCAATCCGACTCCCCCTCTCCTGCACCTGTATGATGGGTAAGTATCTGAAGCGCCGTATATCGCCACGTGTGCACTGATTTGACTGAATCGGTGCTGCGGGTGCTGGAGACACCGTTGATACCGGTCAGCTCGGCAGATAACAAACTCCCAATTAATTACGCTAAAGCTAGAGGGGGCGTAACAGCATTATCTAAACGTACGTTCCCTGCGCTGTGGATCACTTTGATAAATACCACAAAAGGCTGGGTTTGGCGTACTCCTGGGCGCCACGTTATAGAGATTAGTGCCTCTGGTATAAGCACTATTCAATTTTTTTTTTTTAAACTATCCCGCTGTACGTGCTTAAGCTGAGAGCATCCAGCGTCAGGGCTCAAGCTCAGGAGGCAACACAGATTTTCACAAGTACAGGTCTGTTGTGTTTTAAGGAGGACTCCCCTATTATAATAGTTGCTTAAAGGTCTCGTGTCTCTGTGACGGTGCTTTGCTTTTGCGTATGACAATTTCCTGATTCCTACAAATTAATGTTTAATTTTCTTTCCATGCCGGTTAAGAATTGTTACTTCGTTAACCGTATCTACTTTTGCAAATTGGACGTACATGCGTGTTTTTTTTTTGGAGACGGGGAAGGGAGCGGTGTGAATTGGATACTTTTTTGAGTAGCATTTTCAGCTTCTGGTGCTTCAAGTTTCACCGTTCTAGCTTTAAAAATAGGTCTCTTGTGATTCCCCAAAAGTTATAAAAGTTCAACACTCAACTGCCGCTGTGCCCCTTTAATTTTCTGTCTCGATATTTTATTCATTACAGTGGCAAAAAAAACACAAATGTGGGCATTATTATTTCAAGCTCATGTTCATTTATGCAGAGGTTACATAAAAAAACTAAAAACTAAACTCTAAAGGAACTTTCTGGACTCAGCACATCTCTGCTCCTCTACTGATGTTTTAAAAATCTCATGAGACGCCAGATTCGAGATGACAGTTGAGCTCGGGCTCCATCCATTTAACATGAACACATTTCCGCCAGCTTTTGTATATTATCATGATGCTTACACGGTTTTGTTTTGAAAGAATTTTAATCATATAAAGGAGATTTGCGCCTCTTTAATTCCCACAGTGAATAAAAGACACATAGGACAGAATTTACATCAGCCAAAATAAGAACATTTACAATATACCTAATTCTAGCTAATATGTAGACAGCAAATGACGGAATAATACATATAATCACTACTTATTTTTTTTTTTTTACAAAATGTACATTTCAATAACCTGCAATGATCCATGCAGCATTTGGATGTTATTTTACCACCGATAAAACGAGTGTGTTAGCTGTGTTAGAAAAAAAACAACTTTTCTCTTATAACAACCTCAGTGTTATATTACATTCTCAAACACACCCAAAAGTTACATATTTCACAAGGACACTTGACTTGGAGATGAACAAAGGAAAGTGCGTTACAACACAAAATAAGTGTAAGACATGTGCACAGGAAAGAGATCAAACGTAATAAAGCACTTTGAGAAAATGGCAACAGGTACTACAGTCAGGAGAGAGTGAACACAATACTATAAAAAGAGATGAAAAGAGTTTCACTGTGGCGTCAGACAATCAAGAGGTCTTTAAAATTTGAACTCTTACTTCCAAACTAGACAGTAATTGCTTTGACTGTGATCACAGCAGGACAAAATGTTGAGAGCTTTTTTTTAAACGGAGAGGAAAAAAAAAATGACATTCACGTCTTTGTTCTGCAAAACCTCGAGACCCAGACTTTTTCATCTGGACTGTTTTTTTTTATATATATATAAAACCTGCTCCTTTTTTTGTAAGGGAAGTGACCTTCAATTTTCTTTGTAACTTCAATAATTTTTGGCATTTGCATATATACAGCAAGGTAAGAAAAAACTCGGGCTGCAAGGTTGAGGATGGATGAAACTATTTCCGAGCAAATTACACTGGAGCACGACGTTAAGCCATTTAATGATAAGTTCTGGCTGTGGATGAAAACCAAATTTAGAAACTACCCAAATTCCGAGTTTTAAAAAAAAAAAAGGGGTGAGAAGTATGTTTAAGGAAGACCTGGGGACACATTTACTGCTAGTAAGTAAGCCAGTAAATACAAGAAGTGTGAGCAGAGTGGGAAACAAAAAAGGATACTTGATACCTTTCAAGGAGATTTTTCGACTTTAAATTGTTTGACACTTTGGGAAATACACTTATTATCTTTCTGACGGAAAGTGAGGTGACATTTTGGTAACATTTTCAGCAGGAAGGATTTATTGTTTGTTTTTGTTCCAAACATCTGTATCATGTTTTTAAAACACGCAATAGTTTTCCAGCTTAATAAAATTCGAGGAACATAAAAAAAACAACAACAAAAAAAAACCTTGCTACTCAAAACATTTAAAAGATGAATGTTCTGACTGTTATAAGCAACAGAATATTTTTAGCATGTTTTCAGAGAATGCTACACTAAAACATGATCACAATATTGCAGCATATTCTCGGGAGTGTTTTTAGGACAAAAATACACGAGCTGGGTATCTATGGTTGTGTTCCAAATGATGTACTTCCCTCAGTACACTCACATATAGTCCTCTTACATGTTAGTACACTTGCTCGTGTAGGATTTTAGTTTTCGACAGGGTTGTGTTGCCCCGAAACAATTTCATCCTATTTGCAGTCTTTAATCTGAGCTAAACTCAACGGCTGCTGGTCGTAGCTTCATATTTACAGACATGAAAGCTGAATCAATTTTCACAGACTGTAGTTCGTCATATATTTTTGTTATCAAAATTTTTTTTCCTTGAAAACGAAAAGCATCCTATTATTTAGCCCTAACTCTGCCCACACTTTTATTCACAGTGGTACTGCAGTCCGCTTCCTGCGAGCCACAGATGATTCATGGGATCTTATAAGAGGGCGTATTCTCCATAATATACTGTATAATGCATCCTTGGGTTTTCTTCCAGTGTGTCCTAGCCGAGAACAATGGAGTGTTTGTTGATCAGAAAATAAAGCAAGCGCCCAGCCTGAAGCAGCACAAACAACAAGCCGCTCACAAGCAACTGCGTCAACGAAATAAAGGAAGGCAACCGTTATTAAATCAAACACACGCCACAAAACAAAAACAAAAAAGAAGAGGATGGAAGATGAAGAGAAAAGAGCAGAGCACTCTTCATCGGCTTGTGAGTAAACAGTTAAAAGCGAATCCTCAAATGATTCGCGGCAAAAACGCAGTTTCTTGCCTCGGTGGGAAGATGCTCGACATGCGTACGGCGGATGCACACGACCGCGGAGGTAAAACTGACTGGTGGAGAGCTGCCAGACGACCGCACAATCACGGGCCGGGGGGAAACGTATAAAAGATGTACGTCAATCATGTAACATGCACGGCGTACAGCAGGAATCCCCGCCTTCAGCGTCTTTGGCTCTTTTTCCCACAGGAGCGGACAAGAAGCACAATTACTGAACTCTTCCTGCGGCCCAGATTTCATCTTCGATCTGTAATTCTTTTGCGCGCTACCATCCACCGTGCGGCGGACACTTTTGAGCCGCGGCTGCTCCCCGTCGTCCCCCGAGGAAATCGGGCCGCTGACCCCGCCCGTGTTACGCTTGACTCCGATCCGCCGAGCGACGCCGGGAGGAATTTAAAACGGGTCGCTTTTACATTTTGCCGACGCGCTTGTCGGCTACGTCGACTTACAATGAGCGACAAGGTGACAACGGGACAGACGACTCTTTGAGTTTTTAGTGTCGGGACGCGTTGCTTTTGCCGTGCCCTCGTCCCGATCGCGAAAAGAGATCCGATTCTTCTGAGTCTGATGCAAAAGCAGCCGAACTCGTTTCCAAACGAGCGTCCGCCGGGGCGATTTTGTTCATTTGCAGGTCAAGATTCTTCCAAATCGGGAGCTAAAACTGACAATAAAATCCACACGCTTGCTTTTTCCGGAGCCTTTAATCGTGTCACACACTGTCAAGCAGATTGATTTGTAGACGTGTAAAACGCAGTCGCTGCTCTGATTTAATCCGTCGTACTTCCAGAACTTCTCATAGGCACCCAAGAGAGTTCAGTCGTCACCATGAAAATACTAGATTGACAAAAAATGTTGAACTAAATTTGCTTGAAAAATTACAAGTTTTTGTTTTACTGGTTTTAGTCGCCCAAGAATAAGGCTCAAGAATAACGCTCGATAATAAGGCAAATTAATGGCAGTTAAATTGGGAAGATAATAGAAGACGGGACAAATCGACTTTATATTTTACTGCTTTGCAACTGGTGAGTTTTGAGTTGTTCGGAGGTGGAAAAGGAGCCTGAAACGCCTCGAGCACGTCTGCAAAGTAGCAACAATCATTCTGAGTTTGAAAACAGAATCTGAAAAGGTACTTCGTGGAGTCTTTGACTGCTTATATTCCACCGAAACAGGTTTTTCTGTGAACGGGTGCCCGTTTTGTTTTACGTCAAACTGGAGTTTTGCAAGTGTTTTATGACTGAGGAAGTGCATTCGACAAGTATTTTTTTAACCTCAGGAAATACGCGCAATGCAGCTTTTTCTTTGTTTACGAGAAAGCTCTACGGGGTTCCTTGAACTTGAGGCACACGTAGGAGCTTTATTTTTCCCAGGCCTCCAAATACATCTTACTGTTTTTATCAACAGCTGAGAGATGAGGAAAAAAGTTTGAATGAGTTCAGGTCATCTGGTCAAACTAGTATTTCTAAGATCACGAATCAGTTCATATGTCCAATTAGTTATTTCTGCTTTAACCACAATACTCTTTCTGTCCCTCATCGTCAATTTATGTCCACTCGACCGTCAACTAAACGCCTCTTATCGCGTGACTAAATGTTGTACACAAGTCGTAGCTGCCCTGAGGTTTCCGTGACATTTAGCACCGTGTCAGTCGTTCCTCGGCCGTCAAAACCCACGACTTTTTCCGGCCCAGAACTACATTCAGACTATACGTCAGCTGGTTCACACTGACAACGTTGTCAGAGAAGAAACAGTGTTGATATGTCAACTGAAACTTTTGAACCTGAAACAGCCCAGCAAAAGTAATTTTTTTATTTTTTATTTTATTGAAAAGCTCCGGAAAAAGCTCCAAAATGGACCTTAGGTTATGAAGATATTTTTGTCAAATCAAATACATTTTCAGGTCTATTTAGCCCAGTTTTAACCCCCTTAACTCTACATGTCAACTGACCTGCAAATCATTCATCAGTGCTCCCAGAGAAACGCCTCCGTGCGCCGGTGAACAGCACCCCGCCGCAGCAGCGAGACTGTGAAGCTCAGCCGCAGTATATCACAGTCGTCAGGGACCCCTGTGCGTCAAGTTGCCTGAATTAAAAGTCTTTGAATCCTTCCAGTCCTCCCCTCCCGGGCCGTGGCTCCGACCAGGACACTAATCACAGCCTCGAGGGGGGGAGGACGGGAGGGCGGGGTGTGTGTGTGTGTGGGGGGGGGGGGAGTCATGGTCACAGCCAGAGTGCCTCAGCCCTCCGCAGCTACCAGCCAACCTACGCAGCTCAGCACTTCACTGATTATTCTCCACCGTCCCGGAACAGATGCATTCAAACGTGCCGGTCCAAACCGGGAGACAAAAACGGGAGGACGCGTTCACGCGGTGATTCTTCACACAAAGAGGCACGAAGCTGGATGAGAGCACGAGAGAGAGGGAGAGCGAGCGAGCGCATCTTCCTCTGTGTCTATACAATGAACTGCCGAGTATATTGCAGGCACAAAATGATAATAGAACACAATTAACTTCAAATGGTTTCACTGCACACATAAATCTCTCCCTCTGCGGGGTCACAAACGACTTAACTCCTTCCGTGAAGACGGAGCTTCTAATTGCACACTGCTCTATGTGCTGTGATGCTCACATTGTCAACGTGCGCACTGTTAATGAGCGTTGGGAACTTATCTCGGCAGAATATATTAGCGGCCCGTCCGGACATCAAGCCAACAGCACAGTGTGTCTCTTAAAATTCAATTTCACAGCATTATAAAAGAAGAAGCTGACATCTTTAGGTTGTGCGAGTCGAACACACAGCGACGGTTTCCGTCTCCACGTCCGGTTTACCTTCGAATCTGCTTTTTACTCGCTTGAGTTTTTTTGTTTGTTTTTGTTTTCTTTTCTTCAAATGACCTTGTTTTGCTGAATAGTCTTTACGAAGGGGGGCTGAGTAAATTGAAAGTGACAGAGCATCTGCCTCCAATATTGCCTAAATCAGAGATGAAGGCCTGAACGATACTCGTTGTAGATTAATTACAGGCCGACAGAAGACAGACACGTTGAGGAAACAGAGTAGACGAGTTCGTCAGACGTCCAATGTGACTCGCCTCTGCAGTCGCTGAGATCTTCTTCAGCGACAGTTCTGAAAAGAAGAAAAAAACAATGTAAATCCGGCCTTCTGTGATGTGTGTAGCCTGCGGACGTCTGAGCCGCTGAGGTCACTGCAAGTTGATGGACGCTTGTTCCTTCTCCTTTTACATTTTTTTTACATTTTTTTTTTTTTTAAGTTCAAGCCATCCTCTGCTACACTCCCAGAGCAGCGACGGGATCGATAGTCAGTGCAGAGCCGCGAGCTGTGCACATTTTTCCGCTCTAAAATTCAGGAGATTTAATATTCAAGGAGCAGGAGATATGTCATCGCCGCCCGGGTTGGTCAAACTTTAATGTAAATGTGTCCGATTCAGTGGCCCCATTTCTGGAGGGCTCCACTCGTGACCAACCGGGACTTCACAAACAACCTTTCTTAAAAGATATGGAGTGTAATTTGTGTTCGTTAGTGTCAGCGCGGAGACTCGTTTGGTCTCCGGATGTTGATGATCGTGACGATGATGCTGATATTTCCACGCTGGTTGAGCCAGGGTCACGACAGCTGCCACGGCGGGTTGAAGAACTTGATGGCGTGAGTCTTGGCCCACTTGGCGAAAACGGACTTCTCCGTGATGAAGCGGTGTCCGCCGTAGGGGGCGCTCTCGTGAAGGAGGTACTCGGCGCACTCGTCCCGGCTGCCCGCCTCGTAGTAGTGGTAGGGAACCTTTTTGAAACCCTCCGTCCTGAAAGGAAAGGTAAAGGAAAGAGGTTATTTAACCAGGTTTATTCTGCGTGAGGCCTCATCATCCGCTACCATCATAACGTACAAATTTCCAACTCATCCGTCGGTGTTTAAATTGTGGGTAATGTAGGCAGTAGTATATTCTCTGCTCTCCCTTCATTCCAACCGGTTGAGGGAGATGGCTCCGCCCACCTCTGAGCCTGGTTCTGTCGGGGGGGTTTCTTCCTGTTAAAAGAGAGTTCTTCCTTCCCTCTGTTGGAGGTTTTTCTCCCTTTAAAGGAGAGTTTTTCCCTCCGAGCTAACGGGGGAATTGTTGAAATGTTGGGTTCCTCTGTATGACGTTGTAAAGTTCTGCTGTAAGGACTTTACTTTTACTGTTGTGATTTGCCGCTATATTAATCAAATTGACTTGACTTGACTTGACTGTACTGAAAAATTAGAACCAAGTAATGGACTGATTTCACAGTTGACAAAATCGTAAGCAAACAATGAAAACACTGATTCTAAATGACCTCCTTCTTCTGTCAGCATTTTATCTCTCTGCAATCAACCCAATATATGTGCCAAGCCAGTTTATCTGTCCAGTGTCCAATTGGACACCCCTGTTGTGGTCTGGGGTCTTTTTCTTTTTTTCAATGCCGCAGCAGACAGTGATGACAGATGTCTCCTGCTTTAAGATGACAATTCCCAAAGTGAGGTCCATAAAGAAATCGTTTTCTTGTCCAGCACCTTTGGGATGAGTTGGAGCTGCAGCTTTAAGCCAGAATTCATCACCCAACAACTTACTAGTGCTGTTATGTCTAAATGGGAACAAATCCCTGCGGTCAGCTTTAAAACATTTGTGGAAAAGCTTCCCAGAAAAGTTAAGGCTTTTAGAGGCTTTTAAATATATATATATAAATATATATATATTTATGTTGTGACAAAAAAGTCACTTATGTTTGTTAATATACATATACATAAAAGTACTTTACTGTGATAATATATTATTTAGATTTCATTAAACCAATGCAGTCTGAAATATCTTCTCTTCCAGACAGTTTAGGATAAATTCTGCCTGTGGTTTTGATTGGCTTTTAAAAAAAACTATTATTCGAAGTAATAAACAAACTAAATTATTAAACTCCTAAACTGGAGCTCCTTCAGGACAGCGTTCAGTAATTCGAACTGATTCTGCCCCGAGCAAAGTTCTCCACTCAGCCGGTTTCCTTTATTTGTAAAAGGAGCTGCTATTGGCAGCAAAATTTATTCAGTGAATACTCTTTTAGCTGAACTCCATTTATTTGTAAAAACATCATGACAATATTCATTCCTATTCTGAGCCAAAGTGAATCTGAAAAGATGCAGCTAACTCAGTGATGTACAGTGAAAAAAAATTAAACCACTCTGACCTGAATTTCATGATGAGTCACCGTGTTTACAGTTTGCATTAAAAAAAACGAGCAATCAATGAAGGCAGAAGAGAGCACGGAGCAGTGGATTAGGCTCATTGTTCACTCTGCTGCTGGTTTCTAATGGAGAGTGACAGCTTTATGAGAGGATGACTTGTGCCACAATTGCATTGGTAGAATGAGGACAGACAGAAGAGAAACAGCCATCAGAGCAGCCAGTGGGTCCACAGCAAGAAAGCGACTGCGGCTGCCTGCCAGCGTACAGTAATACACAGCCCAATCACTGCCTCTCCTCTGTGTCACAGTGCCGCGCACCAGCAATAACAAATAAATTCAGTTTCACCTTTTCTGCGGCACCTGTTGAAGCTCCATTATCGCACAACCGCTGAGGTCAATTCTGACTAAGGCCCAGAATATCGCTGCACAAAACTTCCCTTCTTCTGGTTGCACAGGATCATCCAGCTGCCAGGAGCACTTTGCCTGACACTAAATTGTCAATTCAGAAACTCAGTGAAACACAATATCCTCCTGTCTCACACAGGATGGAGGGAAATAAATGAGAGACAGGGAGGGAGAGAAAAACCGCCCCTTAACTGCCTCGCTGAATCATAAAATCCTCCGTGCTGGTTGAATTATCACTGCTCTCTGCTGTGTGTCTGGGGCTGTTTTTATTTTAGCTCCCGTTGTGCACAGGGAACACGGAGAGGATGAAAGGCAGGATTGTCACTGTGCATTAGGTAAGAGTGTTTGATTGATTTTGGGGGGGGGAGGGGTGTAGAGGGAGCTCAGGTAGAGCTGCAGGAAAAGACAAGTTCATCAAGGCTGAGATGAGTTGAGACAGAGCAGCCGTGCCCGGGGGCAACTGCATCCTGTTTGTCATCCCTCCTCTGGCTTCGCGGCCAGACAGCGATCACTCTCGCAGGCGTCGGAGAGACAAGACAACTGGCCGACATACAAATACAAAAACTTGAAGCAGAGGAGGAGCTGCAGCTCAGCCACCCGCAGCGACAGAGACTCTGCAGCCTTCTGGATATTCTAGGCAGGAAAACATAATGGTATTCACGGCACAGAGAACCCAATATGGATTTCAGCATAGAAATTCAGCCATTAAATCCAAAGCGAGGCATTGGAAATGTAACAGGGCAGTCCGCGGATACGGGAGGCTGTGATTGGACGGTGTTGCTGTGAATGTGAAATCTGGTTTTCGAAAGTTTTGTAGGAGCAGTTGCATTTTTTTTTCATCCCTGTATGCAGAAGGTGTGTGGGGAGGGGGGGGGGTGACAGTTGGTGTCTTACTTGCAATAGGTGTCATTTATCATGCCGTACACGTGGATCTCTTTGCACATGTCCATGGCGAGGATGAGCGTGAACCAGCCGGTGCTGAGGTAGGAGCCGGACTGGATCCTGCAAAAAAAAACAAAAAAAAACAGAAAAAAACAGATCTTTTAACGTCATATTCATTTATAGAAGTCTTAAAAGGCTTTTTGCATTGGGAGACCGGATAGCTGAGTGATTAAGGAGCATAACACACGGCCGCAAATACCACCAGCAGTGAGTCACGGGTTTGATTCCCAGCCGGCTGGACCTTTACTGCGTGTCATCCACTTCCTCTGTTTTGCCACATTTCCTGTCTGTCTCTGCTCCATTTTAATAAAGGCAAAGTCATAATGATTGCGAATATTTTTAATGGGACAGAAACGCTGTTTCTCTGACCTTTTGTACTCTTTGCTCTTGCGTGCTTGTAATACCGGTGATCTGAGACTTAAAATTATTCCACCAGATGTTCTTATTGTAGTTTGCAGTGGATCTGAGCTTCAGCTCAAATGTAAATTTAAATGTAAATGCATCTACAGAGCAGCACGACAAACCTCAGATGTAAAAAAAAAAAAAACATGTCAAGTATCACATGAGTAATCTGTCTACAATATGAGAGCAATTTCATATTGTTTTGCATTCCTGGTTTAGGAGGTTGTAACAGTCACAGTTCAGGCTGTATAAAAAGATTTAAAAAGGCAGAGAAACATATTATAAGGTTGTTGAACAGCTCACTGCAACAACACAACGCCGGCCGTCCCCTGAGAATGATGCGGGAACCTCGTGGGCCAATCAATAACACGCGTAACCCTTTCATGGGCATCAGACTAGAAGTGTACGAGTTATATAAAGATTAAAAAAAAAATTGAAGCTTTGATCATTTTCAAACACGGAGCACGGCGTTAAGATCTTGACTCGAGGTTTTTTCAGAGACCAGATTAGCAGCGTCTGAAGTGGGTCATAACGTGTGCACCCGCAGCCCTGACGAGGCAGGAGGTCCCTCGGAACGCCTCTCAGCAATGCAAAACACCACCAGGAGCAGTAAACTTTGTGTAAATGAAAACACAGCGCGCAGCAGGATACTGATAATGATGTGGTAAAAAATGCAAACATCTCCACAGCGATGCGGGAGCAGTACGGCGGAACACAGGTGTCATGTAAATCGTTGTGAATGCCCTATTAGTTGATATCTTAACGTTTTACCTTCGGATTCTTTGTGTTGTCTTTAAAATGTCCGAAATATTTTAAAAATTGGAGCCCGAAGAGATGTTTGTTTTATTCGAACAGCAGCCCGAAGAATCCCACAGACATTCAGTTTAATATCATGTGGGAAAAATAAAGACATTTAGAGCTGCAATTTCTTCTTAGAAAATGACTAACAGTATATTGATTTAAAAATTATTTATATTAAAAAGGTAGTGAAAATTAATAAATCCAACTTTTACTATTCATTAATGAATTAAATCTCTTTTTTTGTAAAGTTTTTGTTCATGTCCATTTTCTGGAGCAGTAAAACCTGCAAAATAGTGTCTGTTATTGGACGAAGGATTTTGGACAGACTGTTCCAGAATCAGCACCATGGACAGCGGTTCTCTCCATTCAATACCACATACAGTACACGTTGTGAATTACACATTAGTCTGACACATTTAATTTTGTAATATGCTTGTTTTTTTGTTGTTTTTTTACAGCTTGTAGACAAGAAACCAAAATACAAATCCATTCGACACAAAAAGAAAATATACATGCTCTGTAACTATCACTGACAATTCAACTTCAGAACAAGATGGAAACTTTTCTTAAAATAATTTTTGAATCTGTGTTTTGCAGCTCCCGTTGACACCGGACTGGAGGAAGTACTCAGATGCAGACTCGGAGACCCAGGAGAAGGTTAGTGGAATTTCGTTACTGAGGGATTGACACACCAAATACAAAGAAACTGCTCACTGTCAGTGCAAAGCAGAAGCTGTAGAAACTAGAGACCCTTAGCCTGTCAGTGAAAAATACAGTATGTGATTAAAATAACAAGAAGAGCAAAGACGTCGTCCTCTAACAAGGCCTTTGATTAAAATAAACTACTGATGAGGACCCTCCACACGTGTGCTCACAGCGACATGCCAAGAAGGCTGTTCTACTCCTTGTGACACGTTTTCTGTGACAAAGCGCACGTGAACTAACTAAAGAATCCAGTTTTTATACTCCGTGTGGACTTTTTTGAGTTGAGATTTTAAATGTATCTTTTTTTTTTTTTTTTTTTTTTGACCTCTTAACATTCACCAACTTTACTAAAAACTTTTTGCTAAAAAAAAAAAAAAATGACCTCTTAACATTCACCTGTAGACAATAGAAAAAGGTGAGAAACTACAATTTTGCGATTTGTGATTCTTATCACAAAGTCGGGAACTACTGTCGTTGGTCTCGGTATCTTAAAATGGTTTGCACAGTTTAAATTGCGAGACTTCGTGCTTCAATTAATGCCTAATCGGGGGTGAAACACATTTCACCAGAATTTCTCCCTCGGCCTGTATTCGGACCGGTGAGCCAAAGGTTCAGATGTCCTACATGAGCCACTGAACCTGCACAGCTGAGCGCACCAGAAAAAGTTCTCAGGTGAACAAGTTGTTGTTGTTGTCATTCCAGAAGCCTCCAAACAGAAAAACCTCCGTCAACACGAGCTGCCAAATAAAACCTCAGTCTGCTCTCCGCACATCGCCATGAAAGTATTTAATTTTCATAAAAGGTCTGTGAATGACGTTATTTTGTTGTGTAAACACTTAACCGGAAAATTCCTGTTAGACTAATGGATGCACCTTTTGAATGATATCTAGAGGTTCATTCCTCAAACAAGTCAACGGTGTGAACGATCCTTTATATTAACCTCCCTCCCTCTCATTACATCTGTCGTCTGTCGTGCTGCCAAACTGTCCATTCCTGCCAGTTATTCAAATTATATACAATTATGGACACACGCGTTATTGAAGCAAAGAGAGGTGGTGGAGGTGGATTTGGAGGTGGAGGAGGAGGAGGAGGAGGAGGAGGAGGGCGCTCAGCTGACAGCAAACTGCGCAAGACCCAGTGGATTGGCGACACAAAGCGGCATCCAAAATGCTGCATTTGAGTTTAAAATTTTGACCTTTAATTTAATAACCTCATAAGGCCAGAGACTAATCTGTAAGGACACCACGTGCGTGTCTCAGGTTCTGTAGTCAGCCTGACTTCTACTGTAGATACACACTTGTACTTTGCAATATTTTCGTTTTATGGCTCCACAAAACACACAGCTTCTCAATAATATGAAAATGATTCAAATCTTGGCCCCAAGATGTCAAAAACATAAAATTAGACAATAAAAATCGTTAAAGCCCAACAGAACTCATTACAGCACACCTGTGAGGCCATTAAAACTGATGAGAGAGTTCAGTCTAAAGCCTCACAATCAAATTATGCCCAACAGTTTTGGTTTCGATTTGCTTAATTGTAAGAAGACCACTTTTCCAGACATCGTCTTCACACGTGCACACCCAAGGGAAAACCTTTGGCTCGCGGTGACCTCCTTAAACGTATTCCGGAGTCGCCGCAAAACATTATGCAAACACGTGCATCATTAAATGCGAAGGAGGTCAAATTCAAACACGGGAGGAAGATTTACACACGGTAGGTTGCACCGTTCTAGTGATAACTGTGAGAGGTGGAGGTTCTGGGCGGAGGTTCAAGGTGGAGGTTCAAGGGTGGAACATAAAGGAATAAATGTATACCGGGTGATTGAAGCAGCGGGTGTCTCCAACCACACGCTGCTCTTCGCACTTCGTCAAGTACCTCTTCGGTGCTCAGTAGTAATTGCCGTGGTGTTTCTGCCCTGCACTCTTTAGAGGTCAGTCAAACGATGTGAGTAACACTCTTCATATCGGCGTCCTTGCCGCTCGAGTTGATCAAGTTCGAGTTTCCGTCGGTGGAGTTCTTATTTGTCGTTTGTTTTAGTTTGTCTTGCTTTCCCCCCCCCCCCCAAATGAAACTGTTTTGCAGCTGACGACTAGCCGCTCCTGTGCGTCATGCTGGTTCGTGCGAACTTGCTGCGTGGTGATGGTTCTCCAAGCACCTTCTGAAGGCTAATGGGTTGTTTACGCAGACACCGGGGTTGGCGTTGGCCCTCGCGGTGTAAATTTCATCGTCCGTCCGTGACCGCGAACGGGCCAGAAAAGTAAACCGGATGCTCGTTACGTACCCTGTGCGTATGACGTGATGTTTGCACCGCCGTCGACATCCACGGCCCTGTTTGTGTTGAGCGTTTGCAAACACTGTTGTCTCTTTTTTTGGACTTCGCGTTCTTTAGACAAACCATCATGTTTTTCTAGTTCTCATGAATTGGCCTCACATTTTCCCGCCGCGCGCGTTACAGATCGTTTTGACCAGATAAGAAAAAGCTGTTGAACATTTGAATTTGGATTTTGAGCTGCGAGGCCGTATAGGGACAGAAATGTTAACTTTGGTCGTAAAATAACTTTTGGAGGGATTACCGCGAGATCTTTGACAGTCATGGTGCACAGAGGTTGAATCCTGCAGGTGTTGGTTGGTCCCCTGACTTTTCCACTGGCGCCACTTTGGGGTTAAAATTTTGTGATTTTATGTGAAATAACCAGAAAAACAAGGAAAATTTGGATACGCACTTTTACATCCAAAGTCTTGTTAATCCCTCCAATTCTTTTTAGCTCATGACCAAGATGACCAATGATCAATCATTCCTCGCATTCAGCACAAACTGCAGCTCTTCCCAAGTATAGGCTGACTTTCTTTTTTTGTCCTGTTCTGAAATATTGTTAGAGGCTTATAATGCTCCCTTTAAGAGCTCTTAAGGACCCTTAAAAACTCACAATATTTGACTGCCGGTACAAAAATAAAAACTGCATTTCAGAGTACTCTACAGCATTCATTAAAAAAAAAAGAAGTGTAATAACGTCAGCATCCCCCTCTTAAAAAGAAGAGGAAAAACAACATTTAATCTTTCGGTGAAGAGTTATTACCTCATTGGCTGTTTAAATAAGAAGGCACACTCCAAACACCCACATGCATCACTATGTTATGTGGCCACACAAAGCCCAACAACTCTGAGGGCAAACAAGCTGAAATCAATTTAGAAAACAATCAGCAACTAAACTAAATAGTTTCAGCCAATTTATTGAAAAATGGGTGTTTAAAGCTCCGAGCGCAGAATGTAGTTTGTAGCTTTTGAGTTTGGATAGTCCCGCAAACTCCGTCACACACACAGAAACATGGGGGTTACGGGGAGGTGAAATTACAACAAAAAAAAGAAGCAATTTGTCATAATAAAGGAGTGGAGGAGCACAGAAGGGAAATGGCACATTATCACCGATATGCAGCTCGGCAGCTCTCAGCCGTCAGAGCTGTCAACACATCACTGTTACCCTGCATTATTCATTAGCCATTTGCCACTCGAGCAGCGGACACGCAGACTCCGACGCAAATACAGGCACACGTCCACCACACCCCCCAGTCGAGAGCCGGATGTCCCGGAGCAAAAAGGCTCGCTGGGTTAAATAAAAGGAGGTGGGATCTGCTGACCTTATAACTAACATTTCAAAGCGGACGTCTGGGGGGTGGAGACGCCGAGAAAACGACTGATATAACAAGCAATGTGTTTACCTATGACAATTATAATGTGGCAACTTTACAGAGAGGACGCTGTTATTGTGTGGCCAATTTAAAATACAGATAAGGCACGGTGCGAAGCTGCTTTGGCAGGCGACAAATAACATCCAGAGCCGGAGGACAGAGAGAGAATGCAATTTGCTTGTTTTTGTTAAAGCAGAGAAACGCAGCCTTTTACTCAAAGACGGCAAACCAAATGTGTCATGAGGTCTGGCTCGCCAGTGCCTGGCTTTTCACGGAGTCTCTTTAAGTCCCCGCTGAGACAGCTTTCTTGAAAAATGAAACCATAAATTGTGTTTGAGCACGAACGTCGCGGCATAAAAAAAGAAAAAATGAAAAAAAGAAAGCGCAAATAATAAAAAAAAATAAAAAAAGCTCAGTTAAATCCGTCTTTTTCTCGCTCTCCAACACAAACAAGTGAGGTGGGAGTGATTGGGACTGACACGCTGCCGTGCTGCCAGCACTGGGAAATGAAGACTGTCTGAGAAACGAAGTCAGACGCTCTGAGCCTAAGTAAATAATCCCCTAAGTCTGACTGAGCTGGAGCTTGTTGCGCTTTACCTGCCGAGCTCCGGCGGCTAAGGAACCGGCGGAGGGCTGCCCGGGATCAGCGAGAGACTCCTCCACCTCCGGCTCTGTTCAATAACTCGCACTTGACATTCGCAGCGGGATCGCCGTCCACGTGGGCGAGAAAATCCGCGCCGACGAGCGATTCGGTCGAACCGTGCTTCATAATGCCTCTGCCAGCTGCACAAATGTGATATGACACCTGTCAAAAACACTTAGTGGAATATAACTCGGCTCTATTGTGAGAAGTTGATCCTTACGCAGGGAGGAAGTCGTTTTGGCTGCAAAAACCGCTCTTATGTCAGACAAAAGTAAGTGATGTAATATTAGACAAACGCACGAATTCACATGGTCACAGCGGGAGGCCTACGTGTCGCTGTTTACAGCCGTCTACTGTAATGTTCAAAGAAACACCTGCTCTCATTATGCACAGCTCAGCGTTGAGCTAAGCGCTTATGGCAGTTCGTCAATCCTGAAGGAGCAGTCTTGACTGTCGGGGAAATGCGCTCGTTTGCTTTCTTGCCTACTATCGCGCCACGGTGTGCGATACGCCCGCCAGTCCACCAAAAGGATCGCCAATATGCTGCGTAAGCCGACTGGCTTGGCTCAGCATCAAGCCATCTCAGTTGTTTCCTCACGTTTCGGAATTTCCACGCTACGTTACGCTCGTCTTATGTTAAATGTTCAGACGTGAGATCTGTATCAACATCTTCACATTACTTTTAGCGAGAGTGCAAATAAGCATCCCTTCAAAGGGAGGTCTGTAAACCTTTTCCGTATACGTCAGTTTCTGTCTTTCGTTTTGCCCTTTAATCTCTTCCTGCAGCGCCCCCTGCTGTGTGGAGGCCGGCGCCAACACTTTGTTTACAATTCAAAACAGATTTTCGACTCATTTTAACCCCAACACATCGTCTGACTCATTTCTCCTGCAATAACATCTGTTTCTGGCTACGAACTTTTAATTTGCTGAGTGATTTTCACTCTCGTAGTATCTGATAGTTTATCTGCCTCTGAAGCGCCTTGTTTTTCGAAGGTGCTGCATGAATCAGGTTATATTATTATTGCTGCGCTTAAGATCCGCAGCAGGATCAGTGCGGTACCTCCTGTTCTTTTCCAGTCAGGTCAGGTTGTTCGTCAGGAGAGACCCTCACACTCCCAATCATCCATTCTCCATCAACTTACTTCAGACACAATCTGGCGAGAGCATTTCATCAGACCAAGTCTCCTTCCTCTCCGAGAAGAGTCTGGCCATTATATCAACCATCTATCTCTCTCTTAATCTCTTTTTTCGCTCTTCTGTTTTTGCCTCCAAGAAATTGCCACTCGAGCGGAGCTTCATATATATATTGTCTGGGGTTGCACAAGTGCCATCCAGCCGCTGTACACAAACACAAAGCTGTTTCGTGGAATGACTTCTTCACTCGATGTACTGCTTTAAAATCGATATGCGCTCCAACAACATGAACAGCAGAGTACATCGCCTCCGTCCCTCTCTTTCTCCGTCCTCGTGTGAGTTTCTCCTCTCGGCAGGATGTAGCAGGATGCAAATGAGAGTTTTGTTATTAATTGATTACCTCGTACAGCAGCGGGCCGCCAGACATGTCGTTGTGTTTGCTCATGGGCGAGTTCGGTGGAAAGGAACAACGCGCCACGTCTTCCTGTGTTTCTGAAGCAGCTGCCGAGGCCCGGGGACACGACAGCGTCAAAATCCCGAGCGTAGCCGGCGGGTGAAAACCGGGCGTTGTTTTTTTTGGTTTTTTTTTTTGCTAACATTTTTCTTTTACACAGAACAGAGCGCAGCAATTTATTTTAACGATAGGAGTGGACAATGCAACTGTGTAGGCTTGCTGAGGCGTTTCACAATTTGGCCGGGAGGCAATGTGAAGCATGGGGGAATTACCTCCACGACCTGCATTATGAAAAAGACGGTTTGCTTCCTTTAATTCTGGATTTGTTTACTTTTGTATGCGACGCTATTAATAACCAGGAAGAGGCCCCTGGAGAAAAGACCCCTGTTTATGCAGAGAAGCTCCGCCTTCTGTTTGGATGATGTCAGGGCAGATAAGGCGAGCTGGAAAAATTTATTTTTGATCTGCTTTTCTGTTTTTCTTTACCTCCAATGACTCTCCGACATACAGCGAACCATAAACTAATTTCTTGCTTCGTTTTGTAGTTTTAACCCGCTTCATCAGCTCGGGTTGTTTTTGTAATCACAGGCTTTCTTAAATAGGTCTCTGCTTTTAGCCATACTGGCTGGTGTAGCTGAAATATCTCAACAACTATTGGATTTCTTTTAATTTTCTAAGACATTCCTGTTCCCCAGAGGATGAATCCTGGCGACTCCGGTGGTCTTGAGACTTTTCCTGCCGCCATTAAGTTGACTTATTTCCAAAGAAATTAGGAATATGTTAAAAAAATAAACCAAAAAATAAATAACTAAGAATCTACTAATGTAAAAATATGTTGGACTGTGGTTGTGCAATAGAAAAAAATATTCAAATTACTGAGATAATTACCATATAAAATGTACTCACTTGGTAGTTCAATTAATAAAACTGTCTGAATCGTATTTAATTAAACTAAGAATGGCCACAACAACAAATGCACCTAAAGTTAAGACCACCCGTTGTCTGCATCAAATAATAAACATGTTATAATGTGAACTATGTCATTTTACATGTAAAGTTAATAAGCTGTCGACAGTTTGCTTTGTTAAACTGTCTCAGTGTTGACAAAATTGAAGAAATGTAATTCAGGTGAGACATTTTACCGCGTATGTTGCTGCGAGTTACATCTAGTAATGCAGTTCACATCGAGGCAGCGAATGTATGTGCTGTATTGTTTTCAGTCTTTCCTGTCTCGTAGCAGCAGGAGATGAGCTCAACCTTCAGCCCTGTCATATTTCTGTTTTTCATTTTCTGGCAGTGTTATGAATCCTTGAACAACTTTTTTCAAAGATTGGATAACACAATGTTGTGGCACTGTATTGAGCCAAAAATACAAAGCAACTTCAGCAAACAATACAATATCGCTGGAGTGTGGTTCACAGATAAGTGATACTGATCTGTCGTAATTTTAAATCTCTTTCAGTCAAGGTCATGGTTGGGGATTATGTTTTGTTTGGTTAATTTTAAGAACTTTAGAGGGTCTGGAGTTGTTTATTTTTGTAATTGTACAAGTGTATTTTAATAGTTTTTGACATTTCCTTTCTTCAGTTAATAGAGATGTAGTGTTTGCTGAAGGCTGATCATATTATATTTAAAAACATTTATTGCGAATTTCCAAAATCACCAAAAGGAAGTTTGTTCAGTTGCTTTCTCTGTTGTGTCCTCCGATATGCAATGCTTTTTCTGTGGGATTACTCATTTGTCCCGTAAATTCTTCAGGGTCTGCCGTTATTGGATTTTAGTCCCTTGGGTGTCGCTTTCTTTTCTAGTTCAATATTCTCTGCTGTTTTTCAAATGTTCTGTGTCTCTCTCCAGTGACCTTTTTTTTACCACTATTTCCTGTTCACACTCGATCCCTGCTCCTGTTTTTGTCCCCTCTGTCCACAATCTCTGTCGTTGACCCTTTCAACTCTCGTCATTCTCCCCCTCCCTCCCCCCCATATCACCGCCTGCTCATCCCTCTCTCTGCTTTCCTCTGTTCTGACCTTCTGTTCCTGGCCTTCCCCTCTCCCGCGAGTTAATGGCCTTGTACTTCCTCTAAAGTAGATGTCAATATGAGCACAGGGAGGGGGGGGGTAAAAAGGTACAAAGAGGCTCTGAACTCCCCGTGTGGAGGCTGATGTCACAGCGAACGGCCAATCGTCGCTCTGACATTTTGCACAGAACATTTTCTAAAGTGAAGTGCCTACTGACCAGCTAATCCGAAGCACAGTGAGTTTACTGTCACTGGGGTCAAATTATGCTCCATTTTAGTGATGATGACCAGCAGAGAGAGAGAGAGAGAGAGCGGATTGAGGACTACGTGGCAAGACAACTACGATGCAGTGAAATATCAGCACAGACAAGTAGAAATGTGTTGTTATCTTTCCCTTGAGTGTCCCAGAAAAATGTCAGCGCTTCAAAGCAGGCTGCTGCCACAGATTTTTTTTTTTTAAATTTTCAGCTGCATTGTCATCATTACTCAGCTTTTTCTAACGTGAGATCCCACTTTACTCGTGAAGTACAACGTCTGCCTGTTAGGGTTGTTAAATGCTGTACTAATCAGATCTAAAAACTAACTTTTCAGGGAGTTTTAAAGGTAATCGGTGACTGATATTTTAGGGTAAAATCTGCCAAAATTGGGAGAGCTACAGTAAAACATGCCTCATTAATTCCAGGAAGTGCTGCAAAAGTTAAAGTGGCAGATTTATCATTATGCTGAGTCTGGCCAAAGTCCAGTTTCTGGGAAATATTTATTTCTTAAAAGTTGTTCTGACATTTCTGATGAAGCCTGTCGTCCTCTGAAGGTGCTTCACGAATCATTCGATTTATAATTATTCAAACGAGTGTACAAACCAGCATTACAACAAAAAACAAAAAATGGTGCTTTAATCCAAAGAATACAGCACAAAACAACATGCTGTAGCATCGATGTGTTCATGAAATGCAAATTCTTCCAAGTGAAATGCTCGATACAACAAACGAAAGCAAACTCCTGCACATTTGTACACACAGCAGAAAATGTGATGTGTAAATGGGTGGCGAGCTGCTGCATCTCATACTTGTACATGTGGTCTGTTCCCTGCGGACTCTGTGCTGTTAACATGATCTAGGCTGCTGTGTTTACTGACACTCTGCATGCGGGGAGAACATCCATCATCCTAACTCGCTGCATTCATTCGTCCCCTGTCACGTTTACAGGAGGGAAAAAAAATTACAAATACAAAAACACAACCAAATGGCCGAGCAGATGGTGGTTAATGGCAACAGCCAAAAAGTAACATACCCCCACCCTCGGCTTCCGTCCGCCACGCTCGCGCCGCTCCTGACATGCACGGAGCATCACGGCGAGGGGTTTTCCACTGATCTCCTTGTCTCCGCCTGGCAACCATCACTTTAATAATTCTCTCAGAGCTGAAGAAGGCATCTGATGCTCTTTATGCCCACCGCCACCCCAGCAGTTTTCTCTCATTAATTTCGCAGTGAGTCTGAGGCGAAGAATTCGATGAGAAGACAACACATTTACTGTACGTCTCAATCTGCGTCATTCTATGTCCGTGTCTTAAGGTGAACGTGTGTTCGAGCGACGTATCTTCTTACAGTTTATGTCTTGGGGCAAAGTAAATGCGTAATATCCTACCTCCCTCTTAGATGGCATTAAACACTTGTTAAATTTCATAATTCAAAGCCATTCAGTGATGTTAAATCCATTACAGTGCTGCATACAACTTTGATAATAAATCCTAATTAACTCGGTGCTTATTCCTGAAATAGACCGCTGCCAGGTGCCGTTGCCTTTGATGTAAAGATCCGAAGACAGATTCTTTAAAAACTTTTGACATAATTAAAGAATATTTCTTTCTTAATTTTCTATAGCCCCAAGGAGAAGATAATACTTCTACGGAGGAGAAAAATAGTGCGCGTATCATGGTGTAATATTGTTCCCCCAGTATGCTTTTAATTGAGGTCAACTGATCGCACTCAAAGGCCTCAAAATTGAGTCAAAGTAAAATGCGGTCTGCCCGCTCCGATAGTCGTTTCACACAATTACAGCCCGCGGATCATTTCGCCGTCTTGGTCACACTCTTGGCTAAAATTTCAAAGTAAATTTCGTAGGAAACAGCTGGGCAGATACTTCGAACTGATTGTGTAGCCCCGCTGCTCGTTTTAAAAGACAAAGGCAGATTAGGTAACCATGGCTCAGCAGTGAATCAAACTGTGCCACACACGCCGAGCATATTTTCTGTTACATTTCAAGGCATTTATCCGGCGTGCTAATCCTCACTGTCGCACAATGAGCGGAACAGCACATTCATACTTGGGTTCAAGTCATTTCAGTATTTTTAGTTGTCGAGAGCTCGTGTTGTGTGCCAGCGCTCGGTGATTTTTTCAGTCATCAGTGTCTGTGCTGAAATCTCTTATTGTATAATTGTGGGAAAGTGTCTGTGTTTACATCCAGGCCACCGAGGAATCTTTAAACACTTTCTATGACGTGCAGACGCCGGCGACTTCATGTGAAACAAGTTGTTTGTTAAACAAAACAAAAATGTCTACCATATAAAAGCAGCTCTGAAACGTATTAGCATCCTATACGCTATGATATGACGAAATCGGATACTTACAAGAGCTGCTGGTGTTTTGTAATTATATAAAAATATCTTCCAAACTTTTCTTTTTGTTTTATTACAACCAAGTCTAACAAGAAAATCCTGAATATATGCCAGTATTTGTATACTTTTTCGGGTTTTTTTCTTTTTCTATATAAAAAAAAAAAAAGGTTTATTTAATTCAACACATTGACCACAGCTCGATGAGGATTTATTAAGCATTAAAGAGATTTGCAAAATTGTCCGACTGACGCCCATTAAAACGGAGATATCTGTTCTGTCGGGCAGAACGACCGCTGACAAATCAATATTTAAATGAAATAATCCCATAAAATAGTCGGGGGATTCACTTAAATTCGGTTTCACCTCTGGGGAACACGAATATCTGCGGAAAATGTTGCGCCAATCCGCGCTATCGATTGCCGAGATATTTACCTGAATGAGAAAACTACTTGACCTCACGGGGGTGCATTAAAAAGAAAAGTCAGGGTCTCACCATTAGCAGCAGGACTTATCCTCTGAGGAGTACGAATCCCAGCAAAAGAACTGAACTGCAATCCATTCATTATTTGTTGAGTTATTTCAGTCTCAACCAAAGTGACCAGCATTTCTATACATAGAGCCATGCAGCATATTGTAGCTAAATATTTATGCAGCTGTCATAAGAAATTAAAATTAAAAAAAGGATTTAATACATCTGTGCCTGATGACGCTCTCTCTGATACACATCCTCCGTTTTGATATTTCAGTCCAAACGCCAGATTCCTCCATGGACACGATTGGAACCAATCATAGCGGGAGCAGGTGTCAAACTCGCAGCAGGCCAAACAGCGTCCACATGTACCAAACACAACGTATGCACTCTCCCACATGGGCCACTGGTAATGAGTATTTGTTCTGGTGTCATGGAAACAGGCCACCTGTCAGCCAGCAACCCGTCCACAGCCCACCTGTCACCTGCCAACGACCACGGCATTTTATTTTGGGGTGCGTGAGAGAATGAGAAACACAGACGCTGTGAATGGCAGGTTTGAATTTTAATTGACTGAGTGAGAAAAAGGGAAAAAGCTGCAACAACAATAACACAAGGAATTTTTTTTTAAAAAGTCTCCCCTGCTGCACTGAACCCAAACTGAATATGAAGCACTGCATACCGGTTCAGTATTGGCGTCATTTAGATTTTCCTTTTCCTTTTGTCTGCCTATGAGGCTCATTGATTTGTTTTTTTCCTGCTTTTCTTGGTTTAATTGCATGAAACTGCGCGCATCAGATTCCCTAAAGCTACAGTGCATCCTCAGCGCTGTGACGTTGCTTCTGTTCCCGCCTTTCACAATAAAGTAGCAGCAACTGAAACTGAAGGATGCAGGATGGTATTTCTTTTTCTTTCTTTTTTTTTTTTGTTGTTTTTGTCCCGACTGTCAGATATTTAGAGACGAGGATTACAGCTCCAGTTCACCCAGAGTTCGAGTGATGAATTTTTGACTCGTCTGCAGACTTAATAAAACAAAACAAAAAAACACATCCTCTACAATATTTAGGTGAGACGTGGGAGAAGAAATTTCATGAAGGAATTAGGTGGCGTCCGCACACCGAATTACAGAAATGTTATTGGACTAAAAACAGGAAACGTTTCGAAACTTTCTGTCGCCCAAACAAGCCTTTGTTGACCCAGCGGTGTCGAAGTTTTGCCTTTTTCCAGTACAATACAAATTTCTGGGAGATTTAGTTGGTGTTCATTGTACACTCGCTACTTTTTCCTCTTGATAAAAAAAAAAAAACAACTAACTACAGAGATTAAATCAGTTAAACAAACGTATGACGCTCACAATGTTCACCATCTTAGTTTAGCATGGTAGCACAAAGCCCAGCAGAAGCTGATGGAACTCGTATTGATTTTAAGACATCAACTCGAGCCTCAGGAAAAGATGATGATGCTTCTTTTTTTTTTTTTTTTTATCCCACCAACATAATTAACCTCTGATTACTGAGGAAAAAACTAAAAACTGACATTAATCAAAACTGAAAAGAAATGTTAACTGCAGCTCTGATTCAAACCACGTGCTGCATTCAGCAGAGTGAAGTTGTGTTTCAAATGTTATTCACGCAACAGTTTTATGAAGTTCGCGAAACAATATCTTGACATAAAGAGAGCTAGACTTCACGGTTGAAAAGCCTATTAGCGCCACTTATCGAAGCTGAGACAAACAGCCTCGAGTAAAAGACCCGAACTCACTTCACAGGAGAAAGCAACATTTGTTTTGCTAAAAGAGAGGAGTTTTATTTATGTATTATTCACAGTGTGTCTGAAGTGTCTTGGAAATGAGAGCCTCATGCCAGCTGAGAGGTTTATCTTAACCAATTTTAGTGAGCGACATAAGAAATAAGCTTCGCTACATAACGGCTTACAGCCTTTTCCCTCAAAGAGAAGCAAAGCCTGGCAGTGTTAGTGCCATGTTTTACTCACCAGACGTAGAAACAACACGGCCCGTGTGCCTCTGCGCACGACATTGGTCATAAAGCATTTATGAAGATTTATTTCGCGAGGAAAAGCAGAGAAACAAACGGCTGAAGGTCAGAAGAGGCGAGCAGGAGTCTGACGAGGTCTGGTGAAAGTGCAGCGCTCGGGCGAGTCGAGAAGGGAGAGGGTAGAAAAACAGCGCGAGCCTGTTCAACATGTTAATGGGATGGCTGTCCAAGACCGGGGGAGTAAAAAAAAAAAAAAAAAAACAAGGATTAGCAAAACAGATGAGGACCAACTTAAGCGATTTCTCCTGGGACAGAGATCAAGACAAAGACCTAAGCTCTAGAATTACACACTGAAACTACTGATTATCATTGATTTAAAGCTCAATAATCAATTAATCTCACTTGTACTGTTGAATAATTTAGAGCAGCCACCTCTCGGGCATCGCACCTTCGAGAGCGTCACAACGGGGAGTAATCCCAATAACTGGGATACTATTAAACTCTCCCGGGCTGCTCTTAAGCCACACACGGCCTCTCTTACAGTAAAGAAGATTTATGGAGGCTCACAAAGAAATGTTCTTACGACCTCTATATGTAACACCCTCTCGCTCTGGGCTCCGCGGGGGGGGGGGGGGGGCTTAAGTCGCACGCTGACGTGATTTTTACATTTTCATGTTCATCACGCCACATTTTGACGTTGGCAAATGACGCCGCACACAAATCAGAGAAGCTGAAAGGTGTGACAGGCAGGATAATGAAGTGATTATTCTTCTTTTAACGTGTATTACATTCACTAAGCTGACACATTTACACAATGCCAGATCTCATAGATTCAATTTTCCAAATCGAATGTGGAGTATATTCATACGTACTTATGCATTGTTTTGAGTATTTCTGAAAATATAATACTTCATACGCGTTCTCTTCTAACTTTTCTTAAAATCAGAGGCGGTCCAGCTGTGAAGCCGAGGAGGTGCCGAGGGAATCGACGAGAGGGAGCAGAAGGCGAAAAGGGAGACGAGCAGGTGGTCCCGGTGGTCTAAACAAACAATGGGAGGTGATTCGCACAGTCAGCAGCTTCAGCAGCAGCACAGCTCACGTAGGTAATTTCGGTACTTTAAAATTCTTGGTGTCTGATTGCTGTCATTTGCATAAAAAAAACAGCTCTCCTTTCGGCCTCGACTCCATTTAGAAATCAGAGGGGAAAAAAAGAGGCTCCTCGATATGCCAGAACTTGACTGAAAATGATCACATTTTTACGTTTTCTTCTGTCGTCCTGTATGTGCGCGGGTACACTGCGAACAGGAACTGCTAACTGCTAATTCGACACTTTAAATGGTGCCAATTTGCCAGAATGTAAAGAAAACAAAAAGGTCGTAGCCCACAGCGCAGTTCATTGAAGCCATGGCAATGCTGTGCTTCCCCCCAAAGCATCATGGGAAGTGTAGATCTATGAATTTGTCTGGAGGGCATAGATTTACATTTTACAAATAAAATATGATGTGTTGCTAAGAATTATTAAAAGTACCTAACAATATATGAAATAGTTATTAGTAGGTCTCCGACATTCAAATGCTGCTCGTGTGTTGATGCTACAGTTGAGAATATCAACTGATCAATCAGTCGTTTGACAATTTAAGGTATTTCCAAGCATAGATGGCCAAAAAATTGCCCATTTCCACCTTAACAATATAAATATTTACTGATTTGCTTCCATGTTTTGATAGAGAACTGAATATTTTGAGGTTTTCTCAAATCAAAACATTTGACGGTGTCGCCTTGGAAACTGTGATGGACATTTCACACTATTTTTAGATTTTTTTTTTTTTTTTTCTTGATCAAATGATTAATCAAGTAACCATGAAACGTGTGGAACATAATTAGCAGATTCAAAATTTCAAATGCAATGAAAATAATCATTATTTGCATAAACATCCAGTGATATGTTGCATATGTTATTGTAATCTGCATTTTTTTTTTACTTTTTATATTGTAATTTTTAGTTGCACTTTAAAGAGAATACTGGTGTTGTTTAAGTTTACAAAATATGAATAAAAATAGGACAGCTGCCTTTTGAAAATTGTCTCATATTGTAAAAACATGAAGAAAGTTATTGTTGTCTTGTATATTAGTCCATAACAATCACATTTCAGAGAGTATGAATGTTTGCATACTTTTAGCTCAAAACAGTCAAACTAAAGACATAAGTATGACATAATAAACATTTAAAAGCAGCCTGTACCAACATCAGTGAAGGCTCAATGTCTTTGGGAGCTGCTGACCAGCAAGTAAATCATCTAATTCCAAACTGGAAATGTCTCACTGGGATTACGAGGATTTGTGCGTCAGCGTGTTCAAAAATTTGAAAACAAATTGCAGGGCATTAAAGCGCCGCGTTCACGGACTGAAAAGAGCTCCAAGAGCTGCTGTTTGTCAGGTAAAGAAAACCGCAGATTTTATTTTATTTGTCACTGGCTGAGAAACTCTCAGAAGCTCTGTGAGGGCTTGACAATTTTACAAGCAGATTTGAATGGCTCTGCCAAGAGGTGATTGCGTCCCTTTTCACACAGTGTTGTACAACTATAATCTGAAGTGACGAGCTCGCGTCCAATTTAGGGCTGGACGTATAACAGAGCGTCAGTGACAGGATGCATTACAGCTGATGCTGCACAGAGTGTTATGGCCGCACTCATTCTTCTTGCTTAGGACACTGACGGGAGATCCGTCTTTGTCCGGCTCGCGACGCTAAGTGCATTACTCCACATCGCAGCGCGAGCGTCAACCCACGCGGCCGGCTGCTCGCCTCGCATTTTACGTTTCTTTTGGCCCGTTCTGCAGATTATTTGATTGTGATTCCACAGTACAGTGAGCGTAAAAAAAATAAATAAACGAGTCTGCAGCCAGCCTAAACATCAGAGGAAATCTTGTTCAAGTCCGACGGCATTAAGAGGATCCATGAGACATGTAGGGAGAACAAGTTATCTGGTCTGTTGAGAGACTTAAAATTCTGCACCTGCTGCAGTTAAAATGTCAAAAGATGGCCTGGGAAAAGACGAAGAGGAGGAGGGGGAGGGGGAGAGGGAGGAGGAGAGGGAGAGGGAGGAGGAGCGGTACAAATTTACAGCGGTATACCTGTGAAACATTCTCATGCCTGACCACCGCATACCCTATTTCAAAGGCTCTCAAGCTCTCACCTTCACGCCAAAACAACCGGCTCCTGCACGAAACGCCGGCACCAACCCGAGACACGTTAATTGCTTTTTCCTGCAGCAGTGGTTTGGACAAAACCACGACCCGTTCTGTGCACGCGTGTGACCCGTTTTATTTTGAAACCTGATTAATGTGAGGACAGAGGATATTTAGCATCGCTAGAAATACACATTACTGTATGTACTGTACACTGCACACACCAGCAGTAGTAAGAGACAGATGATATTAATTCAGTATTTCCATGATCCTTTATACTTCCACAACACTGTGCTCATATTAGAGCCTAATACAAAACAATTAAAAATGTCAGTGTCCTACATTTTCAAAGCTCAAATATATCGCTTAAGACAGAAAAACAAGAAATCTTTACATCTTAGAATCAAAAATCTTGAAAATAAATGACATTTTTGCTCATTAATGTCAGTAAAAACACCTTTTTATTCATTTTATTGCCTTTTATATCACTATTCTTGCTTGCGCTGCTCTTAATGCTCTACTTTGTATTCTACTGTGATTTTTGCCTTCTGAATAATATTTCTTTTTGCTATTACCGCTGAGTAATTTCTCAATAGAGGCCAATAAAGTCTCATCTGATCTTTTTATGCCTGAATAAGGACAATACGGCTCTTTAAAGGACAAATAAAATTCTCATAAAAGTATAAAGTAAATATGCAAGAAGCTGTGCTGCAGATGTCGGTGCACAGACTCATTCTCAATACACACCAACACACTGTGGAGCTCTGCGTTAGGAGGCTATTTTATCTCTTTAGGGTGTTATTTTCTGGAGGCACATAGCCATTTGATTTAATAAGGCTTATTAGATGAGGCTGGCTTGCTACATGACTAGTGATGCAGGTGTGTGTTTGGGAGATTTCACCCAATGGGAGCTTATTCGGGCGCTGCAAAGCAGAGCAGAAAACGCATTTATAGCTTTTTGTGGCTGCGGGCTAACCATCGTGTCTACCTGCATTACTGCCCAGCTGGCAGAATAACTGCTTCACGAGAGCTGGACATGATTCTGTTAGTATCCACCGCAGAGAGATTTTACTCCCCTCCCCAAAAAAAGAAGCAAGGACGCTTCCATAAAAGGCGTGACAAATACGTGTCACGTTTGTGGCAGAATTGTTGGTGACATGAAAGTAAAAGTCATCTGCTATTTTTCTACCACACAAAATCAAATTAGACATCAAATGTGGAAAGAAAGGATAAAAAAAAATAGATATACTGTGCGGCTGTAAAATGTTTGTGGGCAGTTGTGTCAACATGACAGTGCCCTCGTGCACGAACGGAAAGTCCTTAAAGAAATGCTTTTCTGAGTTTGTGGTGGGGGAACTTGACTGCAAAGAGCTCCTCAGGTTTGTAGTTAATGCAAGTGGTTCATGGCAGTACAACAGCAGAGCCCTACACAACACTATAATATAAGATAAAAATCACCCAAACAAAATGTCTTTACATTCTTTCGTTTAGCAATGTTACATTTGCAACGAGTTTCATTACCGAGTGCGACACACTGCCGCGATATCAATAATTTGTTTCCATTGATTGAACTCCGGGTTTATTAGCTCCTAACAACAAATAGCTTTTGTTGATGTCATTTGCCAAAACAGGGCTCACATACTTTTGCCAACTTACACAGTGAATGTCTGAATTAAATAATTAGTTTGCAGATTGTGAGTGCTCAGAATTGGGCAGTTTGTGTACTAAATTTCCCCAATGAGGGATTAATGAAGTCTTAATTTAATCATTCTCTTGCCACTGCAGACGTGTAATGTTTAGGTGCCCGCGTACTTTTGCCATTAATTGTATATTAGGAAATAAAGTAAATACTCAAAAAAGAAAAGGGACAATAAAATACGGTTACATTGTAACCTTGGTTCTCTGAGTGACGAGACTATCTGATCTTGAGATGATATTGAACGAGCAACACTTACTGATCCAAACGCCACCGGTCATGCAATTTCATGCAAATATTTTTTATTTAAAAAATCTACAAAATACACAGAAGCTGTGAAGAAAATCTGCTCTTATCGCAGAAGTTTTTTTTTTTTTTTACGTTACAAAAGCAAATAGATCCCGAATGTCCCTCCCGGTCCGCTTTAATAGTTTTGCGAGGATCATCCGAGCGTCATTACATCATTAGGGCATGAATGCAAACAGGCTTTAAGGAAGACTGCACTTCGCCTTTCAGCTGACAGTTTGATTTTTCTCCCTCCGACAAAACGCCTCATTTCCCTCTCGGACGGGGTCACGAGAACACAGAAAACGACGAGTCGATCATCCCCTCTTCCTTTGGGAGCAGAAACTGTGCTGATCGCCTTTGACCCGATGAGCAGCCACCCAGAACGCCGGGTTATTTGTGTCTCGGGGTTTCCAGTTGCTTCATTTAATAAGATAATTTCACAGCAATTACAAGCTTTCAACACAGAAATGTAATGTCATTACACGCTTGCTCGGTGACAGATTCTTGGGTTTTGGTTGGAAAGCAACACGCTCGGTGCTCATTTTTAGGGCCGTGTGCGGTGGAGATCACAGTTTTATGTGGAGGGGAACGCAATGAATCCTCCGGCTCCCTTTTTCTCTTTAACCGGCACGTTGTGATAAGCATGAAATTACAGCTATGTGATGATACGGCAAACACTGAGCTTCAATCTCCTACATGAACCGACAGCAGCAATTCTACTATCTGCTGTTCCTGCTCTCGACATCCAAAACACAAAGCAATTACAGATACAGTCACGTACGACGCACCCTGTAAACACAAGGCTGTGCACTGCCAGAGAGTTATTTGACATTAAGGCCGGTGGCTGCTTTCAATCACATCAAGACACGGATTGCATCAACAAAGTTCAGTGACTGGAGCATTCTATTACATTCCTCTTTTTTTGAGGGTCGGGCAACAATTCTCATCTTCTTTGTCTGACACACTTCAAAGCTGCACCGTCAACTTTTTTTTTCACGAAAGCACAATGAGGTGAGGCACAGAATCACATCTCTGTTAAGTGTAGAAATTTAATGGAGTTGATTTTCTGCGGAGGGTGTGTGCAGTGCTCTTCAAGAACGCCAGCAAGAGTTCTTAAGGCATTAACGTGTCGTTACGCAGCAAAGTGCAGGTTGTGGCCGTGAGGAAACGTGTTGTGTGAGTTAACAAAATGTAAAAAAAAAATCAAGTCTGACCTGCTTTCCAGGACTGCCATGACTCAAGACGATCATCTTTGTTACTTTTCGACCATAATTATTGGACTTATTAATTAATCCATCAGCTACCTTCTGATTGCAGCAATCTGTATAAAATGACATTTAAAAGCAACAATAAAAAAAACCTGAACTTTTAAATTTGAGAAGTTTTAGCTTCTCTTTTTTTCTCTTCAGAATCCTGCAGGCACTTCATCAACATGTGAACAAAGTTCACGACCAGAATCTGAGCATATGGAATTATTATGGAAGATTTGCTTTCCAGAAGAATTTAACTTTGGTTAACCCTGATATGCATGCGCATATGTGCCCTTGCAAACTGTAATTTAAGCATCGGATCATCCAACATTTACGACCCTGCTCTCCAAAAGGAAAAGCAAAGGAAATAGCCGAAAGCTTCTTTGAAGAGGTCTTTGATAGTTCTGTAAAACCGAAACTTGCTCCGTGTGATCGGGTCGAGTGGGGTCTCGTTCTACTGCCGCATGTCAATGTGTGGCAAAATATCCAGTACGGTCCAAATCAAGTGTGCATGTATCATCTTTGTTCATTTACAATAGTTTTTCCTGTTTCTATGGCATTTACATTCCCCCTTAGAGCATTATGATGATGATTAATTTTTATTGCTGCTCTTTTGCTTATTAAAAGATCAAATTAAGTAATAGCACATGATTTTTTTTTTTCTCTTTGGGTCTGTTCAGGTTAATCCAAGAGGAGACCCACCATGACATCACCCATTGGGTTTGTGAACCGCCACTTGAATCCTCCAGTCTGGCATTTTGGCGGTCGCCATCTTGGTCTTTTGGAGACAGAGATGACCATATTTGGATGAGAGGGTGGAGCTAGGGACACTATACCCTGCCCACCAATAACAGAACCCTGACTACATTCCAGGTAAGTCACTCAAACCAGACATGCCTCCAAATACACCTCTCTTTAATAACTAATATCTAATAAATTAGGGATTATTATTATTTTCTGAAGGACTACCAGAACTCTGATCTGAAGGAGTGAATTTAGTGCATGACACCATCACGACTTGTGGAAAAAGTTTGTTTAGTGTCCGTCTAGTGGAGGCGGTGGCTTTTTGGAGCTCGCCCCTGGTGGCCCTCACTGCTATTGAACTTTACGGCACTTTTCAGACCCGGAGTCTACGTCCCTTTTTATAGACAGTTTCTGGGTTGATGACATTTTGGCTCAGGTCTGATTATCTTCGGGGACTATTAAGATTTCAGAATTTATGCCTCATCTGGTTCAAGTAGGTTTTCTGTGGGTCCATTTTCGGAAGACCTCCACCTGTATTTATTTTTGCGTGGAATGAAACTAGCCACAACCAACACTACAACCTGAAAAAACTCTCAAGATTCTAATAACACCAGATTTATTTGTCGACAATGTAAAAGTGAATATGGCTTTCCATTCAGTGTAATACGATCAAAGCTTTGACGTACGATGAAGTCAGAAACTAGAGCCAAATCTCACACGTGTCGGATCATCAGGAGTATAAAAGCTCTTCAATAGGTAATGAATTAAAAGACTGAGCTTTGGTTTTGTTTTGAGTGTTTACATGCATGCGAGCTAATTTTTCCATGCGGATGGTTGTCTGTTTGAAACCGGAAAACACTCATTACTTCCGTGATTTCCCCGGTCAATTCTCCGCAGAGCAGCTTCGGGTGTTTCTACCTCACAACATCACAAAAGGCCTCTTATTCGCTAAAGAGCTGTTCACATTCAAAAAATATTGAACAGAAACGCTGAGACTGTGATTATAACACAGAAGCTGTTGAGCTGAACGTTGTTTCTTTTCAAAACTATTTTTGGATGAGCAAGCCCTGGCTGCCGAGGGTACTTACACTCATATGAAGTGGACGGCTGGAGATTATGAAGCGTGATTACACAGCCGTGACATTCATGCTAATAAAAACAGATTAAAATAAAATTCACCACATATTTGGAGGCCCGCGAGAGTGAAGCATCTGCCATTAAGTTCATCTAAGATCGGAGTGACTCACTCCTGGTGATGAATTGAAGACGAAACATCCATTTTTGCTGCTTGTGTTTGACTGTTTCTTAACCAGAGGCGACAAAGAGCCCTTTCAGGATAATTTCTGTGATTTAATTTGCTGTGTGTCGAACTTCTGACGTCCTGTATGTTGTCGCAGACTCTGGTAATTTCCCCAAATCAATACTGCTCAAATTAGAATCCCAGTTTTTCTATTTTGTCCTCGTTTCACAGCCATACACACACTCCACTTATTCTCATCTGACAACCGCCGCAACACACCAGAGGAAAATAATCCATCCTGTCACCTGAGATATTACTGTCACCTCCATGTCTTTTTGATTCCTGCTGACTTCTCAGCTGGAGTTCATTTTGAACCAGATGTGACACCGTGAAAAAAATCGTACGTAAGAACAAGCGGTGTGCTGCTGAAATGAAAGGTCACCCGCTGAGATTGTGACCAGAGGCTGTGATTTTGACAAATGTTTTAAATAGCGGGTTCACTTACTGTTTGTATCTCCTGAACTAATATGAGCACGACGACGTAGCACAAGCACGGGGATGAGATGACAAACTCTTCTGCTGGCTGCAGCTGCAAATACAGATGACGCCCATATATCTTCTTATTTCAGTGTTAAGCATTCAGATTGATTTTTGAACGTCTGGGCGGGTAAAAAACAACAACAAATGAATTGCAATTTTTGCAAGTGACAGAGTGAGCAGAATCTCATCGCAATGCTACCGCTAGCAGAGCGCTATCAGAGAGTGGAGATTTTTGCACCACGGAGGACAACAACGTCGAAAGTTGACGGACCGGAGCCGAAATAAACTGCCTGCTGCCACTTCTGCGCCGGCAGCTTCCGTGTCGGAAAGCTGTGTCACCAGCTGCTCATATATCGTTGCCACAGCAACCGATGCAGATAGGTGGGTGATGTCCGGACGCACCAAATCCGATCTGCGAAAAGTCTGTCCCAAATATCCGTGTGATTGATCCAATTTCATGCTGTCTGTAAAGAATCTAAAGACGCAGCGGTTTGTTTGAGCGGTAGTGATGTTGGAGGAGCAGATCCATGTATCGTTGCTCTCTGAAGACTGAGTTGGGATGAAATGTTGCCACACATCAGCTGTAATTCATTATTTTTCCATTGTTTGACCTCCTTGTCCCTTACTTGACCTGGATATTGTACAGGAAGTGCACACTATCTTATTTTTCTGGTTTTAATCTTGTGTTCTATCATCAGGACAAACATGATGAGCATCAGCTCAAGACTGACCTGACAAACATTTCTTCTTACCTTCAAGCCCCTCTGAGGATTTGTGCAATTTGTTGTTGTTGTTGTTGTTGTTGTTGTTGTTTCTGGGTGCATCAGCTCGTATCTTTTACAAATGTGGAAACAAATTGAATCAGATCAATTTCAATGAACATTTTATCACAAACCAAAGTCATGCTGACATCTTAGCGACCAAAACTTCCTTTCATCTCAACGACTGACGAGGTCTATCACATGAAAGACATCATCCTTTCATCATCCAATTGTTTCAGCCAAACTGCAACGCAACAATAAGAAAGAGGAGGAAGAAAACAACATTTCAAAACAACTTTATGATTAACCTTTCAAAAACACCTATTTTTTTGGGCTTCTGCTCGAAAATTGCATACCCATAATAAAAAGAATATATCTCTGCAACCACAAGGTCTATTTGAATAATGTTGGTGTAATAATAAAGGGAACACTTGTGAGGTTTGTTCAGATGTGTAAATATCAGTATATATGTCCATATTTTTTGCTAAGTCTTCTCCCTGGCCCCCAATTGGGTGCTTCTCGGGCTTAAAAGGTTAAAAGCATATGATGTGAGGGTCAGAGTGACTTTAGTTTGGTAGACTTGTCTTAAAAATACACAAATAAACCTTGTTTGTTTCCAATGAAAAGTACAAACGTTACCTGGAAGTTTAAGAAGAACAAATGGTTCAAAAAGTTAAAAAGATACTCTACTGAAGTATCCTACTGATTCTGTACAATGAGAGAAGCACCTTTCAAAACAAAAGCCAGAAATTCTTAAAGCTGAACGCATCAAATCAGCAACAAAAACAAAATCAAGATAAACAACAAAATAAGTTTTGAAAAAAGCAAAAATAAGTGTCTTTTTTTCAAATATTTTAAAGTGAATGAGGTCAAAGTCGCATATCATATTCATTTATTATTAAATTCCACTTTGGGGCGACTCTAACTTAGGTTTTATATCTTTTTGATGATTTTATAAGTTCCTGTTGAAGGCTATAGATCGTCATTAAATGAAAAAAATGGTCCGACTGTGCTTTTATTGTGCAGCTGTTCTGTTCTCTTTGTCAAATACTTTAAATCCTCTCGGGCCAATTGTTGAATAGTGACAGTCGAATACAGAACGTAATCCAACAAACATGGGTGGAATAACACTGAGCCTCTGGAAAAATGTCCACTGCATTTCATTCATCTTTAATGATTCATTGATTGGTGAACAAATGATGCGCGTCCGTGGTTTCTGCTGAACTGGATAATCTCATAGACAGAAGACGTCATTATATCAGCACATTCAGTACGCACTGGCGAGCCGATCCGAGAGACGCGAACACAGCAACTCGGGTTTTCAGGGCTTCATCACGTCCATCTTAATAAGCAATAACCATAACTTTATATTTAATTGAATTTATACTGGCAGGTAACAGCGAGTGTCCGGCTCTGGAGCAATGTGTTCCCTGCACTTTATCCTTCTCTGCAGACCAGACACAAATTCTTGGCTTATTATAAGAAGTTGCAGTGACCAAGTCAGGAGGTCACAAAAGCCTTTTTTGAATGATGAAATACACCTTAAAAAAAAAAAAAAAAAAAAAAAAAATTATACGTCGTACAAGTTTCTGAAAGTGAACAGAAAAGATCCGTCAAAAAGTTAAACGTGGACCTACAGCACTTTACATTTTAAGAGCACCGCTTTACATGAGAGGATTAAGACCCTCTGGGGGTGATAAATAACATCGCTCACACTATCAGACACAGAAGGAAGGTGTCACCTTTGAAAACACACACACACGCGCACACATCTACACACACATCTGCACGCACACTAAGGCGCGAGACGTTAAGTATGTACGCATGCTGTTGTATGAGCAGCTGGCGGGGAGGCGGCGGCCCGGGTCACGCGGGCCCAGGTGGCAGTGCTATAAAGTGACAGTGTGATTTAAGTCCTGTGTCGTCGAGAGGTCCGTTATCTACCGCCGCTAACAGGGCCGCGGCGATACGCTCCGACAGCCGGCGACTGCAGCTCAGGAGGCAGCGCTGATAACGGAGAGCTTCCAACCTCCAGCCGCAGTGCGCAAATGACATGAATCATACGTTAAAGTGGCCGTCGAAACACATTTACATGCAGGACTTTTCATTATCGGGGCTCCTGATGGACACGCAATCGACTATTTCCCCGTTTACTGCTTTTAGATTATTATCATTAGCGTGTAGGATAACATGATTGATGGGGGGAGGATGGGGAGAAGGTGTGGGGGCGGGGGGAGGGGGACGAGGACAAGTCCAGGGGTTTAACCTCTGACGTCATCATGACATTACGCCTCAGACAGCTGCGTAATCGACATGCACCTTTCTTTTTATCTGAAAATATGATGTTGTCCCTGCAAGCGAACATTTTATCCCTCAGTATCTTGGTTATGAAATCACACTCAGCCTCATGTGTCAATAATTGGCTGCCAGGGAGTTTAAAATGAAGCTCTGGTAGATTCATCTACACCTCTTTACATCCAAACATAACACACAATATTGTTTTTTTTTGTGGTTTTTTTTCGATTTCTAATGTTCTTTGCTCTCTGAGGTGCTTTTCAAACTGTTTTCTTTTTCATCATCACAGCAATCGCAGTCTATTCCAGCTGTACAGCAGCACCTCAGTTTCCTTTGAGGAATTTGGCGTGCAACAACAGACATCGACTGTGTCCCAAATCCAGACTTCATGCCAATTTTCAGCAGTTTTTAAGTTTGTTTGTATGCTGGAAAAGTGGCAACATTTAGCACAGAAGAAGAAAGTCTGCCTGCATTTTATTACCTGACTTTTCAGTGTGAGAGAAAAAAATATCTTGGAAAGCAAAAACTGTTCAGAAGCACATTTTGATTTCTCTTTGTGAAGTTTAAGTGTCAATTTTAATGAAGAAGATGAAGCTTGACTGAAGTTTGTTGGTGCATGTATCATTTTGTTAATACAAACATTTTTCCTATTAAAAAATGAAGTTTTACTCGGCATGAAATTGGACCCAGCAAACAACCTCTGCAGATTTAGCAAATTTAATTTACGCCTATTTTTGTTACAGACGTGAACCTGCTCAGACGTTTTCTATAGTTTGTACGTTTCTGGGCTTCTTCTTGACGTGAACAGCTCTCTGTGCTCCTGGTTTCCGACGTGGTCTTTGTGACCTGCTCCTCAATCAAATCAGCAGGACTGAGGCGGTCGTTGCTGTGGCCCCGCTCGGATCATCATAACCCCCTTAACTCCTAATTCTCCTGTAATTTCCTCGCCTCTGCCCAGAAAGGACCGAGCTTCCCGGCAGACCTTCTTGAAATTACTGGCTGAGAGACGGTTACACGGCCGGCTGGCGACTCAAGTCGGCACGGACGACACGTTCCCGTTGATCAAAAGAGCATGTCGAGGCTGAGACGAGCGTCTCTGCGGCCGCCTGCTGCAATCTGGATAATTAGAGTTGTGTTCGATCACTCTTCCATCTTTGCCAAGCTGATGATTATTCCTGCAGCATGTAGCGAGCGCTTGACAGTAAACTAGTGAACACTACACACAAATAACGGGTTGAAGGCAGGACGGGCTGCTGCAGCGCGAGTCTTTTCAGAGTGTGTGATGTTGCTATGGTCTGTTTTAGACTTTGATAAATGTAGTTAACACGGACACGCACAGAAAAATAAATGGACAAGTTCATTTTTTTTGTAGCCTGCAGACTCCTATCAGACTGCATTAGCTCAGTATAACGAGAGCAGTCATTCCCTCCTCTCCCTCTGATTGCATTAAAATAGACTGTGTTGCTTCTGTCTTTCAGGCTTCATTTTAAACTGTTACCATGGACACTCGTTACCTCTCAGTGCTGAAATATGTGCAGCCAAATTCAAGACAAACACAAAAAAATGACAGACAGATGCAGACACACACACACACACACACACACACACACACACACACACACACACACACACACACACACACACACACACACATATATATATATAAAGACAAACCTCTCGGGTCTCATCAGGTATTCATTAGATGCAGTTCATTGTTACACTTTGAGTTTGGTCTGTGTTACCAATCAGTAATGATTGAAGCTCTGAATCTCACCCAGGAGCATTATGTCCTGTAATGAGATTCTTCTTCCCGAGCATCCCTCCCTAATCCCGCGCTACTATCTTGTGGTGCCTTCGGAACAGCTGAGCCGAGCCGAACACGGACGCTCTACATGAAACTCAGCATTAACCCAGTCATCCCGAATAAGAGCGAGACAATGGAGACGAACTGGAATGGATGCTACGCTTATTACCAAACATGTTAATCCTCTTAAGAAGTTAAGAGAGGTCTTGATGACATATGGGAGAGACAGGAGTGTAGCGGGGACGAGGCAGGGAAATGAGGTTCATAAACAATAGCGGGCCCGCAGCCTCGATCTCTTTGTCATTAACGTGCAGTTCTTTTCGGGGAATTGATAGAAAAAGGAATGAGCTGGGAGGGACTGTCTTTAAATTACAGTGTGCAGTGTGTTGCACAATGTCTCCATCAAACAATGATAATGAATATAAAAAAATTAAAAAAACAACACTTACTCATCTGCAGCTTGAATCACTTTACTGCTTATAGGAACTAAACATGTGCCAAGGTGTGCGAGAAGTTGTGAGACTAGCTCCTGCTACCTCATTAACCACGTTTTCCCCAGACCAGCGTTTGGCTGATGTCTATAACCCAGGCAGCGCATCCTTCTGAGGCTCTTCATAAGAGCTAAAAAAAAAAAAAAAAAAAAAAAAAAATTAAACGGCCTCCAGAGCCTCGTAGGACCCCTTCAGAGGCAGAGTGAAGTAACTCGCTTTGAGAGAGCCTCATGAAAGTGAGAACAAGAAAAAGCACAGAGCAATGAGCAGACCTTCAGCATCGACGGGATCGATATTATAGCAGCGAACAGAAAGAGTGGATGGCGAAATACTGAGGGGGCAAATCTGTTAGGGTGAAAAACTGGAGGCCTGCCGAGGAGTTCAGTGATGCTGTACCGAACACAGAAACAAGTGCAAGAAACGCTGCAACCGTAGCTTGACTCACCTGTCCTTCCCAGTCTCCTTCTTGAACACCATGTCACAGTAGTTCATCCTCTCCTCCGTGGTGACGTAGATGCGAGCTTGAGGGTAGTTTTCCGCCGCCTGTCGCAGCATGTTGTACACGATGCCCTTCCCGTCCTTCCTCATGTTTCGCAGCGGCCCCCACACGACGTAGACCGTGTCGTTGTTCTGACCGAAGAAGTACTGGGGCTTCTGCAGCAGCAGGGGGACGCTGGTGTGGGAGACGACCCTCAGAGTGGTTCGCCGGCCCATGTCGCGCTCAAATCCCCGCGTGGGCGCGTTGTTCATCCGCCAGATGCAGGGAGAGCGGTCGATCTGAGCGCCGGCGGCCTGGCCCAACATCTGACCGGAGCTGGACACGATGCTGCACAGCTCACAGTGCAGCTTCAGGGGCTGGAGGAGAGAAAGCAACTCTTGTTATAATGATGTAAGTCTTAATCTGACCCTGAAGTTTAGGTTTACTTTTTTTGTATTTATTTATTTTTTATTCATTTTTCTGCTGTCCCGAAGGAGGATAGATGTCAGGGTCCGCAACAGAAGAACCTCGCAGCCCCCTCCATCACCAAGGTGGACATGTTTGTACGCCGAGTGCAAGTCAATGTTTGAGTCATTTGAGACAAATAAAGGCTCAATTCATTTGATATAGTCCAAATCAGTCTCCGGTTATCAGAGGCAAATTAAAGTTAAGCCTCAAATCAAGTCTAATATTGACTCTTAAGATTCTTCAAGTTCAGACTGTAGTCTGTTGGTGTCTGAAGTCAAATCTACAATTTATAAGCACAAGTTTAAGTCTCAAGTCATTTGAAACAAATCCAATTAAAAGTTTAACTTGGCGGAGTCATTTTTCAAAGTTAAGTCTTAAGTCAGAATCAGTTAATACAAGTCAAGGTCAAATTTCATGTAATTTATGGCTGTGTCCAAGTTAAACTAGAGCTAGTCAAGTAAGGTCAAAGTCAAGTCTACATTTATTTAAGACATTAAACTCTTAGTCTAAAATTGAAAGAAAAACGTCCAGTTCCAGTCAACTGAGACAAGTCCAAGTCAAACCTGTGGTAAACTGAGAAAAATTAAAGTCAGATCTGAGGTCAAGGACGACAGAGTCCATTCACAAGTCAATCAAGGAAAAATTAATCATCTATGTAAATTCAAATTAAGTCTCAGGAGCAAATCTTAAGTCCAAGTCAAGATCCCAAGTTTTTCAGGTCCTCATGTTGACCATTATTATTATTATTATTATTATTATTATTATTATTATTATTATTATTATTATTATTATTATACCATAATAACAAACAATCAAATACAGACAACCTTGCTGTTGTTGTCTTTTTTTTTTTTTTTTCAAACTGGTCTTTGTTCCTGTAAAGTCCAAAAATCTCAACTGTCTGTCAGCTCCAGTATTTCAGGAGTTAAGTTTCATGTAAATTAAATCTCAAGTCTGTAGTCTTGAGTCTCGAGTTTAAAGTTCGAGTTAAAGAAACGACAAGCGATCTCTCACTTTTATCATTTTTCGATCATTCAATGCATTTCGGCAGGACTGTGAGACGGTTCATATAAAACAGCCACGAGAACGCGAGATAATTACAACAGGGCCCCAAGAGAAAGGAAATACATCACAGCGCAAAACACTGCAGTGCGTCATCACTTCCTTCTACGGCTGGAGAACGAGGCCCGTTCAGCCTGCTCGCTCATCCTCCATCACTGGAGGAGCTAAAACTGCAAGACAGCTGGCGGGGAAACTTCTTAAATACCCCGAAATCACCGTGGAAAAAAATAATTCGAATTTAGAAAGCCAAATCTTTGCTGCTGGTGATCGTTAACGTTATTGATCTTCGATTCGTTCGACTCCCACATCATTTTACTGATGATTTGTGTTCAGGAACAAAAGAAAACCTTCATTTTGCTGTTTTCGAGTGCTTCAAATAAGTGTGCAATTATTTTTTTTTTAAACAGATAAAAGTGACATCAAGACCTTGAACACTGAACTGAAAAGGAGATTGTCATAAAGTATGTCCGGTCCTTTTACTCAACTTCATTTAATTAAAATTGAATTATTATATACTTTATGTACAGTATGTTCAATAATATTTAAGTGATATTTTGGCAAGGGGATTGTATGGTCAGAACATCAAATTGAATGCATTTTGTAATTATTAATACAAAAAATATCCATCAGGGTTTTACGAGTCTCTATAATTTTCCTTTATTTCGATGTCACGCTGCCCAGAACTAACACAGATTAAGTTAATTGAATAAAAGACCTCAGAGGTTACAACTGCGACGACGCAGACACCAGAAGAAGGGAGTTGCGACATTTATCTTACTGTATATTTTTATGTATCTTATTATATTTTACTGGAGACGGGGGATTTTTAATGAATCTCCAATAAGAGCTCTTAGCTACGCTTTTGCCAGGAGAGGAAGAAAACCCTCTCTGGATCCGAGATGGGGAGATTTACCTAATTGAAGCTAATATGCTTGGTTTGTTTTGACGAGATTAAACTTACTTAAGTGAATGAATGCAAGACGAAGTTAGAAGAGAAAGAGCGCTGTGTCATGACTAAGCCCCGTTCATCATTTGATTAATGGAGAATAACTGTAATGTCAACGGCGTGAATACAAATTGCGTTTTGTTTTTTTTTTTCTTTTCTTTTCTTTTCTTTTCTTTTTCCTGCATTACGGACGGCGAATGTGAAACTCTCTCAACAAACAGGAGAGAGTTTGAGTGTGCAAACTGAATCCCACAACACAATCCAGTCAATTCGATTTCAACTGCTCGGCTTATCGGCACTCACGACTCATTGTTGTGCCGACGCCAGATCAGCTGCTCGGAAAGGAAACAACACAAAAGCAGCGCTGACTTTCTTTCTCACAATACGAGACATAATTCTAACGCAAATGACTCCGGCAGAGCGTCCTGCTTTTTTTTTTTTTTTTTGCCGTTTCTCCCCGCGTCTGGATTCAATCATGGTTTAAGAAATGATCTCTGGACCTGCGCTGGTAGCTCTCCATTTACTGCGTGGTTGAGACACACATCACCGCAGCCCTGAGCTGTCAGCAGCTCGTCCATCATCGCCCGCTGCCCTCAGCCCGGCTCATAACTCCATCACGCCTTTCAGCACACACAGATTGGCCCGGGCTGCTCTGTGGGGAGCCCTGGCTGGCTGGCTGGCTGGCTGGCTGGCTGGCTGGCTCCACGCATGTGAGGTTCACGCGTTCGTGCTGCCGAAGTGCCCCCGAACAAGACGTGTAACCTGCAAGTACGGCCGCCCAGCGAATAAAAGAGCATTTCCCCCGCATTACAAAGGTTTATCTGAGAATAAAAAGAGACATTTAAGTAGTTCAGAGTCACGCAGGTATAAACAGCAGTGTACCTTACTGTTTCTAATCTCATTTGCGCACGTTAAAGAAGTGTTTTTAAAACCTCAACTAATGACTAAAACTCCAAACGGAAACCCTTTTATTCAGCTCATCCACTGGAATCCGGCTCCCGGCAAATCTCTGATTTTAAAAAAAAAAAAAATTTTACGTCCTGTAAATCAATAAAACGTTACGGCCTCCTCTCCTCAACCGTGATTCATGTCTTGGTTTCACGTTGCTGACGACGCTGTCTCTCAGAGTAGCGAGCAGTAATCGCAAACTGAGTGCACTTTTATAATCCCAATAATTCTGGCACTCTGATAAGCACCAAATCTACTCAGCAAAGCCTCCAATTTTAATGCACGAGTGTGTTTAAAAATAAAGTGGGTTATTTAGAAAAGTGGGCTTGCTGCCGGGGACGCAGCCGTCATTAAATTACAGCGCTGGGGTGTGAACTTAACCTTGACGTTCTTTAAAATGCTCCGAACACGATTAATTAATAGGCAATAATGATTACATTAACGTGCCAAGCATCTCGGTTCTGGGACCCCTCGCTGGGACTTAATGCACTTCTGCTTAAAAATTAATTGATTAACTTTAGCTGTCCGTAAGGGGGAAGTGATTAGTTCCAAATGCTCCTCTCGGGGGGGGGGGTCACCACGATACTAAAGAAGAAAAATACAGTTTATTTCTGAAACACCGCCTCAGGAAACAAATGTGAAGAATTTCACAACATTTATTTGATCAATACATTAGCTTATTTTAGTTTTTAATTTTTTTTTTTACAAGATCAATGATGAGCACAATAAGCAGTTCACGACATGACTGAGCGTTAACTGCCGGGTTTTCATACGTCACATACCTGAGGAAGCGATCCCTCCACCGTGCGGGGCGGGTGGAGGTAGACGTGGGCCATATTTGAATTGTAGTTACATCTAAATCACTTTAAGGCATCGGGGGATTTCTTCTTTTTTTTTCTAGATATGTCATTTTGATGAGTGGCGATGAGTTTTCAGGTGTTTAATCAATGCCGGGAGAGGAAATTTAAGTTTGAGCATCACTAGCTTAAAGGCTGTTTGGATTTATGGAGAGAGGTTTCCCGACCTGTGCCTGTAGCATCTTCTGTGTTACGTTGCATATTAATCCGTGTGGTCCAGACTCCCCCTGGTCAGTCTTTCACTCCATCGCCTCCAATCAGGCCGCTTCGTCCTTCTCTCCTCTGTGATTTAACCAGAGCAGCAGTACTACGTTATTTACACTGTGAACGCCCTTGTTACCTTCAGTCTATTGGAACAACTGTGAACTGTTGTTGAAGCACTTGCTTAGCAGCTCTGGGTCTCGTTTTTAGATATTTTCTTACTCACATTCAAGTATTACAACTGACAAAGCTAATATCCATGGATTATTACTGAGATGTCTGACCTGACACGTGATCAGAAGGCTGTTTAATAAGGATGTAAATTGGGAGGAAGCTAAAAAAAAAAAAAAAGATAGCAGAAATAAAACTATGTAAAGCTGATTTTTCTTTTAATAAATGACCCCAAATCACTAAAGGATAGCATATTCAGATATTGTGATCTAATCTAAACACTGGGCACTACTACTAACTCTGAAACATACAGTTCTCTGAGCATGTACGTTTAAATATATGAAAGTATAATTAGTTTTAGTAAGGTTGGCAGGTACTTTCAACATATCATCTGACATCTTGAATGTTATTTTTGATATTAGTCGACCTCCTGTTTAAATATTAGACCTACGACTGCTTCTTCTTCACTAAATCATGAATTAAGTTCTAATATTGCAGCTCAGCCTCAACCCTCATCCTTTGTTTGAAACTAGCTGGTAGCTAATAATAACTTTGAGAGGACAAATAACATAATAATAGATATTTAATCAGCTTGTAGAATAAAATTCAGACCCAGAAGATTTCTCATTAACATTATCCACAAAGTGATCCAAATATAGAAGCACTGTCGCCGAGTGTTGACTGTTGTCTTCTTTTCAAAGGGCCTGAATTTAAAAATGTGCCGGTCCAAATGGAAATACTGAGTTTCTCCCTCTTGGCCTGCGAGAGACCAGAGGCCTGCATGTAAAGTGCCACAAGACAAATGTTTTCTATTTCTCCCGCAAAGCAGAGCAGGATCCATTTATCACACCTGGAGACAGACTCAATCAAATGAGGAAAATAAGGCAGACCGTTGCAATGCTACCGGGTTATGCATTATACATGCCCATGAGAGGTTTATAACACCTCGAACGACACCTCACCGCGGAGCCTGTAAGATTGCCTTACTGTCTGCGGAGAAATATTACTGCCTCTTAAGGTGTTGCTGTGTGCTTAACAGAGGCTGACAGCTCACACGGCGCGCCTTCACTCCGGACGTTATCGCTTACGACACGCGGCACAGCAGTATCACCTTGACCAGACTCGCACTGCTCCGTCCATCCTTTGTCAGAAGTTTCAGAGGCGTGCGGAAACACTTCTGACACATGTTCGGGCCAATCACTGCCCCTTTCGGATTTGCAACGGAGAACTCTCTGATGGGGGGAATTTGAGCCAAAAGGAGGCCTAATACCGCAGAAGCTGCCAGTCTTTCCCGCCGATTTGCATAAATCTCCACTAGGAGGGGGGCCAGCGATTCAAGTAGGCTTGTCTGGAGGCAGAGGGAGGTGCAGACGTACAGATTGGAGGAAGGCGTGATTGCCTCTGGGCCCATGTTGTGAGAGTAAAACTCTCCGGAGGCAGAGGATGACGCTCTGCATTAATCTGTCAATATCAGCCCGCTGAATATGAGACGTCCACTTCTCATGAAGGACCGACGCATCCATTGCAACCCCAAATCGAGACTCCCGACTGAAAGCACAATGTGTGAATCCTCATTTCCTGTCAGGCGGAAATGTTGCACGCGTCCCTGCACGCAAAATATGATTTTCTTGCGTGACTACCCAATATCCACCCGTATGAGTTTCTGTGGGCTGCATCCCCAAACAACAAACACACAGGCGGGTTTTTACATTTTGATGTGGTGGGAATTAAAAAGGGCTTTGATATTTCTATTTCCATAAATTGTGCGGGGAATATACAGCACAGAGCTGTTTGAAGGCAGAAGAATAGGATCACGGACACGGGTGTTGGGAATTACAAAGAAATAATGCACACGAGAGACATCAAACAGGCGTTTCCAGATCCATCACAGAGAACCTGGTCCAATGAATTAAGAAAGTCCTGAAGGAGGTGCTGCATTTGCATGAGGTCATCTGAACACCCCTTCACATAGACAGATATGTAGATACTTTATTGCCCACATGGGGAAATTTGCCTCTACAAAACAACACCCGTCAAGATGTTACTGAGCGCACATAATTAAAAGGAAAAAAAAAAAAAGGGAAATAATTAAAAATAAATAGATAAATAAATAAATGTTCCACCTGAGGCATCAATCAGTCGGCGCTTTCATCCTGCAGAACAACCTCTGCAACCTCTGCTTATTTTAGACTGCTGTTTAAAATTCTGACTGATACAGACACAAAGGAGTTCATGAACCGACTCAGCTGAAGTCCGTATCGCCTTAAACTTCGATTTTGATGACACGGGAAGATTTCTAAACCCCACGTCACTTTTTTCCCATCCAAACTAAGACACAGTCCCAGAGTTTTCAAACTAAAATGTTCAATAGTCTCCATTTAGGGTTTTAAAACACCAAGTGTGGACACTAGGTGTAAATGTAGCAAATGTTATGTATTTTTTTAAAAATTAAGTATGGATACAGCTCAAGATACTTATACTGAACTTGCGTGGAACCACAGGTCTGATCACTCGCTTCCTTCGGCTCAAATATGGTCTCCTGGGGTTTTCTTACATTCAAAATTAGACAAATAGTGTCGCACCAGTTAGCAAACGGCATTACTTCTGAAAGTTAGATGCTTGTGTCATCGTGCCAATAAAGTATAGTCAACCCAGAAGTATCGTCTGAATATTTGAACATGTAGTACTGTGACTGCCTGAATGAGAACTCGTTTGCATACAGTGTTTGTACAATATAAGGTGTGACATTTGCACCATAATATGACAAATGTTAAAAGGTTCATTGTAAAACATGAGTCTTTCATCCGAAGGCTGCTGTGGAAAACCGATTTGCAAAATATAATATCTATGAAAAGAAAACCTTGTTAAATTACAAAAAAGCCAAAGCCTCCGGATTGGCACTTGTGGTCTTTTGTCATGAGCTCTAAACATCTCATAATTAGCTTTCAGTCCTTTTGTTAAGTGTGTCAGTTTACCTTGATCCCTGAAATGTGACATTTTGTCCCTTTTTTTTTTTTACTGTTTATTTAGCGTCTTTTATTCATTCTATGTGTCTGATTTCCAATTTCCAATTATCTGTAGCTGAAATTTTGCATTCATATACTTGCAACTTTTTACACTGTAAATACTGTAATTATAAACATGCTTTGAGCAAGTTTCCTCATAAATGAATGTTTAAAAATTCCAATACCATATGCTAATGTATCAAAATATAGTTTCTCCAAATATTTGGACAGAACACAATAATAGGAATATATAGTGTAGTAGTCTGTAGTGGTCTTGGCCAACCAGTATACAGTTTACATAATTTGCCATTTTAACAAAGTTAAGTTTTTGGATGACGTATGTTTTGCATTACTCAATATTTTGGTCACTTGTGTGCTGCGCAACAAGCTAAGAACACAATACGGTCATATTACTCCTTCAAGCTTGCTAGCAAATAGTTGCTATCAATAAATCCAGCAGTTGATTGGTGCAAGTCAAGTATTAACTTTGCTTTTACCTCCAAACTGATTTGACTGAGAACCCAAAGATACTACGCTCGCCCACCTACACCGAAAACATAACTGCACCTCAGGCACGTCAATCAAACCCCCCAATTAAGCACACCCCTAAACATACCTCTCTTAGAGGCCTGATATCTAATTACTTAACAAATTAATTCCTGAAGGACCACCAGAACACTGATCAGAAGAAGTGAATTTAGCAAAAGAAACCATAATGACTTGTGGAAAACATTTACAGCATTTGTATTTAATGAGAGAAGCTTTTATAAATGGTAGTCTAGTGAAGGCAGCGGTTTTTCAAAGTAGTATTGCACTTTAAGGCATCTCCACATTGGCTTTACTTTTCATAACCGGCGTCCATTTTTATATACGGTCTATAAAAATATCACAGTTTTTAGCAGCTAAATGTTCCACAGTGTTCACCAGCTAGTTGTTTGCTAAAACTTGGTACCGTGTAAGGAGCATACAGATGGTGCATTAGAGCTTTCCTCTGTAGGTTTGTCAGTTGTTATTATACAAATATTGATAAGGGCAACTTTAATGCTACACCAGAGTAATCAGACTACATAGCAGCTGTTTGCCAGCGTGTGTTTGTCCCTCACCTCCTGTTTGGGGATGCTGACGTAGCCCAGGTGAGGCTTGAAGGCCTTGTACGGCTGCTTGGAGAACATCCAGTGGCTGCTGAACGTCTCTCCGAACACGGGCTGCAGGAGGAAGTAGGGCTTCTCCGAGTAGTTCACCACGACTACAAAGAGCGATACGACCACGATCAGACTGGTGGCGATCACCGACTTCCGCTGTGGAGAGAGAGAGAGAGAGAGAGAGAGAGAGAGAGAGAGAGAGAGAGAGCACATTCATGACAAGTCTGTCAAAGGCAAAGAGACATCAAAGGCTGGAGCTGAACGTTAGAAAAAAATCTAAATGTGGCCTTTTGGTATTTTCAGTGCAGGTGAACTGTCTTTCATTGAACTGAATAATAAACAGAGAAGAATCATAGATCATAAGGAGCTGTAAATGGCAAATGTACAGTGTAATAACAACATATTCACTGTATAATGGAAACAAATATACAGTCTAAGAAAACAGAAATCTTAGGTGCACATTAAAATACAAATTTTTCACGGTGCATTCGTTTTAAATTTCATTATTTATGCAACACACTGCAGACAATTGTGCTTTTATGAGTTGCACAAAGCTGAGTGGAACAAAATACTTTTAATACCACTGAGCTGAAAGGAAGCAGTGCAGCGAAAAACAACTTCATCCAAGAGTGACATTATTTTTTTCAGCAAAGTTCAACGAATCGTAAAACTTTGAGAACAAATGAACAACTTGGTTTGGTTTTATTTGGTTAAGAATTCAAGACAAGAAGTTAAAGCTTAGGCTCTGATACTTCATTAAAAGACAGAGGAAAGATCAGATATAACGTATTGTATCATTTTCACTCTGAAGACGTATAGACATTATTAGACCTGGGAAGAGTGTGTCATACCTTAAACATCTTTTTCTGGTTATATTTCTCCGTGACTTGGTCTGATGTTTTAATCCAGTCCTACATATCACCTCACAAGGCCATAGTGTTCATTGTTCTGTCATACAATGGACGTGCACTTTTCTAACGATTACTGGTGCACATCACCAGAAATTTAGCCAACTGGAGCCTTATTTTGATCTTTGTTATATGTAATGCAGCATTTTGAGAACCTAAAAAAATCTTTATTGCAACATAGAAATCAGTTTCATGCAGAAGAGGGAAATCACATACATGTGATAAATAAATACACATTAAAGAGTAGTTCTAATTTATTAAGTCATATCAGCAACTTATGGTAAAATGAATAGTGAGTTGTTTCTATGTGTTTGCCTTCGTTCGGCAAACAAACAGGCCCATCAAATTTGGTCAAACCTGGGGAACAAAAAAATGTATTTAAATTTTGTTATGATACAATGTAAAGATTGGGACTTAAAGATAGATATGTAACCTTACTGTCTTTTTAAGTAAAATATCTGTCAGGACAAATTAGGATTCTTAAAATTGCAGTAGGGTCACTTCAATATCGTCCAAACAGGGAGACAAGAACTATCATACTTCAACATGATGTTTCAGCAGAAGCAAAGCAACTTTATAACAGAGGGAAGAAAGTGATAATTTCAATCATTACATTTTTGATTCAAGACTGATGACCCACGGTAACCTCTTCCCTTACTTCAGATGTATTGAGTATGAAATATCTCTCTGAAGTCCTCCTTTTTCACAGATAGTCTATTTGGAGAGATTAACACTTAATCTATGCTCATTAACACACACGATTTCACTCTTTCTGATGTGACAGAGCCTTCAATACTTTGGAAAAGCTGAGCGGACTCTTTCAAAGTTATCATCAATTCTTTAGTAGTAGCACAGCTCAAAAAATGGATGTCAGTTTTGGTCCAAACTGAAATATTTCTACAACTATTCACTGAATTGCCATGGCATTTTGTACCAACATGCAAGGTCCGCTGAGGATGAATCCTGCTGTCCTTGGCAATACCTAGACAGGGTGAAGTCTCTGCTTCAGAGGGAAATATTTCAACTACTAAAGGATGAATTGCTAAGACATTTTGTACAAATATTCATGGTCCCCTGAAGACAAATCCTACTGGATTTGGCTCATCCCTGACTTTTCATGTAGGGCCAACACAGCTCTGACAATGCGTAAATATCATAATCTACTTTTCTGTTTCAGCATTTCTACCAATATCGCAGCAGCTTGGGCAAGATTGTTTCATACGCTGCAAAATCTGGAGGCAAGAAGTATTACGGCCCGGCAGAAAGAGCCAAAGGGTGATGAATAATGGATAAGAGATGGACGACAAGGAAAGGTCTACAGAGGAAAAGCCTATTGGCAGGGCGCAGATGGAGATCAATGCACAGAAGAGAGAAAGAGTTGGACCGAGGTGAAAAAAATCTGCGGTGCTACAACATCTCAAAGCCCGAGGTGATGATAGATTTCAGCAGAGCCAAAGACGTTTTATTTATTTTTTTGCCCTTTTTTTTTTTTTTTTCCAGGAAACTTCAATAACGTGCTGCTAATCTAACAGACAACACCAGTGGGAAAGGTGGTGTTTTGCAGATTCTTTGAAGTTATCTGATGGTGAGAAGATTGGATGTGGCACTCGGTAATGGTGAAGCGCCCACAACCAAAGTGCCGGCACCAACCACACGCTCTGATCTCCAACATCAAACGTCCCAAGGGAGGCACCGGAGGCTTTCCTTCTCGGAGACGAGATCAAACATTTGATGTGCGGTGGGGGGTAGGGATGGAAAAGATGGTGACCATTTGCGGCCCTGACAAGCCTATCGCATCTTACAGGTTGCACGCATATTACATCACACATCATTTCATGCCATTACCGCCTATCTTTGATCACAAAAAGAGAAGTCTCAACTTTGATTGAGAACAAAACTGCACAAAGAGGACCAATGACAAATTATCTTTTTCCACTATTCTTTCAAGTATTTCAGAAAATTATATACTTTCCTGAAAAGAAACCAAAAAAAACTTGTTTTCTGAAAATGTGCTGTAATAGGTCATAGCCAGTCATCAAGGGTCCATTATGGAGCATGAAACTCAATTCCTTATGAAGCAGGAAGATTCTTGAGAAAGGAAAAAGACAAAAAAAATAACTCTCAGCTCCGTCTGCAGAGCTGCAACATCCATCTGTTTTCACGAGGACGGAAAATTTCCCTGTCTCCTTCAACCTCAATCTGGCCACAAATCACAGGGGAAATGATGTGTCAAAGCCTGGAGGCGATCGGAGGGCTCGGCGTAGGTGTCGCGGGGCGCTGAACCTCCACCAGCTCGAGTGCGAGACTCACAACTCCTCTCCTCGTTCGCTCATCCATCAGGGTGATCACAAGTCGGCCTGTTGAGCCGTGTGACACAGAAGTTGAAAGGCTCCGTGTTGAAGGAAGGAGTACAGTCGGAGCGTATGGGGCCATTAACGGCGGCGGAACGGCTATAAAGTTCCAACATTAGAGCTTTCAGTCAATGTTAAAACATTTTGCCAGAGGAATACGACTCCATATGCGGCTGCAACGACCTTGTTTGCCACCTCAGATCAGACAATGATGGCCATTAACTGCAGTGCCACTTATATGGTTGTAGCCGGGGGTTTGGAGGGGGGATGGGAGAGGGGTGTGTGGGGAGGGGGGGGGGAGAGATTTAACGCACCCTGGCCCGAAAGCTTTGCAGGGCAATTTTTTTTTTTTTTTTTTTTTTAAAGGTGCTAAAACCTAGTGTTCTCTGAGGGGTATTGATCTGAGTTTGTAGACCGACATTGTGGTATCTTTGGGAAATAGGACACAAGAGAAGTATAATTTTCCCCCAGCCTCTCACAGAGAGAGCCTCTGTGACCAGATTACAAATAGGAGGAGAGAGTATCAGGAAGTTATTGATGGTCAACCTGTCCATTTGTGGCAATGACCTTAACTGAGTCGTCAACTGTTCAGACACTGAGCAAAAAGCCAATTAGGTTTTGTCATGAAGGACACCCACTCAAAACCTTAGAGGACTTGTACTTGAATGTGTCTATTTCACGCTATTTTAGAAGGAAAGATTCTTCTTCTTTTTTTACCGCTTTATTTTTATGGATTACAGACACAAAATAATTACATAAGCTCCACTTTGACTAACAACAGTGAAATGCTGTTTACATAACATCCATCAGTATTATATTACGGTAATGTGATACGTTAAACCTTTTTTACAAAGGCTGACAGCAGTAAACCCACAAACAGAAAAATGGGTTGTGGTTTGAAAGCTGAGGGATACATAATTTATAAGATCTGAATGTTAAGCATTTTTTTTCAGCTGATTATTCATCAGTGTCACCGGCTTCACATAACCCCCCCCCCCTTCTCCCCCCGGAAAAACCCGTATGTATGCAGAAAAATGAAGCCTAATGTGTCCATGTCCATTGCTTTCTCTAGTTTAAATCATGAGCCACATTGATAGATACATCTTGAAAGTAATATTATATACTTTGCAAAGAAATGTCGCCTTACAGCAAGAAGGTTGGGGTCCGAACCGGATTTTAGGTGTAAGGTTCATTGTGTGAACGTGAGCGTTACTGTCTGTCTGATACTCTGCTAAGCTAGGAAATTAGCGTTTAGACTAAATATGTAGTTACTGTGTATTGGCTTTATCATGCAGTATAATCAATGCTGATGCCCAGATTTGAGAAAAATTACAAGACTCTCCCCCGCAACATCAGCTTTTTATTCATATTACTACTTTTTGTATTTATTTATTTTTTGAATAATATTGTTTGTTTTTCCAATACTTTCTGTGAAAGTTGCTTTCCCAGCATTTCTATAAAGTCTACATGCCAAAACATCTGACGGAGACTCATCAAAAATATATAAGTATATCTAAATACTTGCAAAGCCTTTAAAATAACCATTATTACTTAAAACACCACCAGAGAATACACATCCAACATGACTTTAGCGTACAGACATCATAATAGTACAGATATAGTATTATGCTATTTAAAGAAAATTTTCCTTATAATACTTGTGCACTTTGAATGAAGTAACATTTTTCAAGGACTTTTAATTAGAACATGTTTTTACCACTTTAACTTTGGAAAAAGATCAGACTATTTCCCCCCAGACATTACCATCTGTAGCACTATGTAAATTTTCCTATTTAATATACACCAAATACATAATAAATTGGGAAATAATCAACAAGCAGGGCAAAATACACTTCTGTGATGAATGAGAATTCACAGCAAATTAGCCGTTTATTTCCTCATACATATTGTGCAATCAAAATCAGGCGCTATCTGGGCGTGAAGAGAATACAATTTCCCAGAAAGAATAATGCCCTAGCTCAGTAAACAAAGGGACAACATTGTAGTTCAATCCAAAAAGCTAATGGCAATGGGTATTGGAATAATGAGAGGCTCAACCTGAAGAAAATGGCTCATGAAAAAACATATCTGGTAGCTATTTTCGAGTGTCTCCTGGGCAATGGGCAAAAAAAAAATGAAAATTACATTTGCAATGCAAAAACACTACCTCCCTGGCACCTGATTCCTGCCACCACGGTCCAGCGAGCAGTTAAAATCCAATTTCAATTAAGGCGTTTGAGAAAATATTTACAGAGTCTTTCTCTCACTCTCACTCTTCCTCCTCCTCCTCCTCCTCCTCCTCATTTTAAGCCTTAGCGTTGCTCTCAGAGGCAATAAGACGGGAGGATAAACAAAGAGGCACTTTTGAGACAGAAAGTGGGTCGAGACACATTAGTTCATTCGTGTCATATTGCCAGCAAAGGTCTCGCTTCGAAAGTCATCTAAGTACAAGATAACAAACTATTCTTTTCCCGGAGGAGGAAGAAGCCGACTCTTTGCTGGCGGTAACACGGTCACGCACAAGTTCCCTCTCCAAATGTCACCCCCAGGAACCCTGACTGCTACATGATTCGAGCGAGAGCGCCGATACAATCCCTAGACGCATTAAGGGAATATGATTAATTTAATTGTTTGGTATCTATGCAAGCATTTTAGGTTTTTACTCGTCACATGCACCTTTTTGTTTCTGGTTTTTTTGTTGTTGTTTTTTTTACAGTTTCAGCGGGAAATCATTTCAATAAGAATAATTATGTTGCAGCAGAATACTCCATTACAATAAGAACTTATTTAAGAATATCAGCAAAATCTACTTAAAACAACAAAAGTAAAAGTATTAGCTATGCAAAATGGGCTCCTTATAATTACTGTTAGGGGTGTTTTGTAGCCGATGATTCTAAATATTCTACAAAATGATGTTCAATGTGCAAAAATCTAAATCTGACAAAGACATTTCTGTCAATAAGCGAGTTTTAAAAACGCCGCCTTGCAAAGCAGCAGGGATATATCAACCTGTTTTAACTCAATCCAACTCAAATAGGAAGAAGAATAACAAGAGAATCATGGAAAATGTATTTTTAATTGTTTTGAAACAAATACATGTGTTGAAAACAGGTTGAAATATCCCTATTGCACAGCACGTTTTCCTTTTTTTTTTTTTAAAGAAAATAAACTTCAGACTAGCATTATAAAAAGTTATACAGTTGTATGATGTCAGTAAAGTCGTACACAATGCCGAAGCTGAGCCTGCAAACTCAACAACTGCAAATAAATGTAGCCCGTTAGCGTCCTTAAAATTCACTGGCACTAATTAAAGCTCAAAAAACTCTTCTCTGCTCATCAAAATGTGTTTTCCAAGAAAAATAATCCACTAATGCTTTACAGTGGCTTAGATGTAACTCGACTCCTTTGCCTTCATTCAGTATAAACAGGTCTATGAATATGTAAAAGGTCCTCGCCTCTTTAATCCACCCACCCATCCGCTGGTCGCCTGCACCTCAAGAAGGCAAATGATATGGAAAGCCACACTAGAACTTGTTAGGACGGGGCTCACGCCGAAGTTTCAAGTATAAAGCTCAAAATATAAATAATCATGTAAAGTACATCTACTTATAACCTGAATCAGAATCGGAAATACGTTCATTGCTAAGTAGGATTTTAAATACGTATAAATAACTGAAAACTTTATTTTCAGTTGGTATTGTTTTGTGTGCCGCTTAAAAATATACAATGTAAGTGAAGAAAAATGCACAAAGTGTGTATTTACAATTTCAGTAAATGTTACATTTGAAGATTTTACGAAATGAACTCATGTAAAATTGAAGTAATGCAAAGACAAACGTACACATCTGCTGAAGTTGCAGGAGTGACTGAGCAGCAGCAACGTTCACTGCTCATCTGGGGGTTTTAACGGCTGCTGATCCCGGCCGAGCCCAGCAGAGGGGGCAGTCACCTCACACAGCTGCCGTGGCAACCGTGTGGGAGCCGAGGAGCTGTGGCTGCAGGGTTGCATTTTAATAAAGGATCTTTGGAGCTCCTCTGACTAAGCCTCTAAATAAGAGAAACCCTCCAAACACTCACTAGTTCAGTTACAGTCTGTAAATCCAGCAGCACGAAGTTTATATTCTGACTGACCGACACCACACACATCTCACAATCATCATAACTATCTCCAAAATGACTCAGCTTTTGTTATAGCTCATTAAATGCGCATGTCAGCTGACCTAAACGGCAGCTTGAACACTCTAACTTTCTCTGATAGATGGAAACTGAGAAGAAACTATAATTCCTGCTCACTGATGGTCAGTTTTGTGGCGATTTCAACAAATAACACAAGTAGGCTTGGTAAATATAAAACAGTGTTATATGCAATGAGATTATGCGATTTTAGTGCTTCTGTAAAGCAAAAATGCCAAAATTGCAGAGGTCCCTGCTTCTAAAATGTGAGGAGTTTGTGCTGCGAATACAACTAAAAAATTAATAAGTTCGTGTTTTCTCTGACATTTCACATCTCCTCGAGCTCCGGGCCAATTGAGTATCGTGAAATATATGACTACAGTTATATTAAGCCACTGTGGATTTTTTTTTTTATGGCCATACTGGATTTTTATAACATTTTTTGTATCAATGTGATTTTCTTTTTCATTTGCTGAAATAGCCTAAATGTGACTTTCCAGTTTGGTTATTTCCACCATTACAGCTGAAAAACTGCAGTTGCTGATCATAAGTATGACAAAGATCCACAAGTGCTCGTGAGTGGATGCTGGAGGAACTTTTCTTGGTTTGGATTTCCAGAATGTATTACACAATCAACCACTATTGCAATAATAAAAGGATCTGATGATCATATTCGAGCTTTCTATCAGAGAGATGTTCATTTCTATTTGTAGATCCATTTGTAAGAAAAGGAAGTCATCATAGCAGCCGCCATCATTCCTGCAAACAGGCAAAAAAGGATGAGTACATAAGACGGGTATCAGGGAGCTGTTCTCCTCATGGTGTACTTTATAATTAAAGTCCAGATGTCTGTGCTGTGCGAATGAAACTTCACTCACTCCTGATGCGGGCTGAGCTCTTACATTAACAAAATGTCCCGATGCCGCTGCCCTCGGTGCACACTACTACAGTGGTGTCACCCTTATCAGCGGTGACATATGAAAAGCAAATCCTTCAATCCAGGTCAAATGAACACTAATCTGCCCTGCTGGCATGAAACTGGATCATTATGGAACAGAGCATCACAGGGAATCTTAATCTGGGCCCAAAAAAGGAAAAATCTGTGTTTTTACGGAGATGAGACGCCGCGGGGGGGTGGGGGGGGCGACAATAAGGAGAAAACACCCTTTTCATAAACAAAAACATAAATACGGCAAGTGCCAAACCCTCATCTGTGCACGCGGATGTGTTCCAGTGGGCAAGTGCGTGTCTGCACACGTGTACTCGCAACGCGTGACAGCGACAGGAAAGCAGTCGGGACCCATTTGACAAATGCATATCTGATATGCTGAAATAGAAAGTAATCCCCGCAAGTATCAAGGATTAAATACTCTGCAATATTCACTTCCCTCTTCTCAATGCAAAAAAAACTTTTGTGGAAGGGGGGGGCCGGAGGGGAGGGGGGGGGTATTGGAACAGCGCCATATGTTCACAGAAGCAGTTTGGTGACGCTCCCCGCTCGGCTGAGTGGGCTGATGCTCGCTCACTTGAGAAAGTGAAGAATTTGTCAAAGAGGAAAAAGCTGCTCTTTGAGGCACTTTGAGAGACTGAATGAACCAGAATACCTGTGAGCGAGTAGAATGAGTCTGCCTGTCAGAAACAGAGCATATTGAGATTTCATGTTTCACTGTAAATTCTTGGGCTGCCGCGCAGACTCTCCGCCGCTGTGTGGGTTTCTGGATAAGACCCTTTATGTTTCATTTGATGATGTTCGGTCTCACGGTCAAAACACCCAACACCGTGAACAAAGTACTTTTCCATTGTATGCGTCTTTTATTCTTCAATATTTGAGGGCAAAAATATACTTTTTCCTGTACAAAAAAAAAAAAAAAAAACACCAGTTTCACGTGTGCAAAAAACTCATTCGATCCACATGTGAAACATACATGTGTGAAGCCCATGTAGAATCCCATGTGAAAACTTGTCCACAACACTTCCCATGTTATGTTGCAACATGTGGTAAACATGTGTCCCATGTGGAAAACACAGGAAACGTTTTAAATCCTCCACATTCATTTTAAATCTTTAATAACTTTGTAGATTGCAATTATTAACTGTAGATTATTGGAACAAAATATAATTATGATGCATTATTATTCATATTATTATTTTTTTGGTCATAATGACTGTTGACATTAAACAGCCTCTGAAGTTTATTTTCTCTTTTTATTGCTAATGTCATGTCTTATAGTTCAAATGTTTTATTTGTAATCTGACCATTCATCAGCCTGGATACGGACTCATGTCTTTTGAAGGGCCCTGATTATACATCATTTTACGGCACAAAGCGTACAGATTGAAATGCCGTTAACAATTGTAAGGGGTGCTTTCATGCCTACCTTGTTTGGTCCAGATCTTAGTTTGGACCTTTGAGTTTGGTCTGAACCAACATGTGAAAGGTGCCTCCGAACAAAGAGGCGGTGTCCGGATCCAACAGAACCATGAGTCGGCTCATTTGCAGTGTGAAAACACTTTTTGGAGGGTTTGGACTTTCTGAACAGTTACAGGAAGACGATGCAGCGTATCATCAGTCATTAAACAATACAAGAAGATAAAGAGCGAGGAGAGAAGTAAAAATTAGCTGCTGTAGCACGCGGGGAGAAAAAAAAGCACTTCATTTTAATTTGGTACTGTGAAGAAATCGCAGTCAACTTGAAAAAAAGATAAAAATGCAGAAACTTCTAACTTATTTTCTGAGAGGAAAATAAGTTAGAAGTTTCTGCATTCTTATCTTTTATCCACGCATGTGAAGACGACAGGACGCCGGCTCTTTAACGAAGTTCTTTAACGCGCTCGCAATATGCCAACGTGAAGCCAAAACTAACTGGATCAAATATGCATAAATGTTCCAACTCTCAGGTGTGAAAACATCCTTAAATACCACAAAAACAAGAGATTCTTAGTTTGAATTTATACGCAGCAAAACGGTAGCTTCTTACCTCCTCTGTCGTCTATCGGGAAACAATACTTGTTGAATCAATACGGGCTGCACAATGTTTTCACTGCAAGAGTCACACAAACAAAATGCTTCTGAGCTTTTAGCCATTTTCAGTAAAAAAAAAAAAAAGGTAGTAAATGTATGTTTTATTCACTACGCTTAGTTAAAATCAATAAACTGGAAATCAAAGAATGTAAAAATGACCTCAGTGTGATGACAGGGAGATGAAGAGTCAGACCACCTGCTCGGGTCGCGTGTGCCTTATGATGAGGAAACAGATGACTAAATGTTCCCTTTTCTATAATATCTTTAAGTCCTATTGTCGAAGGGATATTTTTAGAAAGCGAATAGAGCCAAAATGCCGCGTGGCGTTCAGCCAGTCGCAGGAAATGACTTCTGCCGCTCACTTATAACAAGAGCCATGTTAGCTTTATCCTTCCGTGACATCGGAGATTTTAAGGGCTGGCTCTTATTGCCGCAGATGGTCAGCGGGCAGAAGAGGCCGTGCTGGCCAGCCAAGGACAAAGCTACGGTCCAGTGATGCATCAGTTGCTCTCCGTCCACCACAGATGTCCCGACTTAAGGCCACAAGTAAGGAAAAAAAAAACTTTAGTGCGAAAAACACAATTAAACGCAACGCGCACGAGAGAACAGATGCTGCAACCCCCTCCCCCCCCCTCACCCCCCTTTTCTAAATTTCTGTGGCGAGCTTTACGACAGAATGTATTTTCTCTGCCTCTTTGTGTTTGAAGTGCGAAAGCAGCGGGGAATCCGGCTGTTGAGAAAAAAAAAAAAAAATCGACCAGAGAAAATCCATTTCAATTTGCCAAATGCCAGCGCAGGATTACTGACATTTAGCAACTGATATTTCCCCTGAAACTCAATGGTATTCCTCCACAGGCTCTATAATAGAGTATCATCTCATTCATAGTGATTACACACAGCACGGCTGCTCACACTGAGCGTACATATCAAAAGTGCACAAATTCACAGACGTCCGAGAATCTTTTAGGAGTTGACGGACAGATGTAGAACATCACGTGCAGGGCAGAGGAACAAACGGCGTCGCTGCTTTCCCTCTCTTCTCGACTGAACAGACGTCCGGCCTCTGCGGAAGTTTTCCCGGAGGCCTTATTTGTTAAAGAAATGTGCCTGATGAAAGAAACTTCTCCTCGAGGCTGCCAGACAAAGAAAGGCAGCGTTGTACAGTAAATGGACTTCTCAGATATATTGAGGTGACGCACCAGGCATTGTTCTAACTGGCAGTTATTTGTTTTGTCAACTTTCACTTTTGAAAAATGCCTTTACAACAACAAAAACTGCAAAATTGTAACCGGAGCTGAAAGGACGAGTTGATGAGCTGATTAGTCGATCGATAGAAAGTTAGAGAAGTGCTCTAATTCAGCTATTTAGAAAGGGACTCCCGTAAAGCCTCAAAACATGCAACTTGGTGAGAGGTTTGAAGCTGTACATCAGAACATACTGATGTTTAGCAAGTACCCAATTTACTTTTCACCATCTGCTGGCATGCTTAACATTCGCTAATTAGCAATAAACAGAAATGATAGGACTCTCATCACGAGCGGAGGTATTTGTTAATGAGCTAAAGTACCGGACAAATGAAAATGTTTAACTGAGGATGGCGCTGGATGAAAAGTATGAAATCTCCCCCTCAGGGAGACGGGAATGTTTGCGCTAACCGTCGCGGCAATCCACCCGATAGTTTCTGAGATTACTGTCAGTCCCACGGTGGCACTCGAGGAAAACTCGGGATCATGAATGGAAGGATTAAAATTTGGATCTGCTGAAGGGGACGGTCGATGAAATCGTTGTGTGATCTGGACCAAAGTGGTGGACTGACCGAGCATGGCTAAAAATAAAAAAAAATCTAAGCAGCACAGGCCACGATATCCTGATTTTTAGTTAATAGTCAGGGCCAAACTCAAAAAACTGAATCCTACATCATAACAGGGTCATTTCTTAGATGACAAATCCACAAATGGGGGGCTAACGAGCCAACTTTTTCCTCACAGCGTTTTATTCGAGAGTCCCACTTATGAGTGTTTAAATTCATCGACTCTAATAACGTCCTCAAAAACTCACAAAAAGTAGATCCCAAAGCACGTGCACTCTACTTTCTGCTAACAATCACGCAATGCAATACGACGCATTTTTTTCAGATGCCAAAATGAGCATCCGTCCAGGTTATTTATCGTCACAGGTATCGCAGTTCAGCATGTTCTCACAACACCCGGGGGGGAGGGGGGGGGAAGAAAAAGAGATGCCTGCAGTTTCAGCTTTCCACGTCGACCAATAGATTGACCCGCACGGTGTTACGGACTCACGGAGAGGTCGAATCGAACGCGTAAACGTAATGAATGAAATGACGACATGGAAGCACCTTCTGCAGCGACGTGCTTTTTACATTTTTGGAGGTTTCATAAAATAAACGTTTCATCGAGAAAACAATCTGCCGGACTAACCGTTCATGGAAATAATCATTGACGCCGATTCCCCCGTGCGTCAGCCACAAACCTTTTGCACACGTCTGTTAAGATGAGGTTGTGAGGTAAAGACGGCCGAGCACGAGAAAAGACAGATGTGTGTGTGTGTGTGGGGGGGCGGGGGTGGGGGGGGGGGGGGGGGGCAATCTGCTCTTATCTTCCTGAGCGGCGGAACAAATGGGATGATGTGTTTGGATCGGACAAAGGACGTGTTGCATTTAGAACACGTTTCTAAGTCATGTCTCACTCGCGCTTTTTATTGCAGACGAGGAAATCGGAGGCGACGGCGTCCCCTTTTGTTTTTACGCGCCGGAGGGAATTTCTACCAAACAAAAGCATTCAAATGATTTGCTGGCGCAGCTCTTTGTTTTTCATTAATCCTCTTAGGTTGTGAAGGCGTTTCCAAGAGATTCAACCGCAGCGTTATAAAACCGAAAGTGGAGCAGCTGTGGCGCACGATAAACAAACCAGCCAGGTGAATCAAAGGTCGCGCAACGGCCGCGCCACGCGCAGGTGTTCGCCCTGCAAAATGGCAATAAAGTTTGCAGACACTCTTCTGTCAAGGCCTCTGCGGTGCTGCTGCACAGCGCTGGCAAATCTGAGAGAAGGGACTGTGGTGGCATTCAATGTATGTGTTGTTTGTGTTGGAGGACGGGGGCGGGGGGTTAAGGTGGTGGTGGTGGTGGTGGTGTGTGTGTGGGGGGGGGGAGGGGTTAGCGGTGTCAGAGTCAACATCAAAAGCAGCAGCAAACGCCCGCAGGCGTCGGGCAGATCGACGAGAAGCCAAAATACAAATCTGAACACACACACACACACACACACACACACACACACACACACACACACACAAATAGAATAATCACAAAACAAGCGCGGCGAGCCTCGCCGAGCAGATGCAACATTACCCAGAGTGCACGGTGGCAGTTTGATCCACTGCCCTCTTTCCTTTTTTTCGGGGGGGGGGGGGTGAGTGGGGTCATAATGACCACAACAACAGAAAGTTCCAGGGCATTGGCGAGCATAAAAGCAGACGGCGGATTATATTTCACAGAAAAATTGACTGGACTTTATTTAATGCCCTCACTTAACCGCCAGGCTTTTATTTGTGTCTGTCAACCTCTTCGGTTCAGGGAGGCAATCAACCTCCCAGCGCTGGCATCCAGAGCACAGCCGGGCTTCCACTGGGGATAATAACTGTGGCACTGCAACCTTTTATTAGCTTGGCTTGGTCAAGAGCCCTCAGGAAAGACCTGTCTCCCCCAGAGCCCATCGCTGACTTGACGGCACAATGCGGCACTTCAATAACAGAGAAACTGAAGCAAAGCCAGGATATCCGTCAAGGATATCTGATGCTGTATATGTCACCCGCGATTCTTCGGCGGGATGAAAATAAATCCGAACATGTCAGGGCAATAAATTAAGCTAAAATGCCGGTCTGGAGGGAGCGGGCGTGGCACTCCGCTCGCAGTTGGACAACACTAATGCAATTACAGGGATTTTCTGCTTGCTCAGAGGCCCTGTTCAAGGGCGGAGCGCAGAAAAGCTGCACAAAATCAGCCGTTACTCAGAGTAACAGCCGAGCCTGATCTTACCACCTCATTGTCTGGAAAAGGTGTTGAGAAAAGACACGTAGGATTACAGCGCCTCGGCTATTCTGCACTTCTGATTGGGTCCGGCCTGCATCCGGCTCCCGCTTTGCTGGATGGGATTCTTTGAGTTTTGTGGAAAAATTCTTTTTTTTTTTTTTTTTTTTATGAGTAGCAACAAAAATGCACACTGTGACCTACAACAGGATTTTGTGAAACTACCACACTATGATGCACCAAAGACGGATTTGGCCTCTCCCTCCAACACAAGCGGCTATACAGTCAGGGTCAGGTACAAACAAGCACCACTGGAGCCGGATAGGATTCAGTGTTGTGTTTAAGGGCACTTCAGCAAAGCAACACTTGAACCCTTCCTTCAGTTAACATACAATCTTCCCACTCGGTCTGACACCTCCTACTCGGCCCCACTGAATCTTTTTTTTTTGTCATTTGGGCAGCCTTTCAAAGCCACGTCCGAGTCCACGCGGGGCATAACTCCTTATCAAACATGGCCTCTGCGGATCTGTCTCTTCTGAGGCTTTGGCTCTCCCCTGTGCCAACGGCCAGTAATGCCTTGCCAAGAGTACAATGAGCCTTGCCAAGCATACAATGTGCAGAGGGGGCCTTGCCAAATGTAATCCAGTAATAGTGTAACACGCTCAAATGAATCCAACCTGCAGGGGGGTGCCTCTGTAACTACTTTGTGTTCGGATGTTAACAGAAACTGGAGGCAATAATGCTCTGAAAAGTTGATCAAATTGCCCAGAAACTTATGCTTAAGAGTTCTGAACACACGCCAGGGAAGAAAACTGCAGAGCAGAAAATAAGCAGCGCAAACTGCATACGCCCGAGGCGTTTTGTTTGACCTGTGTTGTGTTAACAGTTTATTGGATGACAACATCAACTTGAAAAATACTTTCCTCTGTCAGTTTTCCTTCCGTCATTAATTCTGCTGATGCTTAAAGAAAGAGTTGATTAACTGAGAAGTAAATCAAAAGAAAAAAAATCCACACCCATTTTGAAAAGCGCTGCAGCTAACAAACATTTACATGATCTTTTAATCTACTGATCTAATTTAATCATTTGAGCTGTAAAACATTATAAAGCAGTGGGGAAAAAAAAAGCTCATTACAGTTTTCTTCTGGTATTTTGTTGTCCGACCAATTCATCGTTCACCGTAATGCAAAACGAGCAAAATCACAAAATTCTCACAATTTGAAAAGCTAACCATCATTTTTTTTGGCTTTTCTTGCTTGAAAAATGACCTAAATAACAATCTATCATCAAAAGTCGCAGATTTGTTTTCTGTTGATTGACTAATTATTTTAATTATCGTTTCTCTAACTGCTAAATAATGAAGCATTTGTTAAGCAAAAATACTCATTACTTGCTGGTTACAAATTCTCAAATGTCAGTATTTGGTGTTTTTTGTTCTGTTTAGCATTATAAAATGAATACTCTTGTAATTTGAACTGTTGGTTGGATAAAACAAGCAATGTAATGTGAGGACATCACAAGTATTTGACACTTTTGTGGTCAACTTCCAAACATTTGATGATTTCAGTGTTTTTATGTGAGGTTTTGCTGTTTTTCTCAGTTTTATATAATTGTAAATTAAATATCTGTGGGTTTCAGACATTGAAAAATGTCACCTTTTGCCGAGGGGGGAATCATTATAGGCAGCTGCTTTTTAATAAATAAGAGGGGGGGGAAAAAACTTAATTGATTGATAATTAAAATAATCATTTAATGCCTTTGAAGCTGCAACGTAAAACCTGAGAAATCGCTTTTCTAGGCACCAATTTCAGTTCAATTACAAGTATCTCGGCATGAGCAGGTGGTTCACAGCCGGCAGGCTACGTCACATCTAACACGGTCAGATCAGCCTTCGTACATACACAGTGTGTCCATCCGGTATTTGTCATTTCCTCACCGCTGTCAAAATTGGCAAATGGCGTTCTGGATCATGTTCTAGCCCAGAACCCCAGAGATCGTCCGGGGAACCATCGTGACAGGAGGATGCCGTCTGACCGCCAACGATCTGCCGTCTTGGCAGCTCTGCCTCTTGACTCGTGGTCAGTTGTTGACGGCGCTTAATTCAGCCAACTCGCTCTTTATCTCCAAGTTAGAGTTCAAATCCAGCTGGAGAGCGAAGTGTTAAAAGGGCAGTCTTAATCCCAAACTGGTATTTGACCCCTTAATCCCCAAAGACTCGGTGTCCAAGAGCTGCCCAATGAGTCTGCTCAGCAGACGGATCCGACAGGTGTAGTCAATAGTAACTAACAGTGTGGTCGGCTGATTATCCTCCCTGAGACACCGAGATAAATCCTGATATTGATACAAGAAACGGAACAAATGTTGAAAATCAAACAGTCATTCAAGCTGTTGGAAATCAGTCAGAAGATAGATCAGGAGCAGCTTCACATGATTTATGAAATCTGACAAAATGCACTGCTGAAAAATACTGTTTTTTTAAAGAGAGCTGAAACAATTGGTTGAATAACAATTTAGACAAAAAAAAAAAAATGAATCTGTAAGTATTTTGATGATTAATTATTAGGTGAAACAAAATTCATAAGAAAATAGTGAGTAAAAGTTTCTGTTATTTGATGGTCAACTTGGATTAATTGACTCTTGGTCAAACAAAACAACAATTTGAGACGTTTCTGTGAGATGACTATAAATGTAATTGGCATTTTTGGTTGAATATTCTGCTTTCTATTAAAACAAGCTGCTTTTCTCCCAAAAGTTAAAAAGTTTTCTTCCAATGAAGTATTTGGGTTGTTTTGGTGGTTGACAGCCAAATATGTCAAATTTGACCTTCAGGTAAAGGCTGACTGCTCTTTTGAATGTTATTAGGACCACAGGACTGGTGAGGAATCGTGAGATAATTGGGAAGTAGCTAGAGATGAGTCATGAAATCGAAAATCTAAAGTCCTTTTTCTCACCAAATACAGAATACTGCAAATGAATCAAATTGAAATAGAAATCCACACACAGTTTTGGTGCCAGTTAATCCTCAGTATCTTTGCTTTTCACTGAAAACAAGGGTCCATGCAGCATTTGGGTTGTTTCTATGTATTTGCTGCCAAACATTAATAATCCTTTCAAGCACGAGATGCACTCAGTTTTAAAGCTTGATTAAACCTAACTAGTCTTGATTTCTCTGAGTAAACTCACAAAAGTCATTTGTCTGACTGAATTCATTGCTTGCACAGGCTGAAAACCCAAGACTTTTTTCTAATTTTAAAGTTTAGATATTTTTTGTAGTGGCTTGATTTTTATGCTACAGTCAAGAATATTTATCATGTCATCTTTGCTTACCGCACTGTCACAATTTTAGCTTGAAATGAGCAAATTTCACAGGTTATTTAAGCGTTACTTTAACAGGAAGTTTTTTCAAAGTCTTTGTGATTAAGAAACCTTTTCTCACTAAAGAACAAACAAATCCAATTAATCACATATTAAAAAAAAGAAAATGAAAACCTGCTTTTCCCCAGTGAAGGTGGAGGCTCTTTTGATTTTGTTCAACGGTTTGGAGCATACAGGAAGGTAATTTAGGAGCGATTTGAAGTGATTTATCTGATTAAAATGTCTATTGTTGCGAAAGAACGAATACTGCAGACTAAACATTAATTAGGTATCACAAAAAGGAACAAGAGCCACTTATGTCTCAACATGATCTCCACCATAATAGAACACAAGGACGAGAAAAAAATTACTTTTACATCATTAATGTGCAAATTTATTAAGGTGCACCAAAATCTAATCGGATCATCTACTACATATTGAGCTCCATTGGCGGAAGTATTAAGTTTCTACTGTGTATTGTTCTTCAGTTTCCTCCTAAGCGAGCCAGTTAGCTCACTGATCAGCAAAGATGTCTGCCGTTGTGTGGACGCAGCTGGTATCAAAATGCACTCGTGAGCTCAAAGTGTCTGGAAAATCAGTTTTACCTTATTGGTACTCAAACTTGATGCCCAAATCCGGAAGACGTGATCGTACCTGTTTTTTTTTGTGGCGTTATAGACCGCTAGAAGTCAGAACATTCAGAGAGAAATGAGGGAAGACCTCAAACTTATTAAATAAAACACCTTAACAAAGGCGTGTTTAAGCTAAAGTATGAATCAAGACTGCGTCCCCGGTGGAAGCATGACGGCATGCTGATGTTGAGTTGCGTAACATAGCGTGAATTGCACCGTGGCGGAGGGACATAAAATCACGTCGGTAACGTCACAGCAAGTTGTTGCTTAGGCGAGGCAGCGGAGGCAGGACTGGAATATGAAATTCTGCAACATGAAATGAAATGCATAAAAATACCTCATCATTTTGTATCAAACTTCACCGACAGGTAAGGCAACATAAGGAGGTTTGGTTTTGCAGATAAAAGACACTCTCTAAGAATAATTTAGCTCCTGTGCTCTTTTTCGAGTCGGGACTCCATTTCAGTCGATAAGGCAGCTAAACGCTACGCTGTATTAATTACAGTGTTTCCTCTAAAGAATAATGGCACATTGATAACTTCACCAAATTCTTATCTGTATGAGTTTTCACTCTGTCCTCTTTCTTTTAAGGTAATTAAAGTATATAAAGTTTGACCTTGACGTTACAGCTTCTTTGTGAAAGCATGAACAAGTAATAATAGGGGTTATGGCCCAGAGGTTCTTTGTGAGTGACGTGTAATTTTATTCTGCTGCCCGTGACTGCAATTACAGAGTGGAGCTTAATTTGTAGCCTGCCATTTCACCTCTTTCATTAAACTCACGGTGTCTTTTCTTTGGGTTTCGTCCAGCGAGGGGACAAAAAAAAAAAAAAATGTAAATGTAATGACCAGCGATGGAAGAGTTCGAGCAACCCAAACTGGCGGAGTGGCACGTGATTTAAACCCTGAAGGATTAGAGACCACCTGAACAACACGACCGATGACACAAAGTTAGATCAAGTAAAGGCCGATAAGATTCCTTGTGTGAGCGACGGGTCAGCCGCCGGTCCCGGAGCCGCTACGACTGCTGCACCGTGGATTAATGCCAGATCTGGAGGGAGGTTATCACCCTTGGTTACCGCCGTGAATCAGCTAACCTCGCGCTGGCCTCCGCCGCAGTGTGTGTGTATGTGTGCGTGTGTTTGCACAACAGATGTAGGTTATATTTCCATAACAAAGCAGCCACACGCTTAAATGGTACTCTGTTGGCTCAAAAGGGTTCGGACAATGAGCTGCAACAGACAAAGACCTTCTTTTAGGTCATTCAGTCGGGACGAGGACACGGCTGAAGGTGAATTGAAATTCGATTTCTCTTCACTTTTTGTGTCGAGATATATAAAACGAAGATTGTATGACAGCATTTTTTTTTTTTTTTTTTTTCCGAGAAACTGTCTTAATTCACACGATGTTAGTTGAACGTGGAAAACGAGAGAGTCTTGTTCCCATGCCTTGCCGAATAGCCTGAACAGCTACTTTTGCAGCAGTTCCTTCGAACAGTCATCAACTACAGGTTAACTCACTTCTACTCAGAAAGTGGACGCTCGCAACCGGGGCCAACTGTTTTCTTCTTGGAACGTGGAAGCCAGCAACCTTAGCCACGGTGCTGGCACTTGGAAAGTAGAAAAGTTAGCAGCCAAAAGCTAATTTGCTTCGAGCGGCAACCAAAGGCGACGTCACCCTTTGGTTTGTGAACTGCTGTTTTGAAGCCAAGAGTTCGACATTTCGGACGTCACTATTTTGACGTCTCGGAGCCAGAAGTATTTGGACGAACTCGTAAGGAGCGAGCAGAGGGTCTGACTGAGTATCCGTGGATACGATGCCGGCCCACTTAGCGGAAGCCTAATTGCACACCCATGCCTTTCGATCAAACAGGCACGCCCCCAAATACACCACTCTTTTCATGATGGAGTTATTTTTTTAAGATGGAGCACCAGAAAAATAATGAGAAGGAGTGACTTTGGCGGATGACGCCATTATAATTTGTGGGGGAAAAAAAAAGTCATTGACTTTGTATTTCATGAGAGACGCTGAATGGGAGTCTGTGGAGCCAATGGCTTTTTGGAGCCAAACCCCTAGTGGCCCTCAGTGGTATTGCACTGTGTGGCACTCCTGCATTGGCATCACTTTTCAGACCCGCAGACTACGTCCACTTATATTTAGTCCATTTGAGTAGAAACTCAGAAAGTGAAAAGCTGTGTCTGAAATTATTTACTATTTACTATATTGAAGTCTGAATGTGTAAACTTATCGAGCCTGTATTGAGTATATAGAGCCCTCACAAAGTAGAGACGACTCACACTAAACTATTTACATTGCTGTTACATTTATTCCTTTTCCAATATTCATCGAATAAGTTTCACATAAAACTTGCAATCACGGTTCCTGTTGTAAATTGAATTTACATTTTGGCATACTTCACAGTAAAAACGAAACTTCTGCTGAAGAGGTCTCGAGGTGTCACAAAGTCATGTATCATTATTGTGAGGGAATAAATGTAGGTGTTAATGATTTATCAGTTCTACCGCAGGGTTAAAACGGTGTCATCTAGGACCAACTGTGCTAGAAATCAGATAGCTATAAAACAATGGATTCCCAATCACCTTGTGTAAACTTCACACTCAAGAAGAAGATAAAAGGAGAGCGTGGCACAAAGGGAAATGTGAGCACGGATTTGATAAGCGTTTGAATATAAACCGGAGTATCAGCCTCATTCAACATCCTGCCGGTGCCCCGTGCTTTCTCTAAATCTGTGACGGGGCACTTTTTATCAGCCTGCCTTCTGCAGTAACACAATCACACGGGACGAGGGGGGACGAGGGGAAGTGCTATTCATCCCTGAACCTCTAAAGAACTGGGACGCTCACTGCATTCCCCACAGCTCTTACCACACTTCTCAACACACACACACATACAAATGGCTGTCTGTTTGTGTGAGCACGCATTAATTAATCCGAAATCTTTTCTTGCGTGTGTGTGTGTGTGTGTGTGTGTGTGTGTGTGTGTGTGTGTGTGTGTGTGTGTGTGTGTGTGTGTGTGTGTGTGTGTGTGTGTGTGTGTGTGTGTGTGTGTTTGTGTGTTTGTGTGTTTTGTGCTGGTGCGTACCCACATGACCCCGTCACTAAAACTTTGCTGCTCTGGCCCTGTTCTGCCATATGTGGTTAGGAACAACAGCAGCACCGCCGTCTTTTGATGAGACACGATGGCCAGCTCGTCCTGAACTGTTAGGATGGAGGACAACGGCGGCGGCCTTTCCCAGCTCAAGCACAGTTCTTCACGGATGAACTCACTCCAATTAAAACACAAGCTAACAAAGGGGGGAGGGTGGGGGAGCTGGGGTATGTGGAGGGGGGGGGGGGGGGCTGCAGACCTCTCTGCAGGCCTCTCTTAGTGGCTGACTGCAAGTGAAAATGTGAATGCAAAGCTCAGTCATGAACTGTGGTTCACTGAGGCAGGTTGGTGGGAGAAGAAATGCATCCTCATCTTGTACACCTGAACACATCATCATGTATGTTTATTCATGCATTTATTTATTCATTCATCCAGCCATCCACCCGCCTACCCACCCGGCATCCACCCATCCATCCATCCACCCATCTAAACCTATTTATTTCTAAGATTCACAGAAGGTAATTGCAGCAGAAAATCAGATGAAACCCTGAACAGTTACTGTACATATTACAAACATAACTCAGAGGAGCACACAAACCGCAAATTGTTTGCATTTGGCTTAGAAACACAGACGGATGGAATATACATTTGCATACAACACACAGATGTGTATTTGCATACAGCAGGTAGATGTGTATTTACCCTTTTATATTTAAAAAAAAGATTCAATGGAACCAAACAAATAGACAGCATCAGAGGAGACAAGCATTGTTCGGCCACATTTGAATTGGTTTTGTGTCTATTTGCATAATGTATGAAAAAGGATCATTTGTGTTTAACTGTGGCTTACCAGCAACTGCTGTAACCTGATAAAAATATAAGGCCTTGAATCGGAGGCTTTTGTTTTTTTTGTACCTAATAACCATTAACTATATCAGACTAACGTTAGCTACATTTGAGCTCAATAAGAAACGAGAACTCTGTTGTCATTTAGTTTAAACTTGCAGTTCATTTACTCCCGTCCACTTCTAGTTTACATTCCCTACAGTCACTCTGCAGTGTGCATCGTATAATTAGGGCCCGAGTAGCGCGAAGGCACTGTTATTATATTTCCTTCTTTTCCTGTTTTTGAACTATAGTAACATATTACAGTGTCAAATCTAGTGTGAAATTAAGTGCTGTCTCAGATAACAAAAAGAGCCCCAACGAGCAGACGTGGGCGTGACGGCAAAGTTCCTGAAGTGTAACGTTGTTGAACGATTGTTTCCTGACGAAGACGATGAGGACGTTGTGGGTGTTGGATGACTGACAGCATCCAAAGTGCCTTCGAATGGCTGAAAACTCTCAACTTGAGCGCAGTAAAATGAAAGTTTCATGTTAATTCTGACAGAATTACTGAAGCTGTTTTTTGTTGTGGATAAATAAATAAAGTGAATTCCTCAGAATGGCAGGAAATGATCTTCGGCCTCTTCAACTGCAGTTACAGAATGAAAACCTCAATATCACCACAACACATGGAGTTCGATGACATCGAGCAACTGTGCTATGGATTAGGGACGTGATTATTCAATATTAGCTTCAACACAATCAAACTGTGATCTCTTTATGTTATCTTACTACTATTTTTGAATAAATCTAAACAAGCTGAAGTTTGTGTTTCCCCCATATGAAGAGTTAAGTAATGAACAAGTGCAACACAGCTTAGTTTTTGTATTTTATTTTGGGTGATTTTACATGTTTAGCATGTCATGATTAGGCCTGGGTGTCGAGTAAAAGGTACCAACTTAATACTTTTTTTTATCCATTAGTTGAAAAATTATTTCTCTTTTTCGGTCCTTTTTTTTTAAGTAAAATGCCACGCTAGTTCCTGTTTCTAGCTTGTAAGATTTTCCTGCTTTCCGTGGTTTTAAGTGACGTTAAACTGAACATCTCAGAAAAGGCAATACTTTATCCTCTGCGAAACAAGTTGAGCACCAATATTAATGTTGATAATCAATTCATTATCAGTCATTTATTCAGAAAATAGCTCAGACTCTGTCTACTTCCAGCAACTCCATTGTGAGGATTTGCAGGTTTTTTTTTTTCTGTTTTAAATCTTTGTAAACTGAAGATATTTGGGTTTTGTATGTTTTGTTCGATAAAACTTAATATTTGGAGACTTCACCTTTAACTTTGCAATTTCGATTGATATTTTTTCCAATTTTCGGACATTTTATACACAAAAACACTTATCGGAGAAAACAAGAAGTTATCAGCAATTAAGCATTTTGTCAGTTATTTTTGCAATAAGAAATATAAAACAGCTCTTCTCTGTTTTTTAGCGTCTCAACAGTTGGTTTGAAAGATGCATGTGTCCAACTCCAGACCTGAATATTCCCACCACCATATTTCGCTCATACACATACAGTATACAAAAGAAAAACACATTAAAAAAAAGTGGACGTAGCTTTCGGGTCTAAAAATGAGGCCAGCGCCTTAAACTGCAATACTACTGAGGGCCACCAGGGGATGGCTCAAAACAAGGCTCTGGGTCCATATGCTCCCATTCAACTTCACTCATGAACTATGAATTAAATTCATTTTTTTTCCCACAAGTCATTATGGTGCCCTTCGCTAAATTCCCTCCTTCCCTTGTTTTATGAGTGGTCCATCTAAAAATAATTCCAACATTAATTAGATATTAGGCCTAAAAAAAAACTGCATTTTGTGTGGGGGGGGGTAGGGCGATGTCTGTTTGATTGACAGGCTGTAGGGTGATGGGATGTGCTGTCCTGCGCTTGTTTCCTTACATTTTTATCTGTTTCCACGTATTTCTGACTTTGCTTTTCTTTTGTCTTGGTCCCTATTGCCTAGACTTGGTTTTCCTCGTCCATGGTGGACATATTTCACTATTTTCAGACAATTTTGTAGCCAAAATGATTACTTGAGAAAATAAAGAGATTATTCGGTTTATCGATTAGTTGATGGACTAATTTATTTATCAGGCAAATAGGCAAAATGTTCTCTTCTCGTTCTCAAAGGTATTTATTTGGGGCTTTTCTGTTTCAAATCATTCTTAGCTTAAAAAAAAAAAGCTTTTCAAACTGTTGGTCAGACATAACGTGAAGAACTACAAAATTGTAATGGGCTTTTTTTTTTTTTTTTAATCTTTTAATGACATTTCATGGAGAGAAGTGAAGATAATTGTTAGCTTCATCCCCCCCGTCTTACAAATGGAAGTGTTTTGTGTCACATATGACCGACTTCACCTGCTGACCCGTTTATATTTCTGAAACCATCCTCTTTTTTTTTTTTAGGGTGAGACAGATTAATAAACTTTCCCTCCTGTCTGAAAGCTTTCCTAACACCATGTGAACACCTGGACACCAAGGGTGTTGTGTGCACAGCTGGCTGGCCTGTGTTGTTGTTGTTGTTGTTGTTGTTGTTTTTTTCACGAGTAGTAAACACAATCATGGACTGAGAGCAAAACACAAACACGAGGGCCTGGTGTCCTCTCGCGTGCACAAGGCAAAAATCATTAATTCAAAGACTACATTAAAAAAAAAACAACAACAACAAGAAAAAAGAAAAGAAATGAAACAGCAGACAGAAACCAGAGGAGGGTTTATCACCTCCGCGGAGCATCACCACCACCACATGCAGCTCCCAGCTCGCATTTCACCGCACATCTGCTAAAATGCACACTGACTGAAAGCCGGCCACGTCTCAGGCTCCTTAAACGTTTACCCCCCCCCCCCCTTTTTTTTTTTTTTTTTTTTTTTGACAGCAACGTATATGAGAGAGGAAAAAAAAAACCTTCTTACCTTCCACATCCAGGCCATTCTTATTTCTACGCAGACAATGGTGGACCGCTTGCTTTCCTCAGCCCTCCCCCCCCCAAAAAAAAAAAAAAAAAAAACGCGTTCACCGCCGCCGTCTTGCACGCGTATGTATTCACGTGTTCATCACGGGAGGAGACGCGGATGAGGTGTGGTTATATGCAGGGATCGGCTCCATAAATGTTGGGAGTGTACCGTTATTCGTCTGCTCTTTTTTTTTTTTTTTTTTTTTCCTCTTTCTTTCTATTTTTTTCTGTCTCTCTCTGTCTCTCTCTGTCTCTGTCTGTCTCTCTCTCCCCGTGGTGCTGCTGGGACCGAGAACCGACGCTGCGCTGCTCCTGGCCGGCTGAGACGCAGAGCCCCGCCCCCCCCCCGGCCGCGTCACGTGACCACCGCTGATTTCCTGACTTTTGCTTTTACAACATCAGCGGTGAGGAGAGAGGAAACCAAACAAGACGCCGCAGTGGGAAGTCACTGCTCGTTTATCGCTTATTATTATCTCCAAATTGTGCATAACAAATATAAAATATTTTTGATGTTGAGAATAAAAGTGGAATTACTTTTTATATATATATATATATATATATATATATATAATATATATATTTTTTAATCCTTACGACACCTACTATTTTGTGAGCACAATATCCATTTGGTGTGAGCAGAAGTTCTGGTAAAATAAGATTAATGTCCTGAAATTCTGTATATTTAACATATGTGAACAGGTAAATATCATACAAACTGCAGAAGAATGGCTTTTAATACTGATGGACCAATGCATTGCTTGCTTTTATGTTTGTGGTGGAGCCAGTGCTTTATATACAGTATGGTATGTTTTAGTGTTTTAGAAACCACATAGTATTCGATAAATGGAATCTGGCCTCTTCTTTTAACTACTGTCAACTGTCAAATGAAAGTGGTGTACATCATTTTGCCTCTATAGTGCAGTGATACGATAAAGCAGCATATAATAGAAACCACAAGTGAATAATTACCTTAAAATGGTGCTTGGTACATTACAGACTTATGGTATGTCTCTGCTATACTTACTGTGAAAGTGCACGTGGCGGTGGATTACCTCTAATTGTACCAAGTATTTCAAGGTTTCAAGTATGGGTGTTGCCTATCCTTCAGGCACACTAATATGATATGATAATATGCTTCATTACCCTCCCAAAATATTCAGCTGTAACTTAAGCCTCCAAAAGCTGATAAATTATTAAATTAAAAAGTGCTTTTACCAGTAGCGGAACCAAGTGAAAGCCTCTTGGGCTGAATAATGAAGCAAATGTGGAAGTGCTAAAAACTGCAGTTCCTTGAGTGGCCTCTTGAGGCTGGCTCCAACTGCGAGTCAAATCCCATAGACCAACATGGTCAAATTTGCAGAAGAAATTATCGATTTAGAGCCTTGTCTGAATAACTCATTTCCCTGTTAGTGACAGGGAAAGTGACAGCAATCATGCTTCATTCGGCCCGCTTCAGCTCCAACCACATGTCGCCTCTTTGTCTAATTTTCGATTGGCTGGGAGTCAGGCAGTCAACATGGCAACGGTCGGAGCCACAGACACTGACTTTACACAACCACTCTTCAGGAACCGTTTACGAGACGTCACAGTGGCTGCGTCCATTTCTTTATCCACTATATAGGTGGAACAAACCCGCTGAAAATCTTACTGTCCGTAAAGCAGGAATACCATGTCTAACTAAAAAAAAAAACATGGTTCACCACCAGGGGCTGCTGAAACACCAAAACACTGAAGATTCAATCATGTTAGAAGAAATCAATCGGGTATCAGCGATCAAGTGACTTTGAGATGATTTTAGTTTATCGTCAATTATTAATTGTCAACAACTTTGTATCAGAAAGAACATCGGGGCCGAGCTGTTCGTCAGTGTGATTGACATCATTGTGATGAGAATACTTTCTGACTGACTCCATTTACATCAGATACTTCCTGGTTTGTTAAGGAAAGTTCACATACAGGTGTTGCGACCAAATTAAACACGGATATTCTTGTTTTGTTCACTTTGTGAACTTAAAAGTTCCCTGTGAGGCTTTTCTGCCAACAATGAGCTTCATCACTTCTTAAATTGCAGATTATTTTCAATCGTTAGGTCCTTACAACGTAAAATAAATAGTGAGAAATGCAAAAGTTACACACTCAAATTTCTTTTTTTTTTCTGAACACCAGTTTAAAATCCAGAGATGTTCAGTTTAATGTCACTTAAAGCGAAAGAAAGCGGAAAATCTTACAAGCTAAAAACAGAAACTAGCGTGGCATTTTACTTGTAAAAGGACAGAAAAAAAGAAATCATTTTTCAACTAATGGATTAACAAGCTAACCGCTTAACCTTTAAATGATAAAAAAAAAAAAAAAGTACTAAATTGGTACCTTTTACACGACACCCAGGCCTAATCATGACATGCTAAACATATGTAAAATCACACAAAACAAATACAAAAACTAAGCTGTGTTCCACTTGTTCATTACTTAACTCTTTATATGGGGGAAACACAAACTTCAGCTTGTTTAGATTTATTCAAAAATACTATGAATGAATGTATTGACTTTGTATTTCACGAGAGAATTTGAATGGGAGTCTATGCAGCCGGACCCTTTTTGGAGCCAAACCCCTGGTGGCCATCAGTGGTATTGCAGCTCAAGGCACTTCCGCATTGGCCTCATTTTTCAGATCCAGAAGCTACGTCCACTTTTATATCCAGACAATGAGAGAAACACGTTGGTGGGAATATTCAAGTCTGGAGTTGGACACCTGCACCGAATCAACACCACCCTGGCTTCGGAGAAGTAGCGCGACATTCTTTACATGCTCCACCATCTGTTTTGCATTTTTGTTGAGAGTTATTTATCCTGTTGCAAGATAATTACCCCAAACACATCTCTAAGCTCTGAAAAACTACTTGAATGTCAAAGAAAACCAAGGACTGCACTTTACTGCACAGGCACCTCAATACCGCTGAACATTTACGAGGGCACTTTGTCGGCTGAGAAAACCGAACCTTCCTGACTTCACAAGAAGGCATGCTCCTTTTTCAGCTTTTCTTTCAAATTATTAGGCTATCATTTGTTTCTAAAAAATATATATATATACATATATATATATATGTTGAATTACATTTGAAACATATGCAAAATATAAGTATTTTTCACTTTGGACCCGAGTATATATTCGGATCAGATGTAACTCGGTACACATCATCTCGATGAAATTGCCTTTTTTCTGTTGGAGTACAGTGTTTCACATTTCAACTCCTTTTTCCATCCTGAACATATTAATGAAAATAAAGCCATTTCAGTTCAAACGCTTTACTTCAAGGCAAATCAGTCTGAATGAAAATATGTTGTTATGTGCTGAAAATGACTGAAAGGTGTTGCCAGCATCCTGACAAAACAACATTTATCACAGATACCTAGGACACAAACATTAGCTCTGGCCACAGAATGAATAGCAGTCTAATCATCTTTGATAACGCATATTGGAAAACTGATTCGGTTTATGATAGTGGTTTCTGTAGGTTTTAAGAGAAACTTTGAATTATCAGCAACATTGACAGAAACCTGGCAGACTGTCTGTCTTCTCCGTTATGTTATTCAGATGCCTCCTTTGTGTTTCTCCTGCCTGTATGGAGAGGCTGTAATTGAGTTCAGCTGCAACCGTGCCTCCGTCAGCCGATATGACACCTCGTGTAAATAGATATTTTCCAAGATGTCAGTCTGGTTTGCAAATAAAAGAAACCAATCTCAGTTTTTCTCTTTTTTTTCTTTGAACACAAAAAATATTTGATATACACCGGCTGTAATTACTGAGAGACAAACAAGCACGAATCCACCCTTGAAAAAAGACGCGTAAGAGCACGTGAACCCTCTAAACAGGCTGCTGGTACACCTCACTTGTTTTGATTAGCTGTTGCAGCATTGATTGGACTTCTCAATTATTTTTCAGCAGGTGTGAAGCAGATCCTCTCACCAGATCAATAGCTCTCTCGGGGTTATCGCCGAATCTCCCGCTTTCTCTCTGCGTCTCTCCTCTTTTAAGGCTTTTCGCAACGAGAGCATGAAAAAAGTAACCCTCCGACTCTGAGAGTGCCACACAGATTAAATTCTCGGCCTGGTGTGTGCACCCCGCTAAGAAAAGAGAAAGTCAAGGTCATCTGCATCTGAAATTACCTCTGGACGATTAAGAGACCACGGATGATACTCTGTCACCTCTCTGGATGGGATAAGGAGCTATCAGTCTCAGGAAAGCTGAGGAAGGGAACGTAATGCTGTCGAGATAGAAAGTGCCTCAGATGGCTGTCTAAGCTTTGTCCAGTAGATCTAATGACAGGCAGCTTTACCTTCAACTAATAACCCGCATGAACGTTGTGCAGTTTACTTCCAAATATAGAAACAGAACCAATGCTGTGCCCCAGTTCCACAAACCTAATGTGTACTCACTGTGTACAATAATATATTATAAATCAACTGTTGGTTTACTTTTTTTTTTTGCAGCTGGTATATAAAAAAATCACCATCCTTAAGGTAGGTAGGTAGGTAGGTATATACTTTATTAATCCCCGAGGGGAAATTTTTTCGCCACAGCAGCATACATACAGGAGCAATAATAGAAACAATAGAATAAAATAATAATAGAATAGAATAATATAATAGAAAAGCAATAAAATAAAAAATATAAATATAAAATATAAAATGCACAGTACATACAGTATATATACAGTACATTAAATATCTATATATATTATATACAACAAACCAATAAACACAGTCAACATATATATATATATATATATATATATATATATATATATATACATACGATACAGTATATATCTATATATATAATATACATACAATATACAAGCAACCAAGAAACACAGTCAACAGTGTTTTTGTACTGTTGACTGTGTTTAAATGTCCAATCACAGCATCAGAAAATCAAGGTCTTTTTTTTTTTGTAGCTTGCGTACTGACTGTTTTGTGTATTATGTTGGCATCTTTTCAGTGAGAACACACGACATGTTCAAATCCTGCATAGATTTGGTCTGCGGTATGGATCCGGGACACAGCTTAAGAGTCTGCAGCCGTGCCAGCAGCTCCGTAAAGCTATATTCAGGAACTGTAGCGCTTTGAGCTAAATGCTAACGTCAGCGATGCAAACATGCTCACGATGGCAATGCCGACAGGTTCAACTTTAGAAGGTCTTAATCTAGAGCTTTATCATGCGAACATTTGTAAATTGGCACAAAACAAAGCGCGCAGCTGAGGCAGATGGGAATGACTCAGGTTTTTCGTGAATAAAACCTGTCGAAGAAATGTAAATTTTGATTGGATGATACATGATACTTACAGCGGTACATCAGTATCTGACCTGATTTCAAGGCGATCCATCTGAGAGTTTTTAGAGGAAAAGTCAGGGGATCAGTAAAGTCAGTAGGGATCATCCTCCGGGGACTGTGAATGTCTGCACGAAATTGAATGACAATCCATCCAATAGTATTTCAGTCTGGACTAAAGTGCTGAAAAACAACTGCGCTGTTAACACGCAGTCAAAGCATATTTTCACAGGTGACATCTTCCTTGACAATGTGACAGTTTTGTCTGTATTTTTCAAAGTTCAGATTAATGTTTGCATGAATTTCAGAAGAATTATGGTATCACAGAGGAGACCATTTTTCATTTTGCAGAGTTTCTACTGAATCGGATGACAAACTGCTTGCCGAGAGAAAAGACATCATGTCTGAAAATGCTCCCACAAAAACTTTAGATTCCTCGTGATGAAAGAAAAAAGAAAACAAAGAGACTAAAAGTTTAAACTATATGGTTTGGGGTTTTTTTTTTGCTACAGCTGCAGTGTGTTTATTTAAAGCTCAAATGTCTACTTATTGAAGTAAAATGTGTGAAAATCACACCAGAGAGACAGGTTCACTGGTGAGTTATTAATCATAATAGATTCAGACTGCTTGAAGGAAACACTGCCCTCGAGTTCATTTACGGATTTTTCTCATCAGTGATGAATAGATGTAAAGATGTGCACGGAAGAGATAATTCAGCAAAGACTTCTCCGCTTTGAGCTTTTGTCTAAAAATACTGGACGCCACGCTGTGAAGCAGAGCTCTGATTTCAATTTCAGAGAACCAGTGTCCATTTGCCTGATGAGAACAGTCGGCGTTGGTCTGGTTCCCAGGCTTTAGTCCACTGAACCCAGTAAGAGGATGCCTGAGTGATGATGCCCTGAAATCCTCCTCCTCTGCTGACAGACGCAAACACAAAGACAGCGATGGAGTTTCCGAGCTGATGGAGACGAGTCTGTCCGGGGTATTACCGTAGCAACGTAATTTGGAAACGTATGAGGAGAGCTGGGAAAGTGTCTCTCATCATTTATAATGGGGGTCGAAAAAGTGTTCGACCACTAATGAAGATACTTTTTCTATTTCACATTTGTTTCACATTTATGGAGAATAATACAATTGATAGTATCCAAATGACAAAAAAATTGTATGAAGGTTGAAAAATGACTAAAGGGCAACCAACCATGACGTCACCCATTGGTTTGTGAACTGCTGTTCTGTGGCCTCGAGTTCAGTATTTTGGCCGTCGCCATCTTGCTTTTCCAGAATTGACCATATTTGGACGAGCGAGCGGTTGATATGATTCAATTTTTCCCGTTGCCATCTTGTGTTTTATGAGCCAGAAGTGACCCAATTTGGATGAGCTGGATCTGACCGAGGACCCAAAGACACTACAGCCCGCCCACCTGTACCGGAAACCTGACATGCATGCCCCCAAACATACTTCTCTAACATCTACTCGATTATGGAGTTGCGCTCAGAAGGAGTGAATTTAGTCAATGACACCATAATGACTTGTGGAAAACAGACTGTGGATGAAAGTCCATGACAGTCAGCACTTGTTGGTCTGTTGTTCTTACAGTAGTTTTTCAGAGCTTTTGAAGTGTGTTTGGTGTGTCTCATTATCCTGCTGCAGGATGAATCCTCCTGGAGCATGTCTCTGAAGTATGAAGTGTTGCTTGTCCTTGGTCCATTCGATGGAGAGGTCCAAATCCAGACTTGAGAAGTTCCCCCATCTTGTTTCACTGTAGGATTGATACACTGCGGTGTCATTCTCTGGCCTGGTCCGTCTCCTTACCTCATCCAGCCCCGTGTTGCTGCCATAAATCTCTTACCTGTATTTAAGTTGCACAGTTTGGGGTTTTATCGTCCTAATTCCTCACGCAATTTCCTTCAGAACACTGCTATTAGATAATATTTCCGCCAGATGGCTATCAAACAACTTCAGAATAAACAGTTGGCAATTTCCATTTCCACTCTTATATAACTAACTTCTTGATTACCCCTTAATGAAGCATTTAAAATGGATGTTAACCTGATAGTTGTAGCTTTCTAGAGCAGATATCGTCTCTCTGTGACCCGAATAAAATGTAACTCAAGCAGCACTTTCACACAAGCAAAACATATCTGAGGACGTGCTCGCGCCTCGGATGGCCTCGAGCTCCAGAAACAGTGGATAAGCTGCTGTCCCGTGTTCCCTCTCTGCCTCCCAGACGGCTTACGAGGATAAATCATTTTGACTCACTGCGACAGATTTGTCTCCGTCGCCACTGAGAAGAAGCACAAATTGAAATCCAGTTATGACGAGTCCTTTTGGACGGTGTCATTTTGTTAATGTACAAATGATTCATCCCGGAGCGCAAGGTTCATTTGTACTAACGGCGGTGGAAATGAATAACTGACAGGGCATCAGTTCTCAGGTGGCAACGCTTTCCCACTTTAATTTGTCCTTCAAGCAGCTTCGAGGTCATTTTATTGTGTCTGTGGCTCTGATCCTCGTTCGCTGCCTCCGCCGGAACGTGACAATCAGGCGTCAAAGCGGAAGCTATGACATCTGTGCTGCTTTTAAACACGTGTCGAGAAATACATACCAAGTTGCGGAGCTTTTGAGCGTATCACACGTCTTACCGCTTGTCATTGGAACGGTAGCTGGGATACAATCTCCTGTCAAAAGTCACGACAGATAATATTCAGAGAACAATAAGTTAAGAATGTGAACATCTGCGACACAAAAGCTGTCGAGTCAAATCTCTTTAGCGCTGCTGTGTTCCTTTACATGACGTAATCATGGTTATCATAAATTAGGTCGTTTAATTGAAGGCAGGAGATGGTTAGCTTAGGTTAGTATAATGGCTGGAAACGAGGGAAACTAACCGTCTCCTGGCTTCGTATTTACCGTTCAGCAAAGAGAGTGGAATCTGACATCTCATCTGACTCTCTGCAAGAAAGCGACTAAGTACTCCCTTTGAACAGAAACTGTGTTGAGTTGGGATGTAAAATCCTTGACAAGCTCTTCGAGTGTTTTCTTGTTTAGACAGAGACTTCATCTAAACAATCAGTTTTTTACGGCAGTTTTGCCTTTCTTCAGGTAAAATCAGTTTCATAGAGTTTTGTTGTGAGGTTTTGGATGCCGGAGTTTTTTTTTTTTTTCGCTTTGACCCAAAACACTAGAAATCTATATTTTTGAGTGACAGGTCATCAACTTCGACCAAAGTAACAAGACCAGCAGGAGCTGCTCCGCCAGCAGAAACTGCAGTAACTTGATGGGCAGAAACTCACCAGTGACATGAGGTGAATTGTGAATCCAGTGGAAACAAACATGAGTCTCCAGTTCATGCCAAACCTGTAAAATCAGATCTTCCTGGAGCTGCTGGGGGTGAAAAATCACAGCATCATAATAATAACCTCAAACTTGGTAAAAAAAAAAAAAAAGTTGAACACAAATCGTCTTTTTTTTCCTTCCAAACTCACGAGTAATCGCTACACATACAACACTGCCGCGGTTTAATTGAACATTTATTAAATAATTGTCTGCTGTGCCCGTGTTTGTCTGCAGCCTCGCGTCCCGGACTAATCCGCTGTATTTTGTGCTGACAGATAACAAGAAGGTGACAGGACTGAGAGGAGGAGAGGAGGGGGAGGAAAAATGGGTTGCAGCTTTTCTTGCAAACAAACAAGACTGAGGGGTGAAAGCTGTGATCCATCCATCTGTCTCTCTGCTTCTTTTCCTGTCTGTTTCCTCGCTCTCTGCGTCTATCTCGCGTTCACACTTTTTTCTTTTTTCTCCTCTCTCCCACCTTCTGTCTCCCTCTTCATCTGTATCTTTCTCACTAATGAGAGCCGGTGGGGTTTCTCAGTAGCCTAACAACCCGCATGTTTGTCTCTGCCCGAGCACCGGGGGCCCGCGGATTACTACTCCCCCATCGACTAAATAAACACACAAATAAATACAAAGCTCAGAGGGCCGCCAGTGTGTTTTCTGCAGGTCCACGCTACACTGAGAATATCACGTAATAAAAAATGCATGTTGCAGCAACAGAGGCAGAGGTGGAGGAAGGGCCAAGGGCGCTTTGAATGTGATTGCGCCCCTGTTGGCCCCCCTACCCGAGGCAGAAGGTGACAGGTAGTCGGCTTGTTAGTATCATATGTATGGAATACTGAACCGGCCGACTGAATACAAACCTGGACCAAAACCTTTGTATGAAGCGGCTGGAAAGTCGTCGTCGGAAAGACAATGAAATAACCATAAACAGAAACAATGAACCATGAGTCTTTACACATCCGCACCTTGCTGAAGCTGCTGCTCACCAGAAATCCAGAGTGCATCAGACTATTAAAGTGCAATGCGCTTTTCACTATCATGATGTGGTAATTAGTGCGTGGAGATAATAATGTTGTAAAGAGTTACTGATATGACTTCAGCATTCGTCTGAAACCTTATGAAACCCTTGTTAGGAATTGTTCCATTTTCTTGTCACGGTTAGAATGCACAGGAAGTCTTCATCTCCATTACATGAAAACAGTTAGGAGAGAATTACCTGCCTCTAATTACTCAGGCCGAATGCATCCATCTTTACGGGGCTCCATTATTACAGTCTGTGAAACACGATCCTTCACACTGCGTCAGCACTCGCATTTCAGGTTTCCCTGTGTGGATTTACATGCATGTAATTTAAGAAGTAAAAGCGTTTCCTTTCTGCAACACATGAAAGTTGATCTGTTTATCCTTTTTAACCGCAAGCCTGTTTAAATAACACGAAAATTCATATTAAAGCTGAAACAATCAATCTATTGACAGAAGATTTGTTACCAAAATGACACCGGTTCCGGCTTCTTAAATATAAATATTTGCTGATTTATTTTTTTTTCTCTTCTCCTCTCTGGAGAGTTGAATAGCCTTCACCCATTTTTATGGATGTTTATGGATGTGATTTATAGAGAACTGATCAATCAGGTCCAAATCAAATGATGTTATATTAATTCATAATGAGAATTTAAATCATAAAAAAAAGAGGTCACACAGAGGATACACAAGTCATAAAACATCCAGTAATCAGGCTTTAAAACCACTAGAGGGAGTAAAAAGAATAAATAAATAGATTTAAAAAAAAAACGTCCCTACCGCATCTATAATGATAGTGTGTCAGCACCTGAGCAGTAGAATTTCCGTGAAAAGAGTCCTCTGATTCCCTGAAGCTGCTGTAAAGGTCCCATAAAGACACCAAAACCTCATAAACTAACCGTCCAAGACGTGTTGTTGATTAAACTTCTACCGGAGACAGTCTGGCTGAATCTCTGTTAAAATCGTCAAGGACACATTTAAGTGCTTATCTGGATGAATGCATTCCTTAAAACTAGTCTCACAGTGTGTCAGGCCTGCATTTCACTGACAGATAAAAGGTATGCTGCGGCAGTGAGGTCAGTTAATTTTCTTGTACCGCGCTGCATTTTATTTCGACTTTTGTTGATATTCTGACACATTTAGGGACAAAAATCCAGTACGACATCACCTTGTATGACCACAGTTATAAACTCACAACTGAACGTAAACATTTCCGATCATTTTTAAACATGACGACCGTTGTTAAAGTAGAATAAATGTCTGCGGGGAGAATCAACAGGTGAATTTCATAGTGTGAGCGTGTCGCAGCTAAAGAAATCTTAACAAATCATTACTTTTTTTTTTTTACTTCCATCATCGTCGTGCTGCTGATAGACATTTATTTCAAAGAGACTGACATCAGTTAAAATTTTGCTTATAATCACCAATAAGTTTCTTACAGGATTGTTGAAGAGAAATTCTCACATACGGTAATAATTCTCTGAAACAGTAATAATTCTCATCCACAGTAGACTAATATTAATATATATTTATCACTTGAAGGTATGAGCACATAGTACAATAATAATTCTCATATAGAGTAATAATTCTCCCATTGCAGGAAGTTTAAAACCAATACATTTTGAATGGTAATGCTGCCACCTAGTGGCAAACCACCACAAGGGATAGTTTTGTTGGATTTCAGTCAAATTCTCTGGCTTTCACAAATTAAAGTTTAATTTCCATGATCTATAATGAAGGAAAAACTTTCCTTGTGCTCATCAGACAAAATTCTGCCATATTACTTTATTATTTATTCAATTTAATTTGCGTAGGTATATTTGCTAGTTCTCAAATGTTTAAAATATAATCGAAGTAAAATAATTCTTCTTAAATTGGACCAGAGACTTCTTTAAGGCCGCAAAAAGCATAACCACACGTAAACTATTGAATAGAATCAAAACTAGAAGTGTAAAACATAAAATACTTTTGTTTGCTAAAGACTTTTATTTCATTTTTTTTTTTTTAAGTTTTAATTATATGTAACTAGCACAATTCTGAGAGCTGATTTAAACCTTATGATCATAATACAGGCTTAATTATTTATTTTTCATATCATTGACAATTATTACATGTCATCAGTCGTTCAAACTGGAGAAAATATTAGAACTACCTCATTAACATGTGATTTATTTCTTTTCTGTATAAACACACAATGAACATTTGGCTTGCAACAGATACAACTTTTATTCAGCGAGACAACAAGAGTGCAGGTTTAACAAATCAAGTAAATGGGATGTTCTCTACAAGCCATTTCACATAATTAGTTCAGAGACCGGAAATATTTCATGATGTTTCAGACAGCGAGGAGACAAACCAGACACATCCGCCCACAGCTGCACTGAGTAACACAGACTTAAATAAATAGTGTAGCCGGGACCAGAGAAGACATTAAATATAGTGACCACGCTGCTCCACCTCCGGGTGTCTCCAGTCACAAAGACAACATTCTCCCTTCCTCCATGGCCCGCCCAAAATAAAAGTATTTAACGTAAACTGAGGTTATTTTAATGCGGTGTAACAAAACTGTCTTTGCAACACGTCCTGTGTGACATCTCGACTTGTGAGGCCCTTCAGCGCGGCGTTGGTGCGATTCCTCCCTTCACACGCTCCTACTTTTAAAATACTGAAGTTGTTTTATGTGAATCAGCAGCTTCATGAAAAGGGCAGAATAATGAGAAAGCAAGGGGATGCACATTTTTAAACTAGATTTAGGCGACAAAAAAAAAACAACTTCCGTCTCCCTCATCGGACTGATCTCTTCTGCGCATACACCTTGTTTTTCAAGATCACATCTGTCCAGTAAACAAGAACGTGCCCGAATCGATCAGGTAACGAAGCTTAAAAAAGAACCCCTGATTGCAGTCGTAACTTTCTCGAGTAGCGGGGCAAGCGGAAAGGTGACGAGAGCAGGAAACTGAAACAAGTTTTACCTCGAACTGACACACTGAGTTAAGCTGAGAAGTTAAGGAATGTTGTTTAATGTTGTTTACTCGTGCAGTGATAACACATCTCTTCAAAACGCCCCGTTTTTGTTGCGGTGACACAAGAAAGCTGACTTGGTGACGCGTCGAGTCGTGAGAGGGATTAAAAACAGAAAGGTGCAAACCGGGAGACTCCATTTGTCCTCCACGTCGTCGCCGAGCAGCTCGTACAAAAAAAAAAAAAAAAAAAAAAAAAAAAAATGTGGACCTCAGCTCTTAACCCCATGACGTCTTGTGGTCCTCTCTCTGCTCCCAACAGCCCCCCCTGCTGTAGTCGGCGGGATGCTGCGGGGCCAGCAGTGTTTTTCTCTGTGCGTATAAGTGTGTTGTTGTTGTTGTTGTGACGGTGCGTGTGGGCTAGCTGAGGAGGTCGGGCAGCAGGTCGATCCTCCGCAGGACGTCCTCCGGCATGCACAGCACCGGGTTCACCGGTTTGATCTGTTCGTCTCCGAGCAGGGAGAGACCTGCGACGCCGAACAGCGTGTGGAACGGATCCACCTGCAGAGGAGAGCCGGCGTCGCTTGCGATCAGCAAAATGTAAAAGGACGCTCGTCGTTCAGTGAAACCTGATGTTGTAGTGACACTGTAAGAACATGTTCAGGCTAGAGCTGTCAATAACACGCGTAACTACAATTTAACTGTCTTTTTCTGTCGCTTTTTATGCCGCCATTATAGTCTAAGCCCAATTGTTATTGCGGCTGTCTATTTCTTGAAAAAATGCCGAGCATACAGTTGACACATGCTCCTTGTTCTTCCTTTAAACCGCTTATTGAACACTTTCAGGGACAAAAGAAAACCAAAAAAATGCCGACAAGAACAAAAAAAAAAAAAAAAAAAAGATTCGCGGTATTCACGACTGTACGGCTTTGAAGCTGCTTGACGAGCACCTGCGCCGTGTCACACATTTGAACCAATCAGAAGCCAGAACTGCTGAAGAAAATAAAACGCAACAAATCTAAACTATTTGCCATCACGTTGGCTTATATAAACAGCCTTCACGCTGATCATCGTTTCTTCAAAGACTCCATTAAGAAGAGCCATTTACTGTCATTAAACAATCAGAACATAGAAACGTGTGTGTGTGTGTGTGTGTGTGTGTGTGTGTGTGTGTGTGTGTGTGTGTGTGTGTGTGTGTGTGTGTTTCCCAGCTCACCATGTCTCCCGGTCTGTCGGCGAAGCCTCCCGTCTCCTCGTCCTGACAGGCCAGGATGAACTTTCTCAGCTTGGCTTTGTCGATCCAGTGGATCCTGCCGATGATTTTCAGCGATGCCAAAACCCACCACGAGTAGCACACGTCTGGCAGCTGAGGGAGAGAGAGAGAGAAAGCCGAGTCAGCACTGCAAGTACGTCGAATTCAACTTGATGCGCTCTGAAGTTTGTCACTTCATGTATTTTCAGGTGCAACCCGCAATATTTAGAGATGAACATGTTTTCATTTTGTTCTTTATAGTGAGATTTTGATGCCAGTCAGATGTTAAAGAAAGACCCTTTTGTTAAGTGCAACATGATGACAGTAAACAAACATTACAGAACACAAAGAGGACCTGAATTCATCGTCTGCAAAATTCATCACTTCCCTTTATCGCACGGGTACGATCGGTAAATAATCTCCTCGAGCTGCAGATGTTTCACAAACTGCCCTGAAGTCTTTATTTGCTTTCGCTGCAGTTCAAACTCTTTCACCGTGAAGCAGACGTTACATTTTTATTCCCACAGCTGAACTTTACTCCCACATTACACGTCGACACGCTGGCGATGGATTTCTTGCAACATCCGAAGCATAAAAACCTTCTCGGGTCGTCCGTTGAGGCCTCCGGACGGCAGCTGTCTCTCGCAGAGCCACCAGCCCAGCAGGTCGGCGTTCACCTGGTGCAGCTGGCCGGTGAGCGACAGGAAGCCCGTGCAGCAGTAAATCTGTAAGATACGTGTCGAGATATTTTACTGGAGAAGGATTTTAAGAGCATGACGCTGATCAACAGGAGCGTAAATGCGGCGGCAGCAGCAGCGGCAACCACAGTGAGAACATTTCATCCTTGTCAGATAGAAGTCAGGTGGCGACTTAACGCCTGATTTCATGAGCTTTTATTTGAGGTCTTTACTCACAGGATGTTGCTGCCTTTGTTTAAAATCAGGTGTGAACTCACCTGCCCGGCGTGAGACTCTGAACCAGGTCTGCAGCCAAAACCGCCGTCAAAGTTCATACAGGACAAAACAAACTCGACGGCTTTGTCAACGTTGATCATGTCCATCTTGCCCTTACAGAGGAGGAAGATTCGAAGAGTCATCCTCAAACCACACACGGAAGTCACCGCTTTATTCGGTACAAAGAGCTGAAACTAACGCGGTTTAGTAAAGCCCCCCCCCCCCCTGTTCAAGCTGTTGTAGAAAAGTGATTTATTCAACTGATTGTAATATACGAAGAGGTGTTTCTGCTCTACTTTAATTGATAAAAATATAATATAACGCTTCCAGAATAATTACACAGTTGAATGAAGCGCTATCTGAAAGAAGGTCAACAAAAACTGAACATTATAACTTTCATGAAGGACGACTGTTGTATTAAAACGCAGCACTTTTAGCTCCTTGTCTCTAAACATAATGGTTCACGATGGAAACATCATATACATACCAGTAATGCAAGTGTAGCGACAGCACAGAAAGAAAAGCGTGTATCTATTTCACCTGTAAACACAAAGAACTCAAATTATATAAAACACGTTATAATGTTTCGACAATATATTTAAAAGCAAACTGTAAAATATATATATTACAACTCTTAAACTTTATTTACTTAATTTGAGCCGCAGGACTGTAATGATTTACCCTCACTTTGCATATTTGGTTAAAGATTTTTACTTATAGATATATTTTCTTCATTTAACTCTTTTTTTTTCTTTTTTTAAACCAGAAAAACCTGCGTGAAACTCTCTTTTACAACCTGGTGAAGTCAGCGGCAACCAAACACAGCCAAAGATCCCACGATTATCAAACAACATAAATACATCACAGCTGCCGGTTACAACGGGAATCAAAGATACAAATATAAAATACACAATAAGATAATCAAACAGCAGCGACAACAGAGGAAGAATCGAAGGAGTTTTATATGTTTCAATCTGACGAGAGAAAACAGTCAATTCAGCCTCAACTGCTTTTATATTTAAAATATAGAAGATGGAAAACGTGTGGGCTGATATCATATTTATTATGTATTTCCCGTTGAGTTCACCGTACAAAACTTCTCGTGAGCTTTTCATTCATTCTAAATGTTTCACGATACGACTCGAGTCGTGCTCGCTCACCCCATTTGTCCCCTGCGAAAGAGCCGTCTTCCTTCTGCAGCCCTTTCACATATTCCACCACTTTGTCGACATCGATCGCGTCCACGCTGCCATACAAGCACAAGATCTGAGGACAAGATTTTAAAAAAATAAAAAAATAGAGTGAGCTAAAAACGGAAAGGGAAAAAAATACTTTAAAGTGCAGAGCATTCCAGCTAATTTACAAATCCGACACGGACGAACGAATGTAAATGAAATACAGAGATTTAACCACTAAAACTGCTGTAAAAATTTGACGAATAGAGAATTCTGATGAATAAATATTACAATGCGCCTCATGATTATCATCAGGGATCAAAATCAACTCCAGCACTTCTGTTTTCCAGACAAACCCAGATGACAGCCGCACAGAGAACTAGGAATAATGTGCTGCAGGTCACCTGGACGGCACTGAGGGTGTAGAGCAGGTGGGGGTCGTGTCCGATGCTGGCGCTGATGCCGCCGCACTCGTGCTGGCAGGCTTTGATGAAGTCGATGATCTCCTGCCGGTTCATCCGGGGCAGCTGGTCCATCAGGTCCATCACCGTCAGCCCCCAGTAGATACCGCTCATCCTCAGGTACTCCGACAGCGTGTACTCCTGGACACACATAAAGAAAATTTAATTTTTTTTTTTTTTTTAAAAACATTGCAACGTGAACATGTTAAAATCATTTGGATTTAATAGAACAGAAGTCAGTCATTATACTCTTATGCTCATTTATAACATACATTACTTAAACTCTTCTTTGACTCGGTTGAAAGATTAAATTTTTTTTTTTTAAATAACAGGTAGAAACAATAAAGCAGCTAAAAAGACAAGTTATGAGTGTCAACGTCAATATTGTTCAAAGTTGTCTAATATCTGTACGTGCCAGATGTGATTCAGAAGATTTGTCTCCTCTGCTGTGTTCAGATCAACTGCAACAATATGTAACTTAATAAAATAACTTCATTAGCACAAAAAAAAAAAAAAAAAAAAAAAAGATTTGAGTGCAGGATTTTTAAGTTGTAGTACTTCTTTCACCGCTGTATTTATTTATTTTACTCTTTTTAATCGCTATTTCCTTTTTTTTTTTTATATATATTAACAATCTCTTGTGTTTCTTTTATCTTATTTAAAGCACTTTGATGTTGTTAAAACCTGCAAAAACAATTCAGAGGCGTCCAGAGTTGGAAAGAAACACACATATATGAAACCCGTGATGAAGAAATATATTTATATATTTAATTTTTTCTATATATATATATATCTATATCTATATGAGACGGCCTGTACTCACGTAGTCGTCCTTTTTGGAGCCGTAGGCAGCGATGTAATCCGCGTGTTTGTCCAGCAGCAGAGCGCCCGGAGCGTCGGGCTTGACGATGACATCTTTCACTTGGGTGCCCTGAAACACGCACGAAAACAGCTCAAGACAAGGCCCACGAACTCTGAACTCTTAAAAGACCCTCCGTCATCGTCCTTTAAAGAAAAGAAAAGAAAAGAAAAGAGAAGAGAATCCGCCTCTGATTTGTGTTGTTTTTTTTAACTCCCTGTTGTGAAGCTAAATGACTGAACGTCGATCGATCGGCGGCGGCGGCTTGTTGACAGGTCGCTACGTGCTAACGCCGATGCTAACCGCATTTTAGCCGCTTTGCGGCCCGCGCGGCCCCGCCGCTCCGAGCACACCAGAGGTAAGTAGACGCTCGCATCCACTTCGGTTATAGTGCGATCTCAAATTACATTGATTACTACGTGAAAAACAGATTATAATTACCATTGTGACATATTTCGCATGATCAGATTTTCTTCTTCGTTGGTTTCCTTCTTCTTCTGTAATTTTTTTTTTTTTTTTAACGGCAGCCGCTTTTTTTTTGTTTTTTTTTTTAACCTGCGGTACCGCCACCTTCTGCTTCGGAGTGAGAACCGCAGACCTGTCCGGTACGAGAAGTACATTTACTACGTATCTACATACAAATTGGAGATACTTGTACTTTGCTTAACTATTTTTTTTATTTTTTTTTCGTGCATTTTATACGCCGCAATGATTCAGAAGGAAATAATGTGCTTTAGGTAGGTAGGTATTTACTTTATTAATCCCCGAGGGGAAATTTTTTTCGCTACAGCAGCATACAGAAGCAATAAGATAATAATAGAAATAATAGAATAAAATAATCGAATGGAATAGAATAGAATAATAGAAAAGCAATAAAATAGCAGTAAATAGCAGTAAAAAAAATATATATAAAATGCACAGTATATACAGTACATTATATATCTATATATATTATATACAAACAAACCAAGAAACACAGTCAACATATACAAATATATATGTATATATATATATACAGTACAGTATATATATATATATATATTATATACAAACAAACCAAGAAAAATACAAACAAACCAAGATTACTTTAAATAAGTAAAAGATTTTTATTTTTACAAACAAAACACCTGAAAAGCTGAACTAATATGATTGTTACAAATTGAACTGGAAATTAATTCGCTACTATTTTTGTTATCATTCAAGCCATTTAAAAAAAAATAAATTTTGCTTTTCCATTGGTTTAAGGTTAATGTGTGTCCTTTGTTGTTGTTTTATTTGGAGCGTATTATTGTCAAGTCACAGTAGCCCCCTGCTGTTGCTGCTTTCTGCCACCAGGTGGTGGTGTTGAGAGCAATTAGTGTTAAAAGGGCTTGTTGTTCCTTCTTCCTGCTTGCAGGCGAACAACTTGGAGGTTTCCTAGTGTTGACGGTGTTGACGGTGGGGGTGGGAAAGTCTCATAACAAAGGTAATGTCAGTGTGCACAAAGCCACGCCGTGATATTTAACTATGTTAACAGAGAAACGGTGCTGGGTTGTTGTTGTTTTTTTTTACATTAATTTAAACTCTGTTTGTAGGTAAAACGACGGTGTGTCAAACTTTTTTTTTTTTTTTTTTTAAATTAAAATGACCCTTTAAAATGAATCGCTCTACGTTCCCACACGCTTCATATGTGCTGGTTAGATGATAGATGTTTAATCTAGGTTTTCGGTTTTTGGTCGCACCGCACTGCTCTGTCTGATTATTTGCTTTGTGCGTGTTTAAATTTGCGACGAGCCCGAACAGCTGCTCTCTAAAGGGAAACACTCGGTTACCATCAGAGTCCAAATGAGTCATTGGAAATGCTACAAGAAGTCCTGGAGCGATTTGAGTCCCGACTGCCGGTCTCATTTCAGGGTTTGGCACCAGAAGTGGGTTGTCTGCCGAGCGGCTTATTATTATTATTATTATTATTATTATTATTATTATTATTATTATTATTATTTTATATTTGAGAAGTCTGACAGCGGTGAAGATTACATCTGAGGTGTGTTGTGTGTTTTTTTTAGTGTGAAAGAGCCCATCTTGCAGTGAAGAGGGCGAGACCGGTGAGAGGCGACCCGAGGTGCCCCTTTGAGCTGGAAGTGCTCCCGGATCAACGGGACTCGACGGCGCCTGCGCAGAAGACTCCGGCACTAGATGCAGCGGTGCTCCAAGTGAGAGACTGGACCTGATCGAGTGAGTCGTCACACAAAACACCCCGAGACAGTCCGTGAACAGTCCCGGAGGAGATCGGTGGGAGCTGTGGCCCCAAAAAAAACGGCAAGCACATCTGGCTTTGTCACAGCAAAACTTAAAGAGTTTGTGAACCTTTTAAGAATTGTCCTCGTCATATTGACCTTAGCCCAGGAGTAGATGACATCAGAAAAAGATAAAGATAAAGGGTAATGAAATGGGCTGTCTTATTTACCAAATGGCAACCGCACACTGAGGCTTCTCTGTGAGCAGGTGACCTTCAACCCGGCGCGCAACAGGAAATAAAGAACCAGAGGGCTGAATGAATGAGCCCAGACGTTTCTGTTATATACGTGGTTGCCAGAAAAGGACACGCTGCCGTCCAATCTAACGGAGAGACACCTCCGTAGGTCTGAGGTCAAGGTGTGGACGGATTCTGATATATAAAAAAAAAAAAAAAAAAAAGACGAAACGGCAGATGACTTGCTGTTGAACCTTTTACACCCGGCCGCCCGCATCGGTATCGCATTGTTTCGGTGGATAATTTATCCATCGTATATTCCGCGTTTCGCAGTCCAGACAAACAGAAGATGGTAATAAACCAGAGTTGAAAGTGGGATAAGAGAAATCTTGATAATGGTGATCGCGCTTGTTGTGAAATGTTCTTGGCTTGCTCACCCTTATGTTCAAGCAAAGATGGTGTTTATTCGAATTTTTTTTTTCTCAAATCAAATATTTCAGATTCTACCTGATGTTCTAATGTGTAAAGGTTGTATGTTGTTGATGGTAATTTCTGATTAAATGAAGCCAAAAAAAAAAACACTTAAAAAGGAGGGAAGTAGTTGAAAAGTCCAGGTTGTGTCCTGACAGAGACTCTTCCGGATTAAAACCTGAGTCAAGGACGCAATGCTGGATAAACACGTGACCGTTCCTGGAGACGAGGTCCTTTTTTAGATAAGAGAGTCCGGCAGGTGAATTGTTCGACCGGTGTAAAAACACGCCTGAACGCACAGACGCACCCCTGCCGGGGCGAGTTGTTTGAATCCCGTCGATCGGTATAATCTGGAGACACTTTGTCCAACAGACGGTTCTGTTGTTTGCTCCTTCCGTCTATGAGGGATTCCCTCGAGACACTTTTAATCTTCCGGAGGAAGCCGACACTTTCTGCCTCCGTGTCCGGGAGCTTTTGGTCGCCGATTAGAGGGTTTCTAACCCTTTCGGACCGCGAACACGCGCGCTCGGTGTAAGAGCGCTTAGAAATCGGGGGGGGGGAAGAAACAAACGGGATTTGGGTCAGCTGTTCACTGAAGCCTCTGTTGCTCAAGAAAGTTCGGCTTTGTTTTGGTTTGACAGGAGCGTCGCCGCGCAGCCAGGCAGGAGAACACAAAAGGCGTGACGGCGGTGTGATGTCAGCTGACGTCCCCCCGCTGCTGCTACTGAGCTGCTGACTGCTACCTTCATCATCATCACCACCACCACCATCGCCATGTCTCTGGGCGACAACCCTCACCTGCTGCTCGGCAGGATCCGCTTCCTGAACCGGTGCATCGAGAGCTTCAGGAGGAGCGAGCCGGTGCCCGAGTGTCTGTGTTACGTCCCCAAAGAGGTGTGCTACAAAATCTGCAAGGACTCGTCGTCCACGTCCTCCGCCGCCTCCTCCTCGGCCTCTGCAGGAGGCTCCGCCGTGGGGAAAACCCTCCTCTCCGTCTTTGAAAGTCCACATCAGATTGCTCACAGCAAGAAATTATGCAAGTTCTACCTGGAACCAAAGAAAGGGACGTGTATCCGGACAACGGGGGAAGAGTACTGTAACAGCCAGGGCCTCTGGGTCAAAATCAATAAGGTGAGCGACTGTCGGCCTCCTGAGTTCATTCACATCATCCTGCAGATCCTCTCTGATGCTGCTGAAACAGCTGACATCAGTCTGATCCACTTTATAACTGCACTTTGTTTCCATCCTTTACCCTTTGTACCAGTAGAGGGTGTTATATGTACTAATGTTCATCATTTACATCCTTCTTATTACATCATGTTTTAAATGACAACAACCAGGGTTCACATGTTGGAGAGTTTTTAGGTTTTTTTTTTAGCTCCAAACTTGGAAAACTTTGAATGAACTTTTAAATTGTAGAAACTGCTTCTGGACTTGTGGAACATTTCAGCTCACAGCAAGAAGGTCCTGAGTTTGAACCCAGAACCGATCCACGTCGTCTTCTCCTGTCTGCAGTGGTTTCATCCAAACATGTGGACATTAGATGAATTAGTGACTACAGAACTACGTCCATACGTCGCTTTGCTTTGCTGATGATGTTAAACGCGGCGAGGCGAACGCGTGTTGACCGGGGTGATCCGTGTCCGTTCCCAGGAGCAGCTGGAGGAGCACCGCCCGGCCCAGGAGCTGGAGGAGGGCTGGATCCTGGTGTGCAAGCACACGGAGGGAGGCGACAGGCTGGTGCCCGTGGAGTCACCGGAGACCGTCAGCAGGCAGCAGCAGCTCTTCGGCTACGACCACAAGCCGCGCAGCAGGTGGGAGCAGGTGGTGGACGTGGAGAACGCGCTGTACATCGGCTCCAAACCCAAAATCGCAGAGTGCGACGCCGCCGCCGTCCAGAAGCTGAGGTGAGTCCGATTTGTGTGAAGTCACACCGGGAGAGTCGAGGCTTTTCTGGAGTCTTTTTTTTTTATTAAAACTTTATATTGTTTTATATTGAAGGTATGTTCCTCCCACCTGGACGTATGAATGTGACGAGGACCTGGTGCACTACTTCTACGAACACATAGGGAAAGAGGACGAGAACCTGGGGAGCGTGAAGCACTGCGTGAGCAGCATGGAAGTGTCTTCATACGATGTAAGCGAAATTCAACTCTTTTCAGAGAACGGAGCTTTAAGGGACTTTCATACGGCGGAGTATCGGGGGGGAAAAAAACAAGAGGAGCATTTCTTTTCTTTTTCCATTAGTTTGCTCTCAGGAAAAGTCGATGTTGAGAATAAAGTTCAAATGTCGTGAAATTACATTTCGAGATTAAAGTTGAACTTTTGAGAACGCATCAAACGACTTGCTCTGCGCGGTTGATTCCACCAGACGCCTCCTGTAGTTTTGTGTTGCCTGTGTTTAGGAACAAGGAAATGAATACGATCGAATTGTTTGGTAGCAAGTATTCGGACTTTGAAAAGATTGTGTTCTGAAGCAGAAGTGACACGAACTTGGGAGGAAGTGGTCGTACTTGTGCAGACTGAAATAGATGGAAATTATCCATGGTTACACCTGCCCCGCAGTACGAAGAGGATATGTCGTATGACAAGACACGTTAAAGCGATTGATCAACTCGTTCGTTCCCGAAGGCGTCCGAAGTCCAAACACGTTTCCTTTACTTCTCACCGTTTGGACTTTATTCTTGATACTTTATTGTGAAAATGAAAAATCGCCCTCCTCCTAATTATTGTTTTTCCCCCCCCTCCGTGTTGCCCTAAAACACAGTCGTACTTGTCGATCAACTGCGCGTGTTTCGACTCTTGACGTTAAACAGCCTGAGATCCTTTTGAAGAATAAAAAAAAAATCCAACAGGATTGTTAGTTTGTGATATGATGAAGCTATGAACACAACTGGAAGAGTATTCTCAACAGATTTGTTCCAGAGTTCTTTCAGTGGGGCGAACTGTCTGACGGACGGCGACTGCGAAACCTTCTGGGAGAGCGACAGCCTGCACGGACCGCACTGGATCCGCCTGCACATGAAGAGAGGCACCGTGGTCAAGTAAGGAGCCAAAACCCATTTATTTTAGCTTTCATCCCGGCCGGTCAGCGATCCCGACTATTTCTGCCGACCGCAGTCATTTTGCAGAGCGGGTGGAATCGTTTCCGCTCGTCTGTATAAAAAACAGCCGGGATAAAACCAACAGAAACGACAGATTTCCATCAATGTTTCCAGTTTTGAGGTTTGACTGGTGCTTTTTTTTTTTTCTTCTTCTTCTTCTTCTTCTTCTTCTTAAATGACGTCATCTTGTCCTATTCTCCTGCGGTTTAAAGGCACGCGAGCAGAGAATTGCCGTCATCGAACGTTTATCTCGAGGTGTTTAACTCATCCTGTCAAAACGGACGCGTTTCAATTATTTGCGGGACAATTAGGTTTCGACTCAAATTTCAGCTGAACTAAGAAGACGCTGCCGGTTTTCATCAGGCTTCTTTTCCTGTTCTTTGCAAAGTTGAATGAGTTTTTTTTTTGTCAGCAGTGTTTTCCTTCTTGTGCACTTTTTTTTTTTTTTTTTGCCGTAGAGCTTAACTTTTGTGCATCGTCTGTTGCCCTGAAACAAGAAGTTTTTTTTTTTTTTTTTTTACTGCAGACACGTTGGATGTCACTTTTGTTTTGCTCAAAATATAAATAAATCGCTGTGGAATAACAGGCAACTTTTTCCTGTGTTGCGACGGAATGATCCACAGTAACTCGCATGTGATGATACTGGAGGTGCCTTGTGGTTTTTTTTTAGAGATATGAAGCATCTCATTCGTCTTCTTTTTATCTTGTTGATAAGCATGTTTTTGTTTTTTTGTTTTTTTTTCCACCAGCGAGCTGCTGCTGACGGTGGATTCAAAGGACGGGCTCTTCATGCCCATCAGAGTCTCGGTTTACGGAGGAGAAACAGACCACCTGAAGAAGCTGAGTGACGTCACCATTGACGAGTGAGTTTTGACAAATGCGGAACAATTTACAAAAAAAAAATAACAACAAAAAAAACCCTCCACCAAGTTTCACAGATGTGTGCTCCGGATTGCACGATGTAATCGTCTGTTTTTACACGAGACAATGTGTTCTGTTTAAGAAAGGATCCGTATCTGCCCGATATCTTTTCAGTGCTCTTACTTGTGTATTTCCCTCTTTTGCAGCAGGTTAACCAGAACCAGAAAATCACACAGCTGTTTGTTGTTATTGGTTTCCAGGGATTTGATTGGAGACGAGAGGGTGCTGGAGAATAACACCTCCCACCTGCCCGTCATCGAGATTCGCATCGAGCAGTGTAAAGGTCAGGCTTCCCTGGATGTTTCTGAATTAGCCAGTTTAATCGCGTGCGTTTTCATCAGTTTGAACTTCTCCATTTTTCTCCTTGGATCTCCCGAACACACAAACTTGATTCCCCTTTTTGATTTTTACATTTGTGAACGATTGTATTTGTTAATGAAGGTGTCGTGCTTGCTTTTTTGTGTGTAAAAGTGTGAGGAAGACGTCCTCCAGGGCAGGGGCTGGACTGGATCAGTCTAGCCCCGCCCTTCTTCCAGCGGTGCAAGCAGGAAGTAAACTGATCTGGTCGTGTGACCTTTCACACTAGCCACATGACGAGTTCAAGTTTTAACCAATCACTTTCTTGCCCAAATCAATTAACTACACTTTCGAGCTTCGAGAACAAGAACGGTCGCAATTCTGTGTAATCTTTCACGTTTGAACACGTCTGCAAAAGCTTCTCCAGAGAACCTGAAACAACGTTTGATCCCTCCTTTCTTTTGCTTTTTTTTTTTTTTTTTTTTTTTTTACAGATGAGGGGATAGACGTCCGGATCCGAGGCCTGAAGATCAAGTCGTCCAGTGGGAGGGACCTGGGTCTGAACGCTGATGTTTTCCAGTCCTCTAACCTGGTGCGCTACCCCCGTCTGCAGAGCACCCCACCTGACATCCTGTACCGCAGAGCGCTGGTCATCCAGAGGTAGGTCAGCGATGACTGACGGGTTCTCGCCATCACAGAACATTTCATGGAGCTTCATATTTGTCCCTGACCGTCTTATTTTCACGTCGGGCTCAGAAAGAAATTGTCCGAAACGCATTTCTGGAAGAAGTCAGGTCTTCGCAGTAAAGACAGTAGAGTGCTCTGATGGTCCATGTTTGCCTTTCAGCACCAAATGTTTGGGGTTGTTATTTCCTTCTGTCTCTGCAGGTTCACCTGTCTCCTGGACAGTGTGCTCCCTCACCTGGTGCCGGCCTGGAACTACAGCCTGGGCACCTTCAACCACATCCAAGTGAGTCATCCTAAAGCGTCTGATGAATACAGGACGGGTCGCAATCAGCAACACGTAACAAGCCACGAGCTTGGTTTTTAGAGCACAGTGAATCTGCCTGTTTATATTTATTCAACCCTATTTCTCAAAAATGTGGGACACCGTGTAAAATGTAAATAAAAAACAGAACCACATGATTTGCAAGTCATGTTAAGCCATACTGAATTAATAATAGATCAAAGACACCATATCAAATGCTGATATTGTTAGAAAAAATTACTCAAGAGGCTCGGTACAAAATCAAACACATCGGACATTTTATTCTTGCAAAGAAGGAGCAACTACATGCACCCTCCAAGAGAGGTGTCCCGCAGTGCTCCCCCCAGCAGGGCTCTCCCCAGCAGTCCTTGTCTCTGCTGTCCTCCTTTGCACTATCCTTCTTTTCTCTCAGGGCAGCTTTTATACAGTGTGACAAACAGTTGACAGTCACACACACACACACACACACACACACACACACACACACACACACACACACACACACACACACACACACACACACACACACACACACACCCGTTCCCTTTGTATCTGCTTTCGTATGGTAATCCAGAGTTGGTTGTAGGTCACAGGATAAGGACACCGGGGAGTCGTCAATTAGATGCGGAAAGAATCACTTGCAAATAAGACGGACAACAAAGGAAACTTTTCGGACAAGAGTCTTTCCGGAGCCACAATGCAAACAAGAGGAAGAGGCAAATCCTTCTTTCCCCATCAGATATGGAGAGATTTTATTGTTTTATGAAAAATATCCGCTCATATTGAACACAGTTCATCGCTGCATCCACAAATGGAGGTTAAAATTCGACCGTTCAAAGAGGAAACCAGATGTAAACATGATCCAGAGACACCGCCACCTTCTCCGGGCCCGAGGTCGTTTAAAATGGACTGAGGCGAATTGGAAAGCTGTCCTGTGGTCTGACAAATCAAAAGTTCAAATTCTTTCTGGAAAGCATGGACATTGCATCCTCCAGGTTAAAGAGGAGAGGGACCATCCAGCTTGCACATCTGGCGAGGCGCCATTGATGCTGACCAAAATATACAGGTTCTGGAGCAACATAGGCTTCCATCCGGACAAACATCTTTTCAGGGAAGGCCTTGCTTATTTCAGCAAAACAACGCTAAACAGCATTCTGCATGTTTTACAATTGCTTCTCTCCGTAGTAGAAGAGTTTAGGTGCTAACCGGGCCCGCCTGCAGTCCAGACCTGTCACCCATTGAAAATATTTAGTGTATCATGAAACCAAAAAATATGACTAAGGAGACCGCAGGCTCTTGAGCCGCTGAAATCAGGCAAGAATGGGAATACATTTCACTTTAAAAACTCCATCTTCTGGTCTCCTCAGTTCCCAGATGTTTGCAGAGTGTTGTTAAAAGATGAGGTGATGCAAAACAATGGTAAATTGGGCGGCATGGTGGTGCAGTGGTTAGCATTGTCGCCTCACAGCAAAAAGGTTCCGGGTTCGAATCCGGTCCTGGGCCTTTCTTTGCGGAGTTTGCATGTTCTCCCTGTGCTTGCGTGGGTTCTCTCCGGGTTCTCCGGCTTCCTCCCATCATCCAAAAACATGCACCTCAGGTCAGGTTACCTGGCGCCGCGCTAGTGGCAGCCTGTTGCAGCAGCTCCCCCCTGAGAGCCCCACTGCTGTAGCGACGAAATTTCCCCTCGGGGATTAATAAAGTGAAATAAAAATAAAAATAAACATGTCTCTCACCCAACTTTTTTGAAACCGGTTGCTGGCATCAAATTAAAAACGAGTATGATAGCATGATATATATATATATTTTTTCTTTTTTATAAAACGATACAATTTCTCCGTTTAAACATTTTATATATTGTCTAAAATAAATGAGTTCATTTACACTTCACACAGCGTCCCAGCTTTTTTTGGAAACCGGATTGTAAAACTAATATGAAACTGATGTTTACAGCTACAATGAGTCTCCACCTCCTGTTTGTATTTACTTGATTGTCCTTTGATTGTCCTAGAGCATAAAGCAGTTCTTACTGCTGTCCAAGCGCCGCTCGGCTCTCATCACTCAGTGCCTGAAGGACTCGGAGACCAGTAAGCCCGGCTTCATGCCCCAACTCTACATCAACAGACGTCTGGCCATGGAGCACAGAGACAACCCGTCTCTGGACCTCAGCTGCAAGAACGCTGTGTTCAATCAGGTAGAGACGAGAGAGGAGCCTGAAGATCACCGACGAGCTCCAGCGAGAAGAGACGAACGCGCCTTCGTCTGTCTGACGGGGAAGACGGAGCCTCATGATTTTTTTTGGTTTCTCCTCTTGCAGGTGTTCGAGGGTCTGAAACCATCCGACAAATGTGACAAGACTTTGAATTACAGGTGTGTATTTTCTCGAATATTTCTCCCCTGAATGTGACTGCAACTCAACAGCGTCGTAAACGAAATCTCCGAATTTTGTTCAGATGGTCCGACGACTACGACCAGTGGTGGCAGTGTAACTTCATCGCCGAGGGCATCCTCGACCACGGAGGTGGATTTCGGGACAGCCTGGCAGACATGTCGGAGGAGCTCTGCCCCAGCTCGGCCGAGTGTCCCGTGCCGCTGCCCTTCTTCAACCGCACGTCCAACCAGGTACTCGCTCCCCGTCACTGCCTGGATTTCAGTGTTTTCACTGGCTGTCTTTCCCTCAAACTGTCTCTTCCTCGTCCGTCAGGGCGCCTCAGACGCCAGAGATTACTACGTCCCCAACCCGTCCTGTAAAGAGTTCAGCAAGTACAAGTGGATCGGTCAGCTGATGGGAGCTGCTCTCAGAGGAAAAGACTTCTTGGTGAGCAACGCTCGCTCTCCACCTGCTGTGGGATGTTTGAAAAATGGCGCTGAAAGGCAATTTCCCCAAATGTCATTAGTTTAGTGTAAAACCAGGAGATGACATTCAGATGTTGATTAGCTGGTGCAGGTCTTTGGTTTTCAGACTGGTCCTCTGTCCTCTCCTGCAGGTCCTGGCTCTGCCCGGGCTGGTGTGGAAGCAGCTGACTGGAGAATCCATCAGCTGGAATAAAGACTTCCCTGCAGTCGACTCTGTGCTGGTGAGGACATTCAGGTCATTCACATCTGATCCACAGTCATGAAATGTGAACCTCAACCTTCTGAAGGAAGAGAAGACTCTGCAGACCCGAGTTTCATTCATGTAGAAGATCCACCATTATCAGTGGTTTATAGTTTAAGTACATTTTCTGATATTGTTTGTTGTAATCTGTGAAGTAGTTTTGAACTGCAACGACAGAATAAACGGTCTGGATCGACTGCTGATTCTTCTCTCCCGGGTCTCTGGCTCCTGGTGTGAACGTGTGTTCAGGTGAACCTGCTGGAGGCCATGGAGAACATGGACCAGGAGACCTTTGAGTTCAGGTTCGGGGAGGAGCTGGTCTACACCACCCTGCTGACCGACGGCCAGATGGCGGAGCTCATCCCGGGCGGCAGCAACGTGGCAGTTGGCTACGAGGACCGCAGCCAGTTCGTCCGGCTGGTGCAGAAGGCTCGGATGGAGGAGAGCAAACAGCAGGTGGGGCTTCACCTTCCACGTCCGCGTAGCTTCTAGTGCGGTCAGGATTCCTCTGCTTATCTTCAGGATCAGCTCCTCCGGTGACTGTGTGTGACTGTGTGGCTGAATCACTGAAGTGTGTGTGTGTCTGTCTGTGTGCTCCAGATTGCAGCCATGCAGGCGGGGCTGCTGAAGGTGGTTCCCCAGGCGGTGCTGGACCTGCTCACCTGGCAGGAGGTGGAGAAGAAAGTGTGCGGAGACCCGGAGATCACCGTGGAAGCTCTGAAACGACTCAGTGAGTTTCCAGCTGGGAATTCATCTGAATCTCTTCCGACAATAAGCACACATTTTCTGTCAAAAGAATGAAACGCACAATTTATTTAAAATACCTGAAAAATTATATAAATTAAAGTAAAATTCTAGTTTAGTTTTATTTTAGTTAGTTTTTATTGATTATTGGGGTTTTCTTGTTTTACCAGAACATTGTGTGTATTTTATCCAGCCTCATTTTTTGTACATGTTGTCTTTATATCCTGATTAATATCTATACTGACAAATACGTTCCTCAACGTTGTGTTGTTGTTGTTGTTGTTGTTGCAGGTTCCGAACGGTTTGTTTTGTAGGTAAAAGCAATGAGATACAGGTTGTAATAAATGAAAATGATCCCTCATTATGACGTATTGATCTGTCCTCCAGCGCGCTACGAAGACCTGGAACAAAGTGACGTTCGAGTGCAGTACTTATGGGAGGCGCTGACAAACTTCACCAACGGTCAGTTTCATCGTCCGTTTTCCATATTTTCCAACACAGTTTGAAGTTCAGTGTTTGTCTTATGATTAAATGAAGTTATTAAAGAGGTTAAAGGTTTGCGATCTCCGTGACTGAAGACAATATTGAATTGGCTTTTCAGAGGATCGCAGCAGGTTTCTGAGGTTTGTAACTGGTAGAAGTCGTCTTCCTGCACCCATCTACGTCTTTCCTGACAAACAAGGGTGAGTTCAAGTGCATCCTTGTAAACAGTTATTATTATAAACTACTGTTTACTGTTGATGGGGAAATAATGAACGTAGCAAACGCAGTGTTTCAACTTGTTTTTATTTTCTGATTCAGCTCTGAAACGACTGATGCACTTCCACAGTCCTCCACATGTTCCAGCACTCTTTATCTCCCCAACTATCCGAGGTACAGACACGTTTATTGACGTCGCATTTCACTTTGTACTTTTAATAAAGACTTTTTTTTTTTTTAGAGCTTCAGCCAGTTAAACATCTTAAAGTTAAAAAATGTTCCTTGCATCTATCTGATGTAACACTCTGAAAGTGGATAACTGTTTATAAAAGTGCTTATCATTGACAGTGGAGACGCATTTATTTGCCTCATATCCCTTCCTCTCCTCCTCCTCCTCCTCCTCCTCCTCCTTCTGTCCTGCAGTGCAAAGGTTTGTGAAGAAAAGCTGCGTTACGCCGCGTACAACTGTGTGGCCATCGACACCGACATGAGTCCCTGGGAAGAGTGACTTCGCTGCTTCACTGAACGCTGCACACCATGCAAATCACTGTTGAATGAAAAAAAAAAACCCGCTGAGTTTATCACTGACTTTTTTTCACATATTATGGACGACATACTATAGTATGACTTTTTATTCATATTATGGACGACATGCTATAGTATGACTTTTTTTCACATATTTTGGACGACATACTATAGTATGACTTTTTATTCATATTATGGACGACATGCTATAGTATGACTTTTTTTTCACATATTATGGACGACATGCTATAGTATGACTTTTTTTCACATATTTTGGACGACATACTATAGTATGACTTTTTATTCATATTATGGACGACATGCTATAGTATGACTTTTTTTTTTTTATTTTGGACATATTATAGTATGACGACATATTATAGACATGCTTTTATGACTTTTTTTCACATATTTTGGACGACATGCTATAGTATGACTTTTTTTTCACATATTTTGGACGACATACTATAGAATGACTTTTTTTCACATATTATGGACGACATGCTATAGTATGACTTTTTTTCACATATTTTGGACGACATGCTATAGTATGACTTTTTTTCACATATTTTGGACGACATGCTATAGTATGACTTTTTTTTCACATATTTTGGACGACATACTATAGTATGACTTTTTTTTCACATATTTTGGACGACATACTATAGTATGACTTTTTATTCATATTATGGACGACATGCTATAGTATGACTTTTTTTTCACATATTTTGGACGACATACTATAGTATGACTTTTTTTTCACATATTATGGACGACATGCTATAGTATGACTTTTTATTCATATTATGGACGACATGCTATAGTATGACTTTTTTTCACATATTTTGGACGACATACTATAGAATGACTTTTTTTCACATATTATGGACGACATGCTATAGTATGACTTTTTATTCATATTATGGACGACATACTATAGTATGACTTTTTTTCACATATTATGGACGACAT